>NC_090924.1:1468727712-1469030742 GCF_040938575.1 Ambystoma mexicanum | reverse complement strand
CATCTGTCTCCTGGGGAGGCCTGATGGGATAGACAGACCCCTGCCCTAGAAGTAGCATCTGTGTCCTGGGGAGGCCTGATGGGATAGACAGACCCCTGCCCTAGAAGTAGCATCTGTCTCCTGGGGAGGTCTGATGGGATAGACAGACCCCTGCCCTAGAAGTAGTATCTGTCTCCTGGGGAGGTCTGATGGGACAGACAGACTCCTTACCTAGAAGTTGCATCTGTCTCATGTGGAGGTTTGATGGGATAGACAGACCCCGATGGGATCGAAAGAACCGTGCGCTAGAAGTAGCATCTGTCTTCTGGTGAGTCCTGATGGGACAGACAGACCCCTGCGCTAGAAGTAGCATCTGTCTCCTGGTGAGTCCTGATGGGATAGACAGACCCCGATGGGATAGAGACACCCCTGCGCTAGAAGTAGCATCTGTCTCCTGGTGAGTCCTGATGGGACAGATAGACCCCTGCACTAGAAGTAGCATCTGTCTCCTGGGGAGGCCTGATGGGATAGACAGACCCCTGCGCTAGAAGTAGCATCTGTCTCCTGGTGAGTCCTGATGGGATAGACAGACCCCTGCGCTAGAAGTAGCATCTGTCTCCTGGGGAGGCCTGATGGGATAGACAGACCCCGATGGGATAGACAGACCTCTGCCCTAGAAGTAGCATTTGTCTCCTGGGGAGGTTTGATGGGACAGACAGACCCCTGCCCTAGAAGTAGCATCTGTCTCCTGGGGAGGTTTGATGGGATAGACAGACTCGGATGGGACAGACAGACCCCTGAACCTGGGGAGGTCTGATGGGACAGACAGACCCCTGCCCTAGAAGTAGCATCTGTCTCCTGGGAAGGCCTGATGCGATAGACAGACTCGGATGGGACAGACAGACCCCTGAACCTGGGGAGGTCTGATGGGACAGACAGACCCCTGCCCAAGAAGTAGCATCTGTTTCCTGGGGAGGTCTGATGGAACAGACAGACCACTGCCTTAGAAGTAGCATCTGTGTCCTGGGGAGGTCTGATGGGACAGACAGACCCCTGCCCTAGAAGTAGCATCATTCTCCTGGAGAGGCCTGATGGGATAGACAGACCCCTGAACCTGGGGAGGTCTGATGGGACAGACAGACCCCTGTCCTAGAAGTAGCATCTATCTCCTGGGGAGGACTGATGGGATAGACAGACCCCTGCCCTAGAAGTAGCATCTGTCTCCTGCGGAGGTTTGATGGGACAGACAGACCCCTGCCCTAGAAGTAGCATCGGAGGCCTGATGGGATAGACAGACTTGGATGGGACAGACGGACCCCTGAACCTGGGGAGGTCTGATGGGACAGACAGACCCCTGTCTTAGAAGAAACATCTGTCTCCTGGAGAGGCCTGATTGGACAGACAGACCCCTGCCCTAGAAGTAGCATCTGTCTCCTGGGGAGGTTTGATGGGATAGACAGGCTCGGAGGGGACAGACAGACCCATGAACCTGGGGAGGTCTGATGGGACAGACAGACCCCTGCCCTAGAAGTAGCATCTGTCTCCTCGGGAGGCCTGATGGGATAGACAGACTCGGATGGGACAGACAGACCCCTGAACCTGGGGAGGTCTGATGGGACAGACAGACCCCTGTCCTAGAAGTAGCATCTGTCTCCTGGGGAGGTTTGATGGGACAGACAGACCCCTGCCCTAGAAGTAGCATCTGTCTCCTGGGGAGGTTTGATGGGATAGACAGACTCGGATGGGACAGACAGACCCCTGAACCTGGGGAGGTCTGATGGGACAGACAGACCCCTGCCCTAGAAGTAGCATCTGTCTCCTGGGAAGGCCTGATGGGATAGACAGACTCGGATGGGACAGACAGACCCCTGAACCTGGGGAGGTCTGATGGGACAGACAGACCCCTGTCCTAAAAGTAGCATCTGTCTCCTGGGGAGGCCTGATGGGATAGACAGACTCGGATGGGACAGACAGACCCCTGAACCTGGGGAGGTCTGATAGGACAGACAGACCCCTGTCCTAGAAGTAGCATCGGTCTCCTGGGGAGGTTTGATGGGACAGACAGACCCCAGCCCTAGAAGTAGCATCTGTCTCCTGGGGAGGCCTGATGGGATAGACAGACTCGGATGGAACAGACAGACCCCTGAACCTGGGGAGGTCTGATGGGACAGACAGACCCCTGTCCTAGAAGAAGCATCTGTCTCCTGGAGAGGCCTGATGGGACAGACAGACCCCTGTCCTAGAAGAAGCATCTGTCTCCTGGAGAGACCTGATGGGACAGACAGACCCCTGTCCTAGAAGTAGCATATGTCTCCTGGAGAGGCCTGATGGGACAGACAGACTCCTGCGCTAGAAGTAACATCTGTCTCCTGGGGATGCTTGATGGGATAGACAGACCCCTGCCCTAGAAGTAGCATCTGTCTCCTGGGGAGGTTTGATGGGACAGACCGACCCCTGCCCTAGAAGTAGCATCTATCTCCTGGGGAGGCCTGATGGGATAGACAGACTCGGATGGGACAGACAGACCCCTGAACCTGGTGAGGTCTGATGGGACAGACAGACCCCTGTCCTAGAAGTAGCATCTGTCTCCCGGGGAGGCCTGATGGGATTGACAGACCCCTGCCCTAGAAGTGGCATCTGTCTCCTGGGGAGTCCTGATGGGATTGACAGACCCCTGCCCTAGAAGTAGCATTTGTCTCCTGGGGAGGTCTGATGGGACAGACAGACCCATGCGTTAGAAGTAGCATCTGTCTCCTTGGCAGGCCTGATGGGATAGACAGACCCCGATGGGATAGACAGACCCCTGCGCTAGAAGTAGCATCTGTCTCCTGGGGAGGCCTGATGAGATAGACAGACCCCTGACCTAGAAGTAGCATCTGTCTCCTGGGCAGGTTTGATGGGATAGTCTGACCCCTGCCCTAGAAGTAGCATCTGTCTCCTGGAGGGCCTGATGGGATAGGCAGACCCCGATGGGATAGACAGACCCCAGCCCTAGAAGTAGCATCTGTCTCCTGGAGAGGCCTGATGGGATAGACAGATCCCTGAACCTGGGGAGGTCTGATGGGACAGACAGACCCCTGTCCTAGAAGAAACATCGGTCTCCTGGAGAGGCCTGATGGGACAGACAAACCCCTGTCCTAGAAGAAGTATCTGTCTCCTGGAGAGGCCTGATGGGACAGACAGACCCCTGCCCTAGAAGTAGCATCTGTCTCCTCGGGAGGTTTGATGGGATAGACAGACTCGGAGGGGACAGACAGACCCCTGAACCTGGGAGGTCTGATGGGACGGACAGACACCTGCCCTAGAAGTAGCATCTGTCACCTGGGGAGGCCTGATGGGATAGACAGACTCGGATGGGACAGACAGACCCCTGAACCTGGGGAGGTCTGATGGGACAGACAGACCCCTGTCCTAGAAGTAGCATCTGTCTCCTGGGGAGGTTTGATGGGACAGACAGACCCCTGCCCTAGAAGTAGCATCTGTCTCCTGGGGAGGTTTGATGGGATAGACAGACTCGGATGGGACAGACAGACCCCTGAACCAGGGGAGGTCTGATGGGACAGACAGACCCCTGCCCTAGAAGTAGCATCCGTCTCCTGGGAAGGCCTGATGGGATAGACAGACTCGGATGGGACAGACAGACCCCTGAACCTGGGGAGGTCTGATGGGACAGACAGACCCCTGTCCTAGAAGTAGCATCTGTCCCCTGGGGAGGTTTGATGGGATAGACAGACTCGGATGGGACAGACAGACCCCTGAACCTGGGGAGGTCTGATCGGACAGACAGACCCCTGCCCTAGAATTAGCATCTGTCTCCTGGGAGGCCTGATGGGATAGACAGACTCGGATGGAACAGACAGACCCCTGAACCTGGGGAGGTCTGATGGGACAGACAGACCCCTGTCCTAGAACTAGCATCTGTCTCCTAAGGGAGGCCTCATGGGACAGAGAGACCTCTGCCCTAGAAGTAGCATCTGTCTGCTGGGGAGGCCTGATGGGACAGACAGACCCCTGCCCTAGAAGTAGCATCTGTCTCCTGAGGAGGTCTGATGGGACAGACAGACCCCTGCCCTCGAAGTAGCATCTGTCTCCTGGGGAGGTTTGATGGGACAGACAGACCCCGATGGGATAGACAGACCCATGCCCTAGAAGTAGCATCTGTCTCCTGGGGAGGTCTGATGGGAAAGTCACCTGCCCTAGAAGTAGCATCTGTCTCCTGGAGAGGCCTGATGGGATAGGCAGACCCCGATGGGATAGACAGACCCCTGCCCTAGAAGTAGCATCTGTCTACTGGAGAGGCCTGATGGGATAGGCAGACCCCGATGGGATAGACAGGCCCCTGCCCTAGAAGTAGCATCTGTCTCCTGGGAGGCCTGATGGGATAGACACACCCCTGCCCCAAAAGGACAGACAGACCCCTTCCCTAGAAGTAGCATGTGTCTCCTGGGGAAGCCTGATGGGATAGACAGACCCCTGAACCTGGGGAGGTCTGATGGGACAGACAGGCCCCTGTCCTAGAAGGACAGACAGACCCCTTCCCTAGAAGTAGCATCTGTCTCCTGGGGAGGCCTGATGGGAAAGACAGACCACCGCCCCAGAAGGACTGAAAGACCCCTTCCCAAGAAGTAGCATCTGTCTCCTGGGGAGGCCTGATGGGATAGACAGACCTCGGCCCTAGAAGTAGCATCTGTCTCCTGGGGAGGCCTGATGGGACAGACATACCCCTGCCCTAGAAGTAGCATCTGTCTCCTGAGGAGGTCTGATGGGACAGACAGACCCCTGCCCTAGAAATAGGATCTGTCTCCTGGGGAGGCCTGATAGGACAGACAGACCCCTGCGCTAGAAGTAGCATCTGCCTCCTGGGGAGGCCTGATGGGATAGACAGACCCAGATGGGATAGACAGACCCCTGAACCTGGGGAGGTCTGATGGGACCGACAGACCCCTGTCCTAGAAGTAGCATCTGCCTCCCGGGGAGGCCTGATGGGACATACAGACCCAGATGGGATAGGCAGACCCATGAACCTGGGGAGGTCTGATGGGACAGACAGACCCCTGTCCTAGAAGTAGCATCTGACTCCCGTGAAGGCCTGATGGGACAGACAGACCCCTGCCCTAGAACTAGCATCTGTCTCCTGGGGAGGCCTGATGGGACAGACATACCCCTGCCCTAGAAGTAGCATCTGTCTCCTGAGGAGGTCTGATGGGACAGACAGACCCCTGCCCTAGAAATAGGATCTGTCTCCTGGGGAGGTTTGATGGGACAGACAGACCAGGATGGGATAGACAGACCCCTGCCCTAGAAGTAGCATCTGTCTCATGGGGAGGTCTAATGGGACAGTCACCTGCCCTAGAAGTAGCATCTGTCTCCTGGGGAGGCCTGATGGGATAGACAGACCCCGATGTGATAGACAGACCCCTGCCCTAGAAGTAGCATCTGTCTCCAGCGGAGACATGATGGGACTGACAGACACCTGCCCTAGAAGTAGCATCTGTCTCCAGGGGAGGCCTGATGGGACTGACAGACACCTACCCTAGAAGTAGCATCTGTCTCCTGGGGAGGCCTTATGGGACAGACAGTCTCCTGGGCTATAAGTAGCATCGGTCTCCTGGGGAGGTCTGATGGGACAGACAAACCCCTGTCCTAGAAGAAGTATCTGTCTCCTGGAGAGGCCTGATGGGACAGACAGACCCCTGCCCTAGAAGTAGCATCTGTCTCCTCGGGAGGTTTGATGGGATAGACAGACTCGGAGGGGACAGACAGACCCCTGAACCTGGGAGGTCTGATGGGACGGACAGACACCTGCCCTAGAAGTAGCATCTGTCACCTGGGGAGGCCTGATGGGATAGACAGACTCGGATGGGACAGACAGACCCCTGAACCTGGGGAGGTCTGATGGGACAGACAGACCCCTGTCCTAGAAGTAGCATCTGTCTCCTGGGGAGGTTTGATGGGACAGACAGACCCCTGCCCTAGAAGTAGCATCTGTCTCCTGGGGAGGTTTGATGGGATAGACAGACTCGGATGGGACAGACAGACCCCTGAACCAGGGGAGGTCTGATGGGACAGACAGACCCCTGCCCTAGAAGTAGCATCCGTCTCCTGGGAAGGCCTGATGGGATAGACAGACTCGGATGGGACAGACAGACCCCTGAACCTGGGGAGGTCTGATGGGACAGACAGACCCCTGTCCTAGAAGTAGCATCTGTCCCCTGGGGAGGTTTGATGGGATAGACAGACTCGGATGGGACAGACAGACCCCTGAACCTGGGGAGGTCTGATCGGACAGACAGACCCCTGCCCTAGAATTAGCATCTGTCTCCTGGGAGGCCTGATGGGATAGACAGACTCGGATGGAACAGACAGACCCCTGAACCTGGGGAGGTCTGATGGGACAGACAGACCCCTGTCCTAGAACTAGCATCTGTCTCCTAAGGGAGGCCTCATGGGACAGAGAGACCTCTGCCCTAGAAGTAGCATCTGTCTGCTGGGGAGGCCTGATGGGACAGACAGACCCCTGCCCTAGAAGTAGCATCTGTCTCCTGAGGAGGTCTGATGGGACAGACAGACCCCTGCCCTCGAAGTAGCATCTGTCTCCTGGGGAGGTTTGATGGG
This sequence comes from Ambystoma mexicanum, assembly GCF_040938575.1. Classification (NCBI taxonomy): domain Eukaryota; kingdom Metazoa; phylum Chordata; class Amphibia; order Caudata; family Ambystomatidae; genus Ambystoma; species Ambystoma mexicanum. The sequence goes on along the minus strand of NC_090924.1, from coordinate 1,469,024,148 downwards.
ACAGACAGACCCCGATGGGATAGACAGACCCATGCCCTAGAAGTAGCATCTGTCTCCTGGGGAGGTCTGATGGGAAAGTCACCTGCCCTAGAAGTAGCATCTGTCTCCTGGAGAGGCCTGATGGGATAGGCAGACCCCGATGGGATAGACAGACCCCTGCCCTAGAAGTAGCATCTGTCTACTGGAGAGGCCTGATGGGATAGGCAGACCCCGATGGGATAGACAGGCCCCTGCCCTAGAAGTAGCATCTGTCTCCTGGGAGGCCTGATGGGATAGACACACCCCTGCCCCAAAAGGACAGACAGACCCCTTCCCTAGAAGTAGCATGTGTCTCCTGGGGAAGCCTGATGGGATAGACAGACCCCTGAACCTGGGGAGGTCTGATGGGACAGACAGGCCCCTGTCCTAGAAGGACAGACAGACCCCTTCCCTAGAAGTAGCATCTGTCTCCTGGGGAGGCCTGATGGGAAAGACAGACCACCGCCCCAGAAGGACTGAAAGACCCCTTCCCAAGAAGTAGCATCTGTCTCCTGGGGAGGCCTGATGGGATAGACAGACCTCGGCCCTAGAAGTAGCATCTGTCTCCTGGGGAGGCCTGATGGGACAGACATACCCCTGCCCTAGAAGTAGCATCTGTCTCCTGAGGAGGTCTGATGGGACAGACAGACCCCTGCCCTAGAAATAGGATCTGTCTCCTGGGGAGGCCTGATAGGACAGACAGACCCCTGCGCTAGAAGTAGCATCTGCCTCCTGGGGAGGCCTGATGGGATAGACAGACCCAGATGGGATAGACAGACCCCTGAACCTGGGGAGGTCTGATGGGACCGACAGACCCCTGTCCTAGAAGTAGCATCTGCCTCCCGGGGAGGCCTGATGGGACATACAGACCCAGATGGGATAGGCAGACCCATGAACCTGGGGAGGTCTGATGGGACAGACAGACCCCTGTCCTAGAAGTAGCATCTGCCTCCCGTGAAGGCCTGATGGGACAGACAGACCCCTGCCCTAGAACTAGCATCTGTCTCCTGGGGAGGCCTGATGGGACAGACATACCCCTGCCCTAGAAGTAGCATCTGTCTCCTGAGGAGGTCTGATGGGACAGACAGACCCCTGCCCTAGAAATAGGATCTGTCTCCTGGGGAGGTTTGATGGGACAGACAGACCAGGATGGGATAGACAGACCCCTGCCCTAGAAGTAGCATCTGTCTCCTGGGGAGGTCTAATGGGACAGTCACCTGCCCTAGAAGTAGCATCTGTCTCCTGGGGAGGCCTGATGGGATAGACAGACCCCGATGTGATAGACAGACCCCTGCCCTAGAAGTAGCATCTGTCTCCAGCGGAGACATGATGGGACTGACAGACACCTGCCCTAGAAGTAGCATCTGTCTCCAGGGGAGGCCTGATGGGACTGACAGACACCTACCCTAGAAGTAGCATCTGTCTCCTGGGGAGGCCTTATGGGACAGACAGTCTCCTGGGCTATAAGTAGCATCGGTCTCCTGGGGAGGTCTGATGGGACAGACAGACACCTGCCCTAGAATGAGCATCTTTCTCATGGAGAGGCCTGATGGGATAGACAGACCCCGATGGGATAGACAGACCCCTGCCCTAGAAGTAGCATCTGTCTCCTAGGGAGGCCTGATGGGATAGACAGACTCCTGCCCTAGAAGTAGCATCTGTCTCCTGGGGACATCTGATGGGACAGACAGACCCCTGCACTAGAAGTAGCATCTGTCTCCTGGGGAGGCCTGATGGGACAGACAGACCCCTGCCCTAGAAATAGCATCTGTCTCCTGGGGAGGTCTGATGGGACAGACAGTCCCCTGGGCTATAAGTAGCATCTGTCTCCTGGGGAGGTCTGATTGGACAGACAGACACCTGCCCTATACGTAGCATCTGTCTCATGGAGAGGCCTGATGGGATAGACAGACCCGATGGGATAGACAGACACCTGCACTAGAAGTAGCATCTGTCTCCTGAGGAGGCCTGATGGGATTGACAGACCCCTGCCCTAGAAGTAGCATCTGTCTCCTGGGGAGGTCTGATGGGATAGACAGACCCCGATGGGATAGACAGACCTCTGTGCTAGAAGTAGCATCTGCCTTCCGTGGAGGCCTGAATGGACAGACAGACCCCTGCCCTAGAAGTAGCATCTGTCTCCTGGAGAGGCCGGATGGGAAGGGCATACCCCGATGGGATAGACAGACCCCTGCCCTAGAAGTAGCATCTGTCTCCTGGAGAGGCCTGATGGGATAGGCAGACCCCGAAGGGATAGACAGGCCCCTGCCCTAGAAGTAGCATCTGTCTCCTGGGGAGGCCTGATGGGACAGACAGACCTCTGCCCTAGAAGCAGCATCTGTCTCCTGGGGAGGTTTGATGGGATAGACAGACCCCCGCCCTCGAATTAGCATCTGTCTCCTGGGGAGGCCTGATGGGACAGACAGACCCCTGCGCTAGAAGTAGCATCTGCCTTCTGGGGAGGCCTGATGGGATAGACAGACCCATGTGGGATAGACAGACCCCTGAACCTGAGGAGGTCTGATGGGACAGACAGACCCCTGTCCTAGAAGTAGCATCTGCCTCCTGGGGAGGCCTGATGGGATAGACAGACCCAGATGGGATAGACAGACCACTGAACCTGGGGAGGTCTAATGGGACAGACAGACCCCTGTCCTAGAAGTAGCATCTGCTTCCTGGGGAGGCTGGTGGGACGGACAGACCCCTGCGCTAGAAGTAGCATCTGTCTCCTGGGGATGTTTGATGGGATAGAGAGACCCCTGCCCTAGAACTAGCATCTGTCTCCTGGGGAGGCCTGATGGGACAGACAGTCACCTGCCCTTTAAGTAGCATCTGTCTCCTGGGGAGGTTTGATGGGACCGGCAGACCCCGATGGGATAGACAGACCTCTGCCCTAGAAGTAGCATCTGTCTCCAGGGGAGGCCTGATGGGACTGACAGACACCTGCCCTAGAAATAGCATCTGTCTCCTGGGGAGGTCTGATGGGACTGACAGCCACCTGCCCTAGAAGTAGCATCTGTCTCCTGGGGAGGTTTGATGGGATACACAGACCCCTGCCTTAGAAGTACATCTGTCTAATGGGAAGGTTTGATGGGATAGACAGACCCCTGCACTAGAAGTAGCATCTGTCACCTGGGGAGGCCTGATGGGACAGACAGACCCCTATGCTAGATGTAGCATCTGACTTCTGGGGAGGCCTGATGGGATAGACAGACCCATATGGGATAGACAGACCCCTGAACCTGAGGAGGTCTGATGGGACAGACAGACCCCTGTCCTAGAAGTAGCATCTGCCTCCTGGGGAGGCCTGATGGGATAGATCGACCCAGATGGGATAGACAGACCCCTGACCCTGGGGAGGTCTAATGGGACAGACAGACCCCTGTCCTAGAAGTAGCATCTGTCTCCGGTGAGGCCTGATGGTGCTGACAGACCCCTGTCCTAGAAGTAGCATTTGTCTCCTGGGGAGGCTGGTGGGACGGACAGACCCCTTCCCTAAAAGTAGCATCTGTCTCCAGGGGAGGCCTGATGGGATAGACAGACCTCTGCCCTATAAGTAGCATCTGTCTCCTGGGGAGGTTTGATGGGATAGACAGACCCCTGCCCTTGAAGTAGCATCTGTCTACTGGGGAGGCCTGATGGGAAAGACAGACGCCTGCGCAAGAAGTAGCATCTGCCTTCTGGGGAGGCCTGATGGGATAGACAGACCCATATGGGATAGACAGACCCCTGAACCTGAGGAGGTCTGATAGGACAGACAGACCCCTGTCCTAGAAGTAGCATCTGCCTCCTGGGGAGGCCTGATGGGATAGACAGACCCAGATGGGATAGACAGACCCCTAAACCTGGGGATGTCTAATGGGACAGACAGACCCTTGTCCTAGAAGTAGCATCTGTCTCCGGTGAGGCCTGATGGGACAGACAGACCCCTGCCCTAGAAATAGCATCAGTCTCCTGAGGAGGTCTGATGGGACAGACAGACCCCTGCCCTAGAAGTAGCATCTGTCTCCTGGGGAGGTTTGATGGGACAGACAGACCCGATGGGATAGACAGTTCCTGCCCTATAAGTAGCATCTGTCTCCTGGGGAGGTCTGATTGGACAGTCACCTGCCTTAGAAGTAGCATCTGTCTCCTGGGGAGGCCTGATGGGACTGACAGACACCTGCCCTAGACGTAGCATCTGTCTCCAGAGGAGGCCTGATGGGACTGACAGACACCTACCCTAGAAGTAGCATCTGTCTCCTGGGGAGTCCTTATGGGACAGACAGTCCCCTGGGATATAAGTAGTATCGGTCTCCTGGGAGGACTGATGGGACAGACAGACACCTGCCCTAGAAGGAGCATCTGTCTCATGGAGAGGCCTGATGGGATAGACAGACCCCGATGGGATAGACAGACCCCTGCCCTAGAAGTAGCATCTGTCTCCTGGGGAGGCCTGATGGGATAGACAGACTCCTGCCCTAGAAGTAGCCTCTGTCTCCTGGGGAGGTCTGATGGGACAGACAGACCCCTGCACTAGAAGTAGCATCTATCTCCTGGGGAGGCCTGATGGGATTGACAGACCCCTGCCCTAGAAGTAGCATCTGTCTCCTGGGGAGGTCTGATGGGACAGACAGACCCATGCGCTAGAAGTAGCATCTGTCTCCTGGGGAGGTCTGATGGGACAGACAGTCCCCTGGGCTATAAGTAGCATCTGTCTCCTGGGGAGGTCTGATTGGACAGACAGACCCCGATGGGATAGACAGACCCCTGCACTAGAAGTAGCATCTATCTCCTGGGGAGGCCTGATGGGACTGACAGACACCTGCCCTAGACGTAGCATCTGTCTCCAGAGGAGGCCTGATGGGACTGACAGACACCTACCCTAGAAGTAGCATCTGTCTCCTGGGGAGTCCTTATGGGACAGACAGTCCCCTGGGATATAAGTAGCATCGGTCTCCTGGGAGGACTGATGGGACAGACAGACACCTGCCCTAGAAGGAGCATCTGTCTCATGGAGAGGCCTGATGGGATAGACAGACCCCGATGGGATAGACAGACCCCTGCCCTAGAAGTAGCATCTGTCTCCTGGGGAGGCCTGATGGGATAGACAGACTCCTGCCCTAGAAGTAGGCTCTGTCTCCTGGGGAGGTCTGATGGGACAGACAGACCCCTGCACTAGAAGTAGCATCTATCTCCTGGGGAGGCCTGATGGGATTGACAGACCCCTGCCCTAGAAGTAGCATCTGTCTCCTGGGGAGGTCTGATGGGACAGACAGACCCATGCGCTAGAAGTAGCATCTGTCTCCTGGGGAGGTCTGATGGGACAGACAGTCCCCTGGGCTATAAGTAGCATCTGTCTCCTGGGGAGGTCTGATGGGACAGACAGACCCCGATGGGATAGACAGACCCCTGCACTAGAAGTAGCATCTATCTCCTGGGGAGGCCTGATGGGATTGACAGACCCCTGCCCTAGAAGTAGCATCTGTCTCATGGGGAGGTCTGATGGGACAGACAGACCCATGCGCTAGAAGTAGCATCTGTCTCCTGGGGAGGCCTGAATGGACAGACAGACCCCTGCCCTAGAAGTAGCATCTGTCTCCTGGAGAGGCCTGATGGGATAGGCAGACCCCGATGGGATAGACAGGCCCCTGCCCTAGAAGTAGCATCTGTCTCCTGGGGAGGCCTGATGGGACAGACAGACCCCTGCCCCACAAGGACAGACAGACCCCTTCCCTAAAAGTAGCATCTGTCTCCAGGGGAGGCCTGATGGGATAGACAGACCTCTGCCCTAGAAGTAGCATCTGTCTCCTAGGGAGGTTTGATGGGATAGACAGACCCCTGCCCTCGAAGTAGCATCTGTCTCCTGGGGAGGTTTGATGGGATAGACAGACCCCTGCCCTAGAAGTAGCATCTGTCTCCTGGGGAGGCCTGATGGGACAGACAGACCCCTGCGCTAGAAGTAGCATCTGCCTTCTGGGGAGGCCTGATGGGATAGACAGACCCATATGGGATAGACAGACCCCTGAACCTGAGGAGGTCTGATGGGACAGGCAGACCCCCGTCCTAGAAGTAGCATCTGCCTCCTGGGGAGGCCTGATGGGATAGACAGACCCAGATGGGATAGACAGACCCCTGAACCTGGGGAGGTCTAATGGGACAGACAGACCCCTGTCCTAGAAGTAGCATCTGTCTCCGGTGAGGCCTGATGGTGCAGACAGACCCCTGTCCTAGAAGTAGCATCTGCCTCCTGGGGAGGCTGGTGGGACGGACAGACCCCTGCGCTAGAAGTAGCATCTGTCTCTTGGGGAGGTTTGATGGGACCGACAGACCCTGATGGGATGGACAGACCCCTGTCCTAGCAGTAGAATCCGTCTTCTGGGGAGGCCGGATGGGATAGACAGACCCCTGCCCTAGAAGTAGCATCTGTCTCCTGGGGAGGCGTAATGGGACAGACAGACCACTGAAGTGGAAGGACAGACAGACCCCTGCCCTTGAAGTAGCATCTCTTTCCTGGGGAGGTCTGATGGGATAGACAGACCCCTGCCCTAGAAGTAGCATCTGTCTCCTGGGGAGGCCTGATGGGACAGAGAGACCCCTGTCCTAGAAGTAGCATCTGTCTCCTGGGGAGGCCTGATGGGATAGACAGACCCCTGCCCTAGAAGTAGCATCTGTCTCATGTGGAGGTTTGATGGGATAGACAGACCCCGATGGGATAGACAGACCCCTGTTCTAGAAGTAGCATCTGTCTCCTGGGGAGGCCTATTGGGATAGACAGACCCCGATGGGATAGACAGACCCCTGCGCTAGAAGTAGCATCTGTCTCCTGGGGAGTCCTGATGGGACAGACAGACCCCTGTGCTAGAAGTAGCATCTGTCTCCTGGGGAGGCATGATGGGATAGACAGACCCCGATGGGATAGACAGACCCCTGCCCTAGAAGTAGCATTTGTCTCCTGGGGAGGTTTGATGGGATTGACAGACCCCTGCCCTAAAAGTAGCATCTCTCTCCTGGGGATGTCTGATGGGACAGACAGACCCCTGCCCAAGAAGTAGCATCTGTCTCCTGGGGAGGCCTGATGGGATAGACAGACCCCGATGGGATAGACAGACTCCTGAACCTGGGGAGGTCTGATGGGATTGACAGACCCCTGCCCTATAAGTAGCATCTGTCTCCTGGGGAGGTCTGATGGAACAGACAGACCCCTGTCTTAGAAGTAGCATCTGTCTCCTGGGGAGGCCTCATGGGATAGACAGATCCCTGGACCTGGGGAGGTCTGATGGAACAGACAAACCCCTGTCCTAGAAGAAGCATCTGTCTCCTGGGGAGGCCTGATGGGATAGTCAGACCCCTGCCCCAGAAGGACAGACAGACCCCTGCCCTAGAAGTAGCATCTGTGTCCTGGGAGGCCTGATTGGAAAGACAGACCCCTGCCCCAGAAGGACAGACAGACTCCTGCCCTAGAAGTTGCAATTGTCTCCTGGGAGGCCTGATGGGATAAACAGACCCCGATGGGACAGACAGATCCCTGCCCTAGAAGTAGCATCTGTCTGCTGGGGAGGCCTGATGGGACAGACAGACCCCTGCCCTAGAAGTAGCATCTGTCTCCTGGAGAGGTTTAATGGGATAGACAGACCCCTGCCCTAGAAGTAGCATCTGTCTCCTGGGGTTGACTGATGGGATAGACAGACCCCTGCCCCCGAAGTAGCATCTGTATCCAGGGGAGGTTTAATGGGATAGACAGACCCCTGCCCTAGAAGTAGCATCTGTCTCCTGGGGAGGCCTGATGGGACAGACAGTCCCCTGCGCTAGAAGTAGCATCTGTCTCCTGGGGAGGCCTGGTGGGACGGACAGACCCCTGCGCTAGAAGTAGCATCTGTCTCCTGGGGATGTTTGATGGGATAGACAGACCCCTGCCCTAGAAGTAGCATCTGTCTCCTGGTGTGGCCTGATGTGACAGACAGACCCCGGCCCTAGAAGTAGCATCTGTCTGCTGGGGAGGTCTGATGGGATAGACAGACCCCTGCCCTAGAAGGACAGACAGACCCCTGCTCTAGAAGTAGCATCTGTCTCCTGGGGAGGCCTGATGGGGTAGACAGACCCCTGCCCTAGAAGTAGCATCTGCTCCTGGGGAGGCCTGATGGGATAGACAGACCCCTGCCCTAGAAGTAGAATCTGTCTCCTGGGGAGGTCTGATGGGATAGACAGTCCCCTGCCCTAGAAGTAGTATCTGTCTCCTGGGGAGGTCTGATGGGACAGACAGACCCCTTACCTAGAAGTGGCATCTGTCTCCTGGGGAGGACTGATGGGACAGACAGCCCCCTGCGCTAGAAGAAACATCTGTCTCCTGGGGAGTCCTGATGGGATTGACAGACCCCTGCCCTAGAAGTAGCATTTGTCTCCTGGGGAGGTCTGATGGGACAGACAGACCCATGCGTTAGAAGTAGCATCTGTCTCCTTGGCAGGCCTGATGGGATAGACAGACCCCGATGGGATAGACAGACCCCTGCGCTAGAAGTAGCATCTGTCTCCTGGGGAGGCCTGATGATATAGACAGACCCCGATGGAATAGACAGACCCCTGACCTAGAAGTAGCATCTGTCTCCTGGGGAGGTTTGATGGGATAGTCTGACCCGTGCCCTAGAAGTAGCATATGTCTCCTGGAGAGGCCTGATGGGATAGGCAGACCCCGATGGGATAGACAGACCCCTGCCCTAGAAGTAGCATCTGTCTCCTGGGAGGCCTGATGGGATAGACACACCCTTGCCCCAGAAGGACAGACAGACCCCTTCCCTAGAAGTAGCATGTGTCTCCTGGGGAAGCCTGATGGGATAGACAGATCCCTGAACCTGGGGAGGTCTGATGGGACAGTCAGACCCCTGTCCTAGAAGTAGCATCTGCCTCCCGGAGAGGCCTGATGGGACAGACAGACCCCTGCCCTAGAAGTAGCATCTGTCTCCTGGGGATGTTTGATGGGATAGACAGACCCCTGCCCTAGAACTAGCATCTGTCTCCTAACGGAGGCCTCATGGGACAGACAGACCTCTGCCCTAGAAGTAGTATCAGTCTGCTGGGGAGGCCTGATGGGACAGACAGACCCCTTCCCTAGAAGTAGCATCTGTCTCCTGAGGAGGTCTGATGGGACAGACAGACCCCTGCCCTCGAAGTAGTATCTGTCTCCTGGGGAGGTTTGATGGGACAGACAGACCCCGGTGGGATAGACAGACCCATGCCCTAGAAGTAGCATCTGTCTCCTGGGGAGGTCTGATGGGACAGTCACCTGCCCTAGAAGTAGCATCTGTCTCCTGGAGAGGCCTGATGGGATAGGCAGACCCCGATGGGATAGACAGACCCCTGCCCTAGAAGTAGCATCTGTCTCCTGGAGAGGCCTGATGGGATAGGCAGACCCCGATGGGATAGACAGGCCCCTGCCCTAGAAGTAGCATCTGTCTCCTGGGGAAGCCTGATGGGATAGACAGACCCCTGAACCTGGGGAGGTCTGATGGGACAGACAGGCCCCTGTCCTAGAAGGACAGACCGTCCCCTTCCCTAGAAGTAGCATCTGTCTCCTGGGGAGGCCTGATAGGATAGACAGACCTCTGCCCTAGAATTAGCATCTGTCTCAGGGGGAGGTTTGATGGGATACACAGACCCCTGCCCTAGAAGTAGCATCTGTCTCCTGGGGAGGCCTGATGGGACAGACAGACCCCGATGGGATAGACAGACCCCTGAACCTGGGGAGGTCTGATGGGACAGACAGACCCCTGTCCCCGAAGTAGCATCTGCCTTCCGTGGAAGCCTGATGGGACAGACAGACGCAGATGGGATAGGCAGACCCATGAACCTGGGGAGGTCTGATGGGACAGACAGACCCCTGTCCTAGAAGTAGCATCTGCCTTCCGTGGAGGCCTGATGGGACAGACAGACCCCTGCCCTAGAAGTAGCATCTGTCTCCTGGGGAGGCCTGGTGGGACGGACAGACCCCTGCACTAGAATTAGCATCTGTCTCCTGGGGATGCTTGATGGGATAGACAGACCCCTGCCCTAGAACTAGCATCTGTCTCCTGGGGAGGCCTCATGGGACAGACAGACCTCTGCCCTAGAAGTAGCATCTGTCTGCTGGGAGGCCTGATGGGACAGACATACCCCTGCCCTAGAAGTAGCATCTGTCTCCTGAGGAGGTTTGATGGGACAGACAGACCCCTGCCCTAGAAGTAGGATCTGTCTCCTGGGGAGGTTTGATGGGACAGACAGACCCCGATGGGATAGACAGACCACTGCCCTAGAAGTAGCATCTGTCTCCTGGGGAGGTCTGATGGGACAGTCACCTGCCCTAGAAGTAGCATCTGTCTCCTGAGGAGGCCTGATGGGATAGACAGACCCCGATGTGATAGACAGACCCCTGCCCTAGAAGTAGCATCTGTCTCCAGCGGAGGCCTTATGGGACTGACAGACCCCTGCCCTAGAAGTAGCATCTGTCTCCTGGTGTGGCCTGATGTGACAGACAGACCCCGGCCCTAGAAGTAGCATCTGTCTGCTGGGGAGGTCTGATGGGATAGACAGACCCCTGCCCTAGAAGGACAGACAGACCCCTGCTCTAGAAGTAGCATCTGTCTCCTGGGGAGGCCTGATGGGGTAGACAGACCCCTGCCCTAGAAGTAGCATCTGCTCCTGGGGAGGCCTGATGGGATAGACAGACCCCTGCCCTAGAAGTAGAATCTGTCTCCTGGGGAGGTCTGATGGGATAGACAGACCCCTGCCCTAGAAGTAGTATCTGTCTCCTGGGGAGGTCTGATGGGACAGACAGACCCCTTACCTAGAAGTGGCATCTGTCTCCTGGGGAGGACTGATGGGACAGACAGACCCCTGCACTAGAAGAAGCATCTGTCTCCTGGGGAGTCCTGATGGGATTGACAGACCCCTGCCCTAGAAGTAGCATTTGTCTCCTGGGGAGGTCTGATGGGACAGACAGACCCATGCGTTAGAAGTAGCATCTGTCTCCTTGGCAGGCCTGATGGGATAGACAGACCCCGATGGGATAGACAGACCCCTGCGCTAGAAGTAGCATCTGTCTCCTGGGGAGGCCTGATGATATAGACAGACCCCGATGGAATAGACAGACCCCTGACCTAGAAGTAGCATCTGTCTCCTGGGGAGGTTTGATGGGATAGTCTGACCCGTGCCCTAGAAGTAGCATATGTCTCCTGGAGAGGCCTGATGGGATAGGCAGACCCCGATGGGATAGACAGACCCCTGCCTTAGAAGTAGCATCTGTCTCCTGGGAGGCCTGATGGGATAGACACACCCTTGCCCCAGAAGGACAGACAGACCCCTTCCCTAGAAGTAGCATGTGTCTCCTGGGGAAGCCTGATGGGATAGACAGATCCCTGAACCTGGGGAGGTCTGATGGGACAGTCAGACCCCTGTCCTTGAAGTAGCATCTGCCTCCCGGAGAGGCCTGATGGGACAGACAGACCCCTGCCCTAGAAGTAGCATCTGTCTCCTGGGGATGTTTGATGGGATAGACAGACCCCTGCCCTAGAACTAGCATCTGTCTCCTAACGGAGGCCTCATGGGACAGACAGACCTCTGCCCTAGAAGTAGTATCAGTCTGCTGGGGAGGCCTGATGGGACAGACAGACCCCTTCCCTGGAAATAGTATCTGTCTCCTGATGAGGTCTGATGGGACAGACAGACCCCTGCCCTCGAAGTAGCATCTGTCTCCTGGGGAGGTTTGATGGGACAGACAGACCCCGGTGGGATAGACAGACCCATGCCCTAGAAGTAGCATCTGTCTCCTGGGGAGGTCTGATGGGACAGTCACCTGCCCTAGAAGTAGCATCTGTCTCCTGGAGAGGCCTGATGGGATAGGCAGACCCCAATGGGATAGACAGACCCCTGCCCTAGAAGTAGCATCTGTCTCCTGGAGAGGCCTGATGGGATAGGCAGACCCCGATGGGATAGACAGGCCCCTGCCCTAGAAGTAGCATCTGTCTCCTGGGGAAGCCTGATGGGATAGACAGACCCCTGAACCTGGGGAGGTCTGATGGGACAGACAGGCCCCTGTCCTAGAAGGACAGACCGACCCCTTCCCTAGAAGTAGCATCTGTCTCCTGGGGAGGCCTGATAGGATAGACAGACCTCTGCCCTAGAATTAGCATCTGTCTCAGGGGGAGGTTTGATGGGATACACAGACCCCTGCCCTAGAAGTAGCATCTGTCTCCTGGGGAGGCCTGATGGGACAGACAGACCCCGATGGGATAGACAGACCCCTGAACCTGGGGAGGTCTGATGGGACAGACAGACCCCTGTCCCCGAAGTAGCATCTGCCTTCCGTGGAAGCCTGATGGGACAGACAGACGCAGATGGGATAGGCAGACCCATGAACCTGGGGAGGTCTGATGGGACAGACAGACCCCTGTCCTAGAAGTAGCATCTGCCTTCCGTGGAGGCCTGATGGGACAGACAGACCCCTGCCCTAGAAGTAGCATCTGTCTCCTGGGGAGGCCTGGTGGGACGGACAGACCCCTGCACTAGAATTAGCATCTGTCTCCTGGGGATGCTTGATGGGATAGACAGACCCCTGCCCTAGAACTAGCATCTGTCTCCTGGGGAGGCCTCATGGGACAGACAGACCTCTGCCCTAGAAGTAGCATCTGTCTGCTGGGGAGGCCTGATGGGACAGACATACCCCTGCCCTAGAAGTAGCATCTGTCTCCTGAGGAGGTTTGATGGGACAGACAGACCCCTGCCCTAGAAGTAGGATCTGTCTCCTGGGGAGGTTTGATGGGACAGACAGACCCCGATGGGATAGACAGACCACTGCCCTAGAAGTAGCATCTGTCTCCTGGGGAGGTCTGATGGGACAGTCACCTGCCCTAGAAGTAGCATCTGTCTCCTGAGGAGGCCTGATGGGATAGACAGACCCCGATGTGATAGACAGACCCCTGCCCTAGAAGTAGCATCTGTCTCCAGCGGAGGCCTTATGGGACTGACAGACACCTGCCCTAGAAGTAGCATCTGTCTCCAGGGGAGGCCTGATGGGACTGACAGACACCTACCCTAGAAGTAGCATCTGTCTCCTGGGGAGGCCTTATGGGACAGACAGTCCCCTGGGCTATAAGTAGCATCGGTCTCCTGGGGAGGTCTGATGGGACAGACAGACACCTGCCCTAGAATGAGCAACTTTCTCTTGGAGAGGCCTGATGGGATAGACAGACCCCGATGGGATAGACAGACCCCTGCCCTAGACGTAACATCTGTCTCCTAGGGAGGCCTGATGGGATAGACAGACTCCTGCCCTAGAAGTAGCATCTGTCTCCTGGGGAGGTCTGATGGGACTGACAGACTCCTGCACTAGAAGTAGCATCTGTCTCCTGGGGAGGCCTGATGGGACAGACAGACTCCTGCCCTCGAAGTAGCATCTGTCTCCTGGGGAGGTCTGATGGGACAGAGAGTCCCCTGGGCTATAAGTAGCATCTGTCTCCTGGGGAGGTCTGATTGGACAGACAGACACCTGCACTTGACGTAGCATCTGTCTCATGGAGAGGCCTGATGGGATAGACAGACCCGATGGGATAGACAGACACCTGCACTAGAAGTAGCATCTGTCTCCTGGGGAGGCCTGATGGGATTGACAGACCCCTGCCCTAGAAGTAGCATCTGTCTCCTGGGGAGGTGTGATGGGATAGACAGACCCCGATGGGATAGACAGACCTGTGCGCTAGAAGTAGCATCTGTCTCCTGGGGAGGCCTGATGGGATTGACAGACCACTGCCCTAGAAGTAGCATCTGTGTCCTGGGGAGGCCTGAATGGACAGACAGACCCCTGCCCTAGAAGTAGCATCTGTCTCCTGGAGAGGCCTGATGCGATAGGCAGACCCTGAAGGGATAGACAGGCCTCTGCCCTAGAAGTAGCATCTGTCTCCTGGGGAGGCCTGATGGGACAGACAGACCCCTGCCCCAGAAGGACAGACAGACCCCTTCCCTAATAGCAGCATCTGTCTCCTGGGGAGGTTTGATGGGATAGACAGACCCCCACCGTCGAAGTACATCTGTCTAATGGGAAGGTTTGATGGGATAGACAGACCCCTGCCCTAGAAGTATCATCTGTCTCCTGGGGAGGCCTGATGGGACAGACAGACCCCTGCGCTAGAAGTAGCATCTGCCTTCTGGGGAGACCTGATGGGATAGACAGACCCATGTGGGATAGACAGACCCCTGAACCTCAGGAGATCTGATGGGACAGACAGACCCCTGTCCTAGAAGTAGCATCTGCCTCCTGGGGAGGCCTGATGGGATAGACAGACCCAGATGGGATAGACAGACCCCTGAACCTGGGGAGGTCTAATGGGACAGACAGACCCCTGCCCTAGAAGTAGCATCTGTCTCCTGGGGAGGCGTAATGGGACAGACAGACCACTGAACTAGAAGATCAGACAGACCCCCTACCCTAGAAGTAGCATCTGTCTCCTGGGGAGGCGTAATGGGACAGACAGACCCCTGCCCTAGAAGTAGCATGTGTCTCTTGGGGAGGCCTGATGGGATAGACAGACCCCTGCCCTAGAAGTAGCATTTGTCTCCTGGGGAGGTCTGATGGGACAGACAGACCCCTGCGCTAGAAGAAGCATCTGTCTCCTGGGGTGGCCTGATGGGATAGACAGACCCTGATGGGATAGACAGACCCCTGCCCTAGAAGTAGCATCTGTCTCCAGGGGAGGCCTGATGGGAGGGACAGACACCTGCCCTAGAAGTAGTATCTGTCTCCTGGGGAGGCGTAATGGGACAGACAGAACCCTTCCCTAGAAGTAGCATCTGTGTCCTGGGGAGGCCTGATGGGATAGACAGACCCATGTGGGATAGACAGACCCCTGTCCTAGCAGTAGAATCCCTCTTCTGGGGAGGCGTAATGGGACAGACAGACCCCTTCCCTAGAAGTAGCATCTGTCTCATGTAGAGGTTTGATGGGATAGACAGACCCAGATGGGATAGACAGACCCCTGTTCTAGAAGTAGCATCTGTCTCCTGGGGAGGCCTGATGGGATAGACAGACCCAGATGGGATAGACAGACCCCTGAACCTGGGAGGTCTGATGGGACAGACAGACCCCTGTCCTAGAAGTAGCATCTGCCTCCCGGGGAGGCCTGATGGGACAGACAGACCCAGATGGGATAGACAGACCCATGAACCTGGGGAGGTCTGATGGGACAGACAGAACCCTGTCCTAGAAGTAGCATCTGCCTCCCGTGGAGGCCTGATGGGACAGACAGACCCTGCCCTAGAAGTAGTATCTGTCTCCTGGGGAGGCCTGGTGGGACGGACAGACCCCTGCACTAGAAGTAGCATCTGTCTCCTGGGGATGTTTGATGGGATAGACAGACCCCTGCCCTAGAACTAGCATCTGTCTCCTGGGGAGGTCTCATGGGACAGACAGACCTCTGCCCTAGAAGTAGCATCTGTCTGCTGGAGAGGCCTGATGGGACAGACATACCCCTGCCCTAGAAGTAGCATCTGTCTGCTGGAGAGGCCTGATGGGACAGACATACTCCTGCCCTAGAAGTAGGATCTGTCTCCTGGGGAGGTTTGATGGGACAGTCAGACCCCGATGGGATAGACAGACCCCTGCCCTAGAAGTAGCATCTGTCTCCTGGGGAGGTCTGATGGGACAGTCACCTGCCCTAGAAGTAGCATCTGTCTCCTGGGGAGGCCTGATGGGATAGACAGACCCCTATGTGATAGACAGACCCCTGCCCTAGAAGTAGCATCTGTCTCCAGCGGAGGCCTGATGGGACTGACAGACACCTGCCCTAGAAGTAGCATCTGTCTCCAGGGGAGGCCTGATGGGACTGACAGACACCTACCCTAGAAGTAGCATCTGTCTCCCGGGGAGGCCTTATGGGACAGACAGTCCCCTGGGCTATAAGTAGCATCGGTCTCCTGGGGAGGTCTGATGGGACAGACAGACACCTGTCCTAGAATGAGCATCTTTCTCATGGAGAGGCCTGATGGGATAGGCAGACCCCTATGGGATAGACAGACCACTGCCCTAGAAGTAGCATCTGTCTCCTAGGGAGGCCTGATGGGATAGACAGACCCCTGCCCTAGAAGTAGCATCTGTCTCCTGGGGAGGTCTGATGGGACAGACAGACCCCTGCAATAGAAGTAGCATCTGTCTCCTGGGGAGGCCTGATGGGATTGACAAACCCCTGCCCTAGAAGTAGCATCTGTCTCCTGGGGAGGTCTGATGGGACAGACAGACCCATGCGCTAGAAGTCGCATCTGTCTCCTGGGGAGGTCTGATGGGACAGACAGTCCCCTCGGCTATAAGTAGCATCTGTCTCCTGGGGAGGTCTGATGGGACAGGCAGACACCTGCCCTAGATGTAGCATCTGTCCCATGGAGGGGCCTGATGGGATAGACAGACCCATGTGGGATAGACAGACCCCTGAACCTCAGGAGATCTGATGGGACAGACAGACCCCTGTCCTAGAAGTAGCATCTGCCTCCTGGGGAGGCCTGATGGGATAGACAGACCCAGATGGGATAGACAGACCCCTGAACCTGGGGAGGTCTAATGGGACAGACAGACCCCTGCCCTAGAAGTAGCATCTGTCTCCTGGGGAGGCGTAATGGGACAGACAGACCACTGAACTAGAAGATCAGACAGACCCCCTACCCTAGAAGTAGCATCTGTCTCCTGGGGAGGCGTAATGGGACAGACAGACCCCTGCCCTAGAAGTAGCATGTGTCTCTTGGGGAGGCCTGATGGGATAGACAGACCCCTGCCCTAGAAGTAGCATTTGTCTCCTGGGGAGGTCTGATGGGACAGACAGACCCCTGCGCTAGAAGAAGCATCTGTCTCCTGGGGTGGCCTGATGGGATAGACAGACCCTGATGGGATAGACAGACCCCTGCCCTAGAAGTAGCATCTGTCTCCAGGGGAGGCCTGATGGGAGGGACAGACACCTGCCCTAGAAGTAGTATCTGTCTCCTGGGGAGGCGTAATGGGACAGACAGAACCCTTCCCTAGAAGTAGCATCTGTGTCCTGGGGAGGCCTGATGGGATAGACAGACCCATGTGGGATAGACAGACCCCTGTCCTAGCAGTAGAATCCCTCTTCTGGGGAGGCGTAATGGGACAGACAGACCCCTTCCCTAGAAGTAGCATCTGTCTCATGTAGAGGTTTGATGGGATAGACAGACCCAGATGGGATAGACAGACCCCTGTTCTAGAAGTAGCATCTGTCTCCTGGGGAGGCCTGATGGGATAGACAGACCCAGATGGGATAGACAGACCCCTGAAGCTGGGAGGTCTGATGGGACAGACAGACCCCTGTCCTAGAAGTAGCATCTGCCTCCCGGGGAGGCCTGATGGGACAGACAGACCCAGATGGGATAGACAGACCCATGAACCTGGGGAGGTCTGATGGCACAGACAGAACCCTGTCCTAGAAGTAGCATCTGCCTCCCGTGGAGGCCTGATGGGACAGACAGACCCTGCCCTAGAAGTAGTATCTGTCTCCTGGGGAGGCCTGGTGGGACGGACAGACCCCTGCACTAGAAGTAGCATCTGTCTCCTGGGGATGTTTGATGGGATAGACAGACCCCTGCCCTAGAACTAGCATCTGTCTCCTGGGGAGGTCTCATGGGACAGACAGACCTCTGCCCTAGAAGTAGCATCTGTCTGCTGGGGAGGCCTGATGGGACAGACAGACCCCTGCCCTAGAAGTAGCATCTGTCTCCTGAGGAGGTCTGATGGGACAGACAGACCCCTGCCCTCGAAGTAGCATCTGTCTCCTGGGGAGGTTTGATGGGACAGACAGACCCCGATGGGATAGACAGACCCATGCCCTAGAAGTAGCATCTGTCTCCTGGGGAGGTCTGATGGGAAAGTCACCTGCCCTAGAAGTAGCATCTGTCTCCTGGAGAGGCCTGATGGGATAGGCAGACCCCGATGGGATAGACAGACCCCTGCCCTAGAAGTAGCATCTGTCTACTGGAGAGGCCTGATGGGATAGGCAGACCCCGATGGGATAGACAGGCCCCTGCCCTAGAAGTAGCATCTGTCTCCTGGGAGGCCTGATGGGATAGACACACCCCTGCCCCAAAAGGACAGACAGACCCCTTCCCTAGAAGTAGCATGTGTCTCCTGGGGAAGCCTGATGGGATAGACAGACCCCTGAACCTGGGGAGGTCTGATGGGACAGACAGGCCCCTGTCCTAGAAGGACAGACAGACCCCTTCCCTAGAAGTAGCATCTGTCTCCTGGGGAGGCCTGATGGGAAAGACAGACCACCGCCCCAGAAGGACTGAAAGACCCCTTCCCAAGAAGTAGCATCTGTCTCCTGGGGAGGCCTGATGGGATAGACAGACCTCGGCCCTAGAAGTAGCATCTGTCTCCTGGGGAGGCCTGATGGGACAGACATACCCCTGCCCTAGAAGTAGCATCTGTCTCCTGAGGAGGTCTGATGGGACAGACAGACCCCTGCCCTAGAAATAGGATCTGTCTCCTGGGGAGGCCTGATAGGACAGACAGACCCCTGCGCTAGAAGTAGCATCTGCCTCCTGGGGAGGCCTGATGGGATAGACAGACCCAGATGGGATAGACAGACCCCTGAACCTGGGGAGGTCTGATGGGACCGACAGACCCCTGTCCTAGAAGTAGCATCTGCCTCCCGGGGAGGCCTGATGGGACATACAGACCCAGATGGGATAGGCAGACCCATGAACCTGGGGAGGTCTGATGGGACAGACAGACCCCTGTCCTAGAAGTAGCATCTGCCTCCCGTGAAGGCCTGATGGGACAGACAGACCCCTGCCCTAGAACTAGCATCTGTCTCCTGGGGAGGCCTGATGGGACAGACATACCCCTGCCCTAGAAGTAGCATCTGTCTCCTGAGGAGGTCTGATGGGACAGACAGACCCCTGCCCTAGAAATAGGATCTGTCTCCTGGGGAGGTTTGATGGGACAGACAGACCAGGATGGGATAGACAGACCCCTGCCCTAGAAGTAGCATCTGTCTCCTGGGGAGGTCTAATGGGACAGTCACCTGCCCTAGAAGTAGCATCTGTCTCCTGGGGAGGCCTGATGGGATAGACAGACCCCGATGTGATAGACAGACCCCTGCCCTAGAAGTAGCATCTGTCTCCAGCGGAGACATGATGGGACTGACAGACACCTGCCCTAGAAGTAGCATCTGTCTCCAGGGGAGGCCTGATGGGACTGACAGACACCTACCCTAGAAGTAGCATCTGTCTCCTGGGGAGGCCTTATGGGACAGACAGTCTCCTGGGCTATAAGTAGCATCGGTCTCCTGGGGAGGTCTGATGGGACAGACAGACACCTGCCCTAGAATGAGCATCTTTCTCATGGAGAGGCCTGATGGGATAGACAGACCCCGATGGGATAGACAGACCCCTGCCCTAGAAGTAGCATCTGTCTCCTAGGGAGGCCTGATGGGATAGACAGACTCCTGCCCTAGAAGTAGCATCTGTCTCCTGGGGACATCTGATGGGACAGACAGACCCCTGCACTAGAAGTAGCATCTGTCTCCTGGGGAGGCCTGATGGGACAGACAGACCCCTGCCCTAGAAATAGCATCTGTCTCCTGGGGAGGTCTGATGGGACAGACAGTCCCCTGGGCTATAAGTAGCATCTGTCTCCTGGGGAGGTCTGATTGGACAGACAGACACCTGCCCTATACGTAGCATCTGTCTCATGGAGAGGCCTGATGGGATAGACAGACCCGATGGGATAGACAGACACCTGCACTAGAAGTAGCATCTGTCTCCTGAGGAGGCCTGATGGGATTGACAGACCCCTGCCCTAGAAGTAGCATCTGTCTCCTGGGGAGGTCTGATGGGATAGACAGACCCCGATGGGATAGACAGACCTCTGTGCTAGAAGTAGCATCTGCCTTCCGTGGAGGCCTGAATGGACAGACAGACCCCTGCCCTAGAAGTAGCATCTGTCTCCTGGAGAGGCCGGATAGGAAGGGCATACCCCGATGGGATAGACAGACCCCTGCCCTAGAAGTAGCATCTGTCTCCTGGAGAGGCCTGATGGGATAGGCAGACCCCGAAGGGATAGACAGGCCCCTGCCCTAGAAGTAGCATCTGTCTCCTGGGGAGGCCTGATGGGACAGACAGACCTCTGCCCTAGAAGCAGCATCTGTCTCCTGGGGAGGTTTGATGGGATAGACAGACCCCCGCCCTCGAATTAGCATCTGTCTCCTGGGGAGGCCTGATGGGACAGACAGACCCCTGCGCTAGAAGTAGCATCTGCCTTCTGGGGAGGCCTGATGGGATAGACAGACCCATGTGGGATAGACAGACCCCTGAACCTGAGGAAGTCTGATGGGACAGACAGACCCCTGTCCTAGAAGTAGCATCTGCCTCCTGGGGAGGCCTGATGGGATAGACAGACCCAGATGGGATAGACAGACCACTGAACCTGGGGAGGTCTAATGGGACAGACAGACCCCTGTCCTAGAAGTAGCATCTGCTTCCTGGGGAGGCTGGTGGGACGGACAGACCCCTGCGCTAGAAGTAGCATCTGTCTCCTGGGGATGTTTGATGGGATAGAGAGACCCCTGCCCTAGAACTAGCATCTGTCTCCTGGGGAGGCCTGATGGGACAGACAGTCACCTGCCCTTTAAGTAGCATCTGTCTCCTGGGGAGGTTTGATGGGACCGGCAGACCCCGATGGGATAGACAGACCTCTGCCCTAGAAGTAGCATCTGTCTCCAGGGGAGGCCTGATGGGACTGACAGACACCTGCCCTAGAAATAGCATCTGTCTCCTGGGGAGGTCTGATGGGACTGACAGCCACCTGCCCTAGAAGTAGCATCTGTCTCCTGGGGAGGTTTGATGGGATACACAGACCCCTGCCTTAGAAGTACATCTGTCTAATGGGAAGGTTTGATGGGATAGACAGACCCCTGCACTAGAAGTAGCATCTGTCACCTGGGGAGGCCTGATGGGACAGACAGACCCCTATGCTAGATGTAGCATCTGACTTCTGGGGAGGCCTGATGGGATAGACAGACCCATATGGGATAGACAGACCCCTGAACCTGAGGAGGTCTGATGGGACAGACAGACCCCTGTCCTAGAAGTAGCATCTGCCTCCTGGGGAGGCCTGATGGGATAGATCGACCCAGATGGGATAGACAGACCCCTGACCCTGGGGAGGTCTAATGGGACAGACAGACCCCTGTCCTAGAAGTAGCATCTGTCTCCGGTGAGGCCTGATGGTGCTGACAGACCCCTGTCCTAGAAGTAGCATTTGTCTCCTGGGGAGGCTGGTGGGACGGACAGACCCCTTCCCTAAAAGTAGCATCTGTCTCCAGGGGAGGCCTGATGGGATAGACAGACCTCTGCCCTATAAGTAGCATCTGTCTCCTGGGGAGGTTTGATGGGATAGACAGACCCCTGCCCTTGAAGTAGCATCTGTCTACTGGGGAGGCCTGATGGGAAAGACAGACGCCTGCGCAAGAAGTAGCATCTGCCTTCTGGGGAGGCCTGATGGGATAGACAGACCCATATGGGATAGACAGACCCCTGAACCTGAGGAGGTCTGATAGGACAGACAGACCCCTGTCCTAGAAGTAGCATCTGCCTCCTGGGGAGGCCTGATGGGATAGACAGACCCAGATGGGATAGACAGACCCCTAAACCTGGGGATGTCTAATGGGACAGACAGACCCTTGTCCTAGAAGTAGCATCTGTCTCCGGTGAGGCCTGATGGGACAGACAGACCCCTGCCCTAGAAATAGCATCAGTCTCCTGAGGAGGTCTGATGGGACAGACAGACCCCTGCCCTAGAAGTAGCATCTGTCTCCTGGGGAGGTTTGATGGGACAGACAGACCCGATGGGATAGACAGTTCCTGCCCTATAAGTAGCATCTGTCTCCTGGGGAGGTCTGATTGGACAGTCACCTGCCTTAGAAGTAGCATCTGTCTCCTGGGGAGGCCTGATGGGACTGACAGACACCTGCCCTAGACGTAGCATCTGTCTCCAGAGGAGGCCTGATGGGACTGACAGACACCTACCCTAGAAGTAGCATCTGTCTCCTGGGGAGTCCTTATGGGACAGACAGTCCCCTGGGATATAAGTAGTATCGGTCTCCTGGGAGGACTGATGGGACAGACAGACACCTGCCCTAGAAGGAGCATCTGTCTCATGGAGAGGCCTGATGGGATAGACAGACCCCGATGGGATAGACAGACCCCTGCCCTAGAAGTAGCATCTGTCTCCTGGGGAGGCCTGATGGGATAGACAGACTCCTGCCCTAGAAGTAGCCTCTGTCTCCTGGGGAGGTCTGATGGGACAGACAGACCCCTGCACTAGAAGTAGCATCTATCTCCTGGGGAGGCCTGATGGGATTGACAGACCCCTGCCCTAGAAGTAGCATCTGTCTCCTGGGGAGGTCTGATGGGACAGACAGACCCATGCGCTAGAAGTAGCATCTGTCTCCTGGGGAGGTCTGATGGGACAGACAGTCCCCTGGGCTATAAGTAGCATCTGTCTCCTGGGGAGGTCTGATTGGACAGACAGACCCCGATGGGATAGACAGACCCCTGCACTAGAAGTAGCATCTATCTCCTGGGGAGGCCTGATGGGACTGACAGACACCTGCCCTAGACGTAGCATCTGTCTCCAGAGGAGGCCTGATGGGACTGACAGACACCTACCCTAGAAGTAGCATCTGTCTCCTGGGGAGTCCTTATGGGACAGACAGTCCCCTGGGATATAAGTAGCATCGGTCTCCTGGGAGGACTGATGGGACAGACAGACACCTGCCCTAGAAGGAGCATCTGTCTCATGGAGAGGCCTGATGGGATAGACAGACCCCGATGGGATAGACAGACCCCTGCCCTAGAAGTAGCATCTGTCTCCTGGGGAGGCCTGATGGGATAGACAGACTCCTGCCCTAGAAGTAGGCTCTGTCTCCTGGGGAGGTCTGATGGGACAGACAGACCCCTGCACTAGAAGTAGCATCTATCTCCTGGGGAGGCCTGATGGGATTGACAGACCCCTGCCCTAGAAGTAGCATCTGTCTCCTGGGGAGGTCTGATGGGACAGACAGACCCATGCGCTAGAAGTAGCATCTGTCTCCTGGGGAGGTCTGATGGGACAGACAGTCCCCTGGGCTATAAGTAGCATCTGTCTCCTGGGGAGGTCTGATGGGACAGACAGACCCCGATGGGATAGACAGACCCCTGCACTAGAAGTAGCATCTATCTCCTGGGGAGGCCTGATGGGATTGACAGACCCCTGCCCTAGAAGTAGCATCTGTCTCATGGGGAGGTCTGATGGGACAGACAGACCCATGCGCTAGAAGTAGCATCTGTCTCCTGGGGAGGCCTGAATGGACAGACAGACCCCTGCCCTAGAAGTAGCATCTGTCTCCTGAAGAGGCCTGATGGGATAGGCAGACCCCGATGGGATAGACAGGCCCCTGCCCTAGAAGTAGCATCTGTCTCCTGGGGAGGCCTGATGGGACAGACAGACCCCTGCCCCACAAGGACAGACAGACCCCTTCCCTAAAAGTAGCATCTGTCTCCAGGGGAGGCCTGATGGGATAGACAGACCTCTGCCCTAGAAGTAGCATCTGTCTCCTAGGGAGGTTTGATGGGATAGACAGACCCCTGCCCTCGAAGTAGCATCTGTCTCCTGGGGAGGTTTGATGGGATAGACAGACCCCTGCCCTAGAAGTAGCATCTGTCTCCTGGGGAGGCCTGATGGGACAGACAGACCCCTGCGCTAGAAGTAGCATCTGCCTTCTGGGGAGGCCTGATGGGATAGACAGACCCATATGGGATAGACAGACCCCTGAACCTGAGGAGGTCTGATGGGACAGGCAGACCCCCGTCCTAGAAGTAGCATCTGCCTCCTGGGGAGGCCTGATGGGATAGACAGACCCAGATGGGATAGACAGACCCCTGAACCTGGGGAGGTCTAATGGGACAGACAGACCCCTGTCCTAGAAGTAGCATCTGTCTCCGGTGAGGCCTGATGGTGCAGACAGACCCCTGTCCTAGAAGTAGCATCTGCCTCCTGGGGAGGCTGGTGGGACGGACAGACCCCTGCGCTAGAAGTAGCATCTGTCTCTTGGGGAGGTTTGATGGGACCGACAGACCCTGATGGGATGGACAGACCCCTGTCCTAGCAGTAGAATCCGTCTTCTGGGGAGGCCGGATGGGATAGACAGACCCCTGCCCTAGAAGTAGCATCTGTCTCCTGGGGAGGCGTAATGGGACAGACAGACCACTGAAGTGGAAGGACAGACAGACCCCTGCCCTTGAAGTAGCATCTCTTTCCTGGGGAGGTCTGATGGGATAGACAGACCCCTGCCCTAGAAGTAGCATCTGTCTCCTGGGGAGGCCTGATGGGACAGAGAGACCCCTGTCCTAGAAGTAGCATCTGTCTCCTGGGGAGGCCTGATGGGATAGACAGACCCCTGCCCTAGAAGTAGCATCTGTCTCATGTGGAGGTTTGATGGGATAGACAGACCCCGATGGGATAGACAGACCCCTGTTCTAGAAGTAGCATCTGTCTCCTGGGGAGGCCTATTGGGATAGACAGACCCCGATGGGATAGACAGACCCCTGCGCTAGAAGTAGCATCTGTCTCCTGGGGAGTCCTGATGGGACAGACAGACCCCTGTGCTAGAAGTAGCATCTGTCTCCTGGGGAGGCATGATGGGATAGACAGACCCCGATGGGATAGACAGACCCCTGCCCTAGAAGTAGCATTTGTCTCCTGGGGAGGTTTGATGGGATTGACAGACCCCTGCCCTAAAAGTAGCATCTCTCTCCTGGGGATGTCTGATGGGACAGACAGACCCCTGCCCAAGAAGTAGCATCTGTCTCCTGGGGAGGCCTGATGGGATAGACAGACCCCGATGGGATAGACAGACTCCTGAACCTGGGGAGGTCTGATGGGATTGACAGACCCCTGCCCTATAAGTAGCATCTGTCTCCTGGGGAGGTCTGATGGAACAGACAGACCCCTGTCTTAGAAGTAGCATCTGTCTCCTGGGGAGGCCTCATGGGATAGACAGATCCCTGGACCTGGGGAGGTCTGATGGAACAGACAAACCCCTGTCCTAGAAGAAGCATCTGTCTCCTGGGGAGGCCTGATGGGATAGTCAGACCCCTGCCCCAGAAGGACAGACAGACCCCTGCCCTAGAAGTAGCATCTGTGTCCTGGGAGGCCTGATTGGAAAGACAGACCCCTGCCCCAGAAGGACAGACAGACTCCTGCCCTAGAAGTTGCAATTGTCTCCTGGGAGGCCTGATGGGATAAACAGACCCCGATGGGACAGACAGATCCCTGCCCTAGAAGTAGCATCTGTCTGCTGGGGAGGCCTGATGGGACAGACAGACCCCTGCCCTAGAAGTAGCATCTGTCTCCTGGAGAGGTTTAATGGGATAGACAGACCCCTGCCCTAGAAGTAGCATTTGTCTCCTGGGGTGGACTGATGGGATAGACAGACCCCTGCCCCCGAAGTAGCATCTGTATCCAGGGGAGGTTTAATGGGATAGACAGACCCCTGCCCTAGAAGTAGCATCTGTCTCCTGGGGAGGCCTGATGGGACAGACAGTCCCCTGCGCTAGAAGTAGCATCTGTCTCCTGGGGAGGCCTGGTGGGACGGACAGACCCCTGCGCTAGAAGTAGCATCTGTCTCCTGGGGATGTTTGATGGGATAGACAGACCCCTGCCCTAGAAGTAGCATCTGTCTCCTGGTGTGGCCTGATGTGACAGACAGACCCCGGCCCTAGAAGTAGCATCTGTCTGCTGGGGAGGTCTGATGGGATAGACAGACCCCTGCCCTAGAAGGACAGACAGACCCCTGCTCTAGAAGTAGCATCTGTCTCCTGGGGAGGCCTGATGGGGTAGACAGACCCCTGCCCTAGAAGTAGCATCTGCTCCTGGGGAGGCCTGATGGGATAGACAGACCCCTGCCCTAGAAGTAGAATCTGTCTCCTGGGGAGGTCTGATGGGATAGACAGTCCCCTGCCCTAGAAGTAGTATCTGTCTCCTGGGGAGGTCTGATGGGACAGACAGACCCCTTACCTAGAAGTGGCATCTGTCTCCTGGGGAGGACTGATGGGACAGACAGCCCCCTGCGCTAGAAGAAACATCTGTCTCCTGGGGAGTCCTGATGGGATTGACAGACCCCTGCCCTAGAAGTAGCATTTGTCTCCTGGGGAGGTCTGATGGGACAGACAGACCCATGCGTTAGAAGTAGCATCTGTCTCCTTGGCAGGCCTGATGGGATAGACAGACCCCGATGGGATAGACAGACCCCTGCGCTAGAAGTAGCATCTGTCTCCTGGGGAGGCCTGATGATATAGACAGACCCCAATGGAATAGACAGACCCCTGACCTAGAAGTAGCATCTGTCTCCTGGGGAGGTTTGATGGGATAGTCTGACCCGTGCCCTAGAAGTAGCATATGTCTCCTGGAGAGGCCTGATGGGATAGGCAGACCCCGATGGGATAGACAGACCCCTGCCCTAGAAGTAGCATCTGTCTCCTGGGAGGCCTGATGGGATAGACACACCCTTGCCCCAGAAGGACAGACAGACCCCTTCCCTAGAAGTAGCATGTGTCTCCTGGGGAAGCCTGATGGGATAGACAGATCCCTGAACCTGGGGAGGTCTGATGGGACAGTCAGACCCCTGTCCTAGAAGTAGCATCTGCCTCCCGGAGAGGCCTGATGGGACAGACAGACCCCTGCCCTAGAAGTAGCATCTGTCTCCTGGGGATGTTTGATGGGATAGACAGACCCCTGCCCTAGAACTAGCATCTGTCTCCTAACGGAGGCCTCATGGGACAGACAGACCTCTGCCCTAGAAGTAGTATCAGTCTGCTGGGGAGGCCTGATGGGACAGACAGACCCCTTCCCTAGAAGTAGCATCTGTCTCCTGAGGAGGTCTGATGGGACAGACAGACCCCTGCCCTCGAAGTAGTATCTGTCTCCTGGGGAGGTTTGATGGGACAGACAGACCCCGGTGGGATAGACAGACCCATGCCCTAGAAGTAGCATCTGTCTCCTGGGGAGGTCTGATGGGACAGTCACCTGCCCTAGAAGTAGCATCTGTCTCCTGGAGAGGCCTGATGGGATAGGCAGACCCCGATGGGATAGACAGACCCCTGCCCTAGAAGTAGCATCTGTCTCCTGGAGAGGCCTGATGGGATAGGCAGACCCCGATGGGATAGACAGGCCCCTGCCCTAGAAGTAGCATCTGTCTCCTGGGGAAGCCTGATGGGATAGACAGACCCCTGAACCTGGGGAGGTCTGATGGGACAGACAGGCCCCTGTCCTAGAAGGACAGACCGTCCCCTTCCCTAGAAGTAGCATCTGTCTCCTGGGGAGGCCTGATAGGATAGACAGACCTCTGCCCTAGAATTAGCATCTGTCTCAGGGGGAGGTTTGATGGGATACACAGACCCCTGCCCTAGAAGTAGCATCTGTCTCCTGGGGAGGCCTGATGGGACAGACAGACCCCGATGGGATAGACAGACCCCTGAACCTGGGGAGGTCTGATGGGACAGACAGACCCCTGTCCCCGAAGTAGCATCTGCCTTCCGTGGAAGCCTGATGGGACAGACAGACGCAGATGGGATAGGCAGACCCATGAACCTGGGGAGGTCTGATGGGACAGACAGACCCCTGTCCTAGAAGTAGCATCTGCCTTCCGTGGAGGCCTGATGGGACAGACAGACCCCTGCCCTAGAAGTAGCATCTGTCTCCTGGGGAGGCCTGGTGGGACGGACAGACCCCTGCACTAGAATTAGCATCTGTCTCCTGGGGATGCTTGATGGGATAGACAGACCCCTGCCCTAGAACTAGCATCTGTCTCCTGGGGAGGCCTCATGGGACAGACAGACCTCTGCCCTAGAAGTAGCATCTGTCTGCTGGGAGGCCTGATGGGACAGACATACCCCTGCCCTAGAAGTAGCATCTGTCTCCTGAGGAGGTTTGATGGGACAGACAGACCCCTGCCCTAGAAGTAGGATCTGTCTCCTGGGGAGGTTTGATGGGATAGACAGACCCCGATGGGATAGACAGACCACTGCCCTAGAAGTAGCATCTGTCTCCTGGGGAGGTCTGATGGGACAGTCACCTGCCCTAGAAGTAGCATCTGTCTCCTGAGGAGGCCTGATGGGATAGACAGACCCCGATGTGATAGACAGACCCCTGCCCTAGAAGTAGCATCTGTCTCCAGCGGAGGCCTTATGGGACTGACAGACCCCTGCCCTAGAAGTAGCATCTGTCTCCTGGTGTGGCCTGATGTGACAGACAGACCCCGGCCCTAGAAGTAGCATCTGTCTGCTGGGGAGGTCTGATGGGATAGACAGACCCCTGCCCTAGAAGGACAGACAGACCCCTGCTCTAGAAGTAGCATCTGTCTCCTGGGGAGGCCTGATGGGGTAGACAGACCCCTGCCCTAGAAGTAGCATCTGCTCCTGGGGAGGCCTGATGGGATAGACAGACCCCTGCCCTAGAAGTAGAATCTGTCTCCTGGGGAGGTCTGATGGGATAGACAGACCCCTGCCCTAGAAGTAGTATCTGTCTCCTGGGGAGGTCTGATGGGACAGACAGACCCCTTACCTAGAAGTGGCATCTGTCTCCTGGGGAGGACTGATGGGACAGACAGACCCCTGCACTAGAAGAAGCATCTGTCTCCTGGGGAGTCCTGATGGGATTGACAGACCCCTGCCCTAGAAGTAGCATTTGTCTCCTGGGGAGGTCTGATGGGACAGACAGACCCATGCGTTAGAAGTAGCATCTGTCTCCTTGGCAGGCCTGATGGGATAGACAGACCCCGATGGGATAGACAGACCCCTGCGCTAGAAGTAGCATCTGTCTCCTGGGGAGGCCTGATGATATAGACAGACCCCGATGGAATAGACAGACCCCTGACCTAGAAGTAGCATCTGTCTCCTGGGGAGGTTTGATGGGATAGTCTGACCCGTGCCCTAGAAGTAGCATATGTCTCCTGGAGAGGCCTGATGGGATAGGCAGACCCCGATGGGATAGACAGACCCCTGCCTTAGAAGTAGCATCTGTCTCCTGGGAGGCCTGATGGGATAGACACACCCTTGCCCCAGAAGGACAGACAGACCCCTTCCCTAGAAGTAGCATGTGTCTCCTGGGGAAGCCTGATGGGATAGACAGATCCCTGAACCTGGGGAGGTCTGATGGGACAGTCAGACCCCTGTCCTTGAAGTAGCATCTGCCTCCCGGAGAGGCCTGATGGGACAGACAGACCCCTGCCCTAGAAGTAGCATCTGTCTCCTGGGGATGTTTGATGGGATAGACAGACCCCTGCCCTAGAACTAGCATCTGTCTCCTAACGGAGGCCTCATGGGACAGACAGACCTCTGCCCTAGAAGTAGTATCAGTCTGCTGGGGAGGCCTGATGGGACAGACAGACCCCTTCCCTGGAAATAGTATCTGTCTCCTGATGAGGTCTGATGGGACAGACAGACCCCTGCCCTCGAAGTAGCATCTGTCTCCTGGGGAGGTTTGATGGGACAGACAGACCCCGGTGGGATAGACAGACCCATGCCCTAGAAGTAGCATCTGTCTCCTGGGGAGGTCTGATGGGACAGTCACCTGCCCTAGAAGTAGCATCTGTCTCCTGGAGAGGCCTGATGGGATAGGCAGACCCCGATGGGATAGACAGACCCCTGCCCTAGAAGTAGCATCTGTCTCCTGGAGAGGCCTGATGGGATAGGCAGACCCCGATGGGATAGACAGGCCCCTGCCCTAGAAGTAGCATCTGTCTCCTGGGGAAGCCTGATGGGATAGACAGACCCCTGAACCTGGGGAGGTCTGATGGGACAGACAGGCCCCTGTCCTAGAAGGACAGACCGACCCCTTCCCTAGAAGTAGCATCTGTCTCCTGGGGAGGCCTGATAGGATAGACAGACCTCTGCCCTAGAATTAGCATCTGTCTCAGGGGGAGGTTTGATGGGATACACAGACCCCTGCCCTAGAAGTAGCATCTGTCTCCTGGGGAGGCCTGATGGGACAGACAGACCCCGATGGGATAGACAGACCCCTGAACCTGGGGAGGTCTGATGGGACAGACAGACCCCTGTCCCCGAAGTAGCATCTGCCTTCCGTGGAAGCCTGATGGGACAGACAGACGCAGATGGGATAGGCAGACCCATGAACCTGGGGAGGTCTGATGGGACAGACAGACCCCTGTCCTAGAAGTAGCATCTGCCTTCCGTGGAGGCCTGATGGGACAGACAGACCCCTGCCCTAGAAGTAGCATCTGTCTCCTGGGGAGGCCTGGTGGGACGGACAGACCCCTGCACTAGAATTAGCATCTGTCTCCTGGGGATGCTTGATGGGATAGACAGACCCCTGCCCTAGAACTAGCATCTGTCTCCTGGGGAGGCCTCATGGGACAGACAGACCTCTGCCCTAGAAGTAGCATCTGTCTGCTGGGGAGGCCTGATGGGACAGACATACCCCTGCCCTAGAAGTAGCATCTGTCTCCTGAGGAGGTTTGATGGGACAGACAGACCCCTGCCCTAGAAGTAGGATCTGTCTCCTGGGGAGGTTTGATGGGACAGACAGACCCCGATGGGATAGACAGACCACTGCCCTAGAAGTAGCATCTGTCTCCTGGGGAGGTCTGATGGGACAGTCACCTGCCCTAGAAGTAGCATCTGTCTCCTGAGGAGGCCTGATGGGATAGACAGACCCCGATGTGATAGACAGACCCCTGCCCTAGAAGTAGCATCTGTCTCCAGCGGAGGCCTTATGGGACTGACAGACACCTGCCCTAGAAGTAGCATCTGTCTCCAGGGGAGGCCTGATGGGACTGACAGACACCTACCCTAGAAGTAGCATCTGTCTCCTGGGGAGGCCTTATGGGACAGACAGTCCCCTGGGCTATAAGTAGCATCGGTCTCCTGGGGAGGTCTGATGGGACAGACAGACACCTGCCCTAGAATGAGCAACTTTCTCTTGGAGAGGCCTGATGGGATAGACAGACCCCGATGGGATAGACAGACCCCTGCCCTAGACGTAACATCTGTCTCCTAGGGAGGCCTGATGGGATAGACAGACTCCTGCCCTAGAAGTAGCATCTGTCTCCTGGGGAGGTCTGATGGGACTGACAGACTCCTGCACTAGAAGTAGCATCTGTCTCCTGGGGAGGCCTGATGGGACAGACAGACTCCTGCCCTCGAAGTAGCATCTGTCTCCTGGGGAGGTCTGATGGGACAGAGAGTCCCCTGGGCTATAAGTAGCATCTGTCTCCTGGGGAGGTCTGATTGGACAGACAGACACCTGCACTTGACGTAGCATCTGTCTCATGGAGAGGCCTGATGGGATAGACAGACCCGATGGGATAGACAGACACCTGCACTAGAAGTAGCATCTGTCTCCTGGGGAGGCCTGATGGGATTGACAGACCCCTGCCCTAGAAGTAGCATCTGTCTCCTGGGGAGGTGTGATGGGATAGACAGACCCCGATGGGATAGACAGACCTGTGCGCTAGAAGTAGCATCTGTCTCCTGGGGAGGCCTGATGGGATTGACAGACCACTGCCCTAGAAGTAGCATCTGTGTCCTGGGGAGGCCTGAATGGACAGACAGACCCCTGCCCTAGAAGTAACATCTGTCTCCTGGAGAGGCCTGATGCGATAGGCAGACCCTGAAGGGATAGACAGGCCTCTGCCCTAGAAGTAGCATCTGTCTCCTGGGGAGGCCTGATGGGACAGACAGACCCCTGCCCCAGAAGGACAGACAGACCCCTTCCCTAATAGCAGCATCTGTCTCCTGGGGAGGTTTGATGGGATAGACAGACCCCCACCGTCGAAGTACATCTGTCTAATGGGAAGGTTTGATGGGATAGACAGACCCCTGCCCTAGAAGTATCATCTGTCTCCTGGGGAGGCCTGATGGGACAGACAGACCCCTGCGCTAGAAGTAGCATCTGCCTTCTGGGGAGGCCTGATGGGATAGACAGACCCATGTGGGATAGACAGACCCCTGAACCTCAGGAGATCTGATGGGACAGACAGACCCCTGTCCTAGAAGTAGCATCTGCCTCCTGGGGAGGCCTGATGGGATAGACAGACCCAGATGGGATAGACAGACCCCTGAACCTGGGGAGGTCTAATGGGACAGACAGACCCCTGCCCTAGAAGTAGCATCTGTCTCCTGGGGAGGCGTAATGGGACAGACAGACCACTGAACTAGAAGATCAGACAGACCCCCTACCCTAGAAGTAGCATCTGTCTCCTGGGGAGGCGTAATGGGACAGACAGACCCCTGCCCTAGAAGTAGCATGTGTCTCTTGGGGAGGCCTGATGGGATAGACAGACCCCTGCCCTAGAAGTAGCATTTGTCTCCTGGGGAGGTCTGATGGGACAGACAGACCCCTGCGCTAGAAGAAGCATCTGTCTCCTGGGGTGGCCTGATGGGATAGACAGACCCTGATGGGATAGACAGACCCCTGCCCTAGAAGTAGCATCTGTCTCCAGGGGAGGCCTGATGGGAGGGACAGACACCTGCCCTAGAAGTAGTATCTGTCTCCTGGGGAGGCGTAATGGGACAGACAGAACCCTTCCCTAGAAGTAGCATCTGTGTCCTGGGGAGGCCTGATGGGATAGACAGACCCATGTGGGATAGACAGACCCCTGTCCTAGCAGTAGAATCCCTCTTCTGGGGAGGCGTAATGGGACAGACAGACCCCTTCCCTAGAAGTAGCATCTGTCTCATGTAGAGGTTTGATGGGATAGACAGACCCAGATGGGATAGACAGACCCCTGTTCTAGAAGTAGCATCTGTCTCCTGGGGAGGCCTGATGGGATAGACAGACCCAGATGGGATAGACAGACCCCTGAACCTGGGAGGTCTGATGGGACAGACAGACCCCTGTCCTAGAAGTAGCATCTGCCTCCCGGGGAGGCCTGATGGGACAGACAGACCCAGATGGGATAGACAGACCCATGAACCTGGGGAGGTCTGATGGGACAGACAGAACCCTGTCCTAGAAGTAGCATCTGCCTCCCGTGGAGGCCTGATGGGACAGACAGACCCTGCCCTAGAAGTAGTATCTGTCTCCTGGGGAGGCCTGGTGGGACGGACAGACCCCTGCACTAGAAGTAGCATCTGTCTCCTGGGGATGTTTGATGGGATAGACAGACCCCTGCCCTAGAACTAGCATCTGTCTCCTGGGGAGGTCTCATGGGACAGACAGACCTCTGCCCTAGAAGTAGCATCTGTCTGCTGGAGAGGCCTGATGGGACAGACATACCCCTGCCCTAGAAGTAGCATCTGTCTGCTGGAGAGGCCTGATGGGACAGACATACTCCTGCCCTAGAAGTAGGATCTGTCTCCTGGGGAGGTTTGATGGGACAGTCAGACCCCGATGGGATAGACAGACCCCTGCCCTAGAAGTAGCATCTGTCTCCTGGGGAGGTCTGATGGGACAGTCACCTGCCCTAGAAGTAGCATCTGTCTCCTGGGGAGGCCTGATGGGATAGACAGACCCCTATGTGATAGACAGACCCCTGCCCTAGAAGTAGCATCTGTCTCCAGCGGAGGCCTGATGGGACTGACAGACACCTGCCCTAGAAGTAGCATCTGTCTCCAGGGGAGGCCTGATGGGACTGACAGACACCTACCCTAGAAGTAGCATCTGTCTCCCGGGGAGGCCTTATGGGACAGACAGTCCCCTGGGCTATAAGTAGCATCGGTCTCCTGGGGAGGTCTGATGGGACAGACAGACACCTGTCCTAGAATGAGCATCTTTCTCATGGAGAGGCCTGATGGGATAGGCAGACCCCTATGGGATAGACAGACCACTGCCCTAGAAGTAGCATCTGTCTCCTAGGGAGGCCTGATGGGATAGACAGACCCCTGCCCTAGAAGTAGCATCTGTCTCCTGGGGAGGTCTGATGGGACAGACAGACCCCTGCAATAGAAGTAGCATCTGTCTCCTGGGGAGGCCTGATGGGATTGACAAACCCCTGCCCTAGAAGTAGCATCTGTCTCCTGGGGAGGTCTGATGGGACAGACAGACCCATGCGCTAGAAGTCGCATCTGTCTCCTGGGGAGGTCTGATGGGACAGACAGTCCCCTCTGCTATAAGTAGCATCTGTCTCCTGGGGAGGTCTGATGGGACAGGCAGACACCTGCCCTAGATGTAGCATCTGTCCCATGGAGGGGCCTGATGGGATAGACAGACCCATGTGGGATAGACAGACCCCTGAACCTCAGGAGATCTGATGGGACAGACAGACCCCTGTCCTAGAAGTAGCATCTGCCTCCTGGGGAGGCCTGATGGGATAGACAGACCCAGATGGGATAGACAGACCCCTGAACCTGGGGAGGTCTAATGGGACAGACAGACCCCTGCCCTAGAAGTAGCATCTGTCTCCTGGGGAGGCGTAATGGGACAGACAGACCACTGAACTAGAAGATCAGACAGACCCCCTACCCTAGAAGTAGCATCTGTCTCCTGGGGAGGCGTAATGGGACAGACAGACCCCTGCCCTAGAAGTAGCATGTGTCTCTTGGGGAGGCCTGATGGGATAGACAGACCCCTGCCCTAGAAGTAGCATTTGTCTCCTGGGGAGGTCTGATGGGACAGACAGACCCCTGCGCTAGAAGAAGCATCTGTCTCCTGGGGTGGCCTGATGGGATAGACAGACCCTGATGGGATAGACAGACCCCTGCCCTAGAAGTAGCATCTGTCTCCAGGGGAGGCCTGATGGGAGGGACAGACACCTGCCCTAGAAGTAGTATCTGTCTCCTGGGGAGGCGTAATGGGACAGACAGAACCCTTCCCTAGAAGTAGCATCTGTGTCCTGGGGAGGCCTGATGGGATAGACAGACCCATGTGGGATAGACAGACCCCTGTCCTAGCAGTAGAATCCCTCTTCTGGGGAGGCGTAATGGGACAGACAGACCCCTTCCCTAGAAGTAGCATCTGTCTCATGTAGAGGTTTGATGGGATAGACAGACCCAGATGGGATAGACAGACCCCTGTTCTAGAAGTAGCATCTGTCTCCTGGGGAGGCCTGATGGGATAGACAGACCCAGATGGGATAGACAGACCCCTGAAGCTGGGAGGTCTGATGGGACAGACAGACCCCTGTCCTAGAAGTAGCATCTGCCTCCCGGGGAGGCCTGATGGGACAGACAGACCCAGATGGGATAGACAGACCCATGAACCTGGGGAGGTCTGATGGGACAGACAGAACCCTGTCCTAGAAGTAGCATCTGCCTCCCGTGGAGGCCTGATGGGACAGACAGACCCTGCCCTAGAAGTAGTATCTGTCTCCTGGGGAGGCCTGGTGGGACGGACAGACCCCTGCACTAGAAGTAGCATCTGTCTCCTGGGGATGTTTGATGGGATAGACAGACCCCTGCCCTAGAACTAGCATCTGTCTCCTGGGGAGGTCTCATGGGACAGACAGACCTCTGCCCTAGAAGTAGCATCTGTCTGCTGGAGAGGCCTGATGGGACAGACATACCCCTGCCCTAGAAGTAGCATCTGTCTGCTGGAGAGGCCTGATGGGACAGACATACTCCTGCCCTAGAAGTAGGATCTGTCTCCTGGGGAGGTTTGATGGGACAGTCAGACCCCGATGGGATAGACAGACCCCTGCCCTAGAAGTAGCATCTGTCTCCTGGGGAGGTCTGATGGGACAGTCACCTGCCCTAGAAGTAGCATCTGTCTCCTGGGGAGGCCTGATGGGATAGACAGACCCCTATGTGATAGACAGACCCCTGCCCTAGAAGTAGCATCTGTCTCCAGCGGAGGCCTGATGGGACTGACAGACACCTGCCCTAGAAGTAGCATCTGTCTCCAGGGGAGGCCTGATGGGACTGACAGACACCTACCCTAGAAGTAGCATCTGTCTCCCGGGGAGGCCTTATGGGACAGACAGTCCCCTGGGCTATAAGTAGCATCGGTCTCCTGGGGAGGTCTGATGGGACAGACAGACACCTGCCCTAGAATGAGCATCTTTCTCATGGAGAGGCCTGATGGGATAGGCAGACCCCTATGGGATAGACAGACCACTGCCCTAGAAGTAGCATCTGTCTCCTAGGGAGGCCTGATGGGATAGACAGACCCCTGCCCTAGAAGTAGCATCTGTCTCCTGGGGAGGTCTGATGGGACAGACAGACCCCTGCAATAGAAGTAGCATCTGTCTCCTGGGGAGGCCTGATGGGATTGACAAACCCCTGCCCTAGAAGTAGCATCTGTCTCCTGGGGAGGTCTGATGGGACAGACAGACCCATGCGCTAGAAGTCGCATCTGTCTCCTGGGGAGGTCTGATGGGACAGACAGTCCCCTCGGCTATAAGTAGCATCTGTCTCCTGGGGAGGTCTGATGGGACAGGCAGACACCTGCCCTAGATGTAGCATCTGTCCCATGGAGGGGCCTGATGGGATAGACAGACCCGATGGGATAGACAGACACCTGCACTAGAAGTAGCATCTGTCTCCTGGGGAGGTCTGATGGGATAGACAGACCCCGATGGGATAGACAGACCTCTGCGCTAGAAGTAGCATCTGTCTCCTGGGGAGGTCTGATGGGATTGACAGACCACTGCCCTAGAAGTAGCATCTGTGTCCTGGGGAGGCCTGAATGGACAGACATACCCCTGCCCTAGAAGTAGCATCTGTCTCCTGGAGAGGCCGGATGGGATGGGCATACCCCGATGGGATAGACAGACCCCTGCCCTAGAAGTAGCATCTGTCTCCTGGAGAGGCCTGGTGGGACCGGCAGACCCCGATGGGATAGACAGGCCCCTGCCCTAGAATTAGCATCCGTCTAATGGGGAGGTCTGATGGGACAGACAGACCCCTGCCCCAGAAGGACAGACAGACCTCTTCCCTAAAAGTACCATCTGTCTCCTGGGGAGGTTTGATGGGACAGACAGACCCCTGCCCTAGAAGTACATCTGTCTAATGGGAAGGTTTGATGGGATAGACAGACCCCTGCCCTAGAAGTAGCATCTGTGTCCTGGGAGGCCTGATGGGACAGACAAACCCCTGCCCCAGAAGGACAGACAGACCCCTGCCCTAGAAGTTGCATCTGTCTCCTGGGAGGCCTGATGGGATAAACAGACCCCGATGGGACAGACAGACCCCTGCCCTAGAAGTAGCATCTGTCTCCTGGGGAGGTTTAATGGGATGGACAGAACCCTGCCCTAGAAGTAGCATCTGCCTTCTGGGGAGGCCTGATGGGATAGACAGACCCATGTGGGATAGACAGACCCCTGAACCTGAGGAGGTCTGATGGGACAGACAGAACTCTGTCCTAGAAGTAGCATCTGCCTCCTGGGGAGGCCTGATGGGATAGACAGACCCAGATGGGATAGACAGACCCCTGAACCTGGGGAGGTCTAATGGGACAGACAGACCCCTGTCCTAGAAGTAGCATCTGTCTCTGTTGAGGCCTGATGGTGCAGACAGACCCCTGTCCTAGAAGTAGCATCTGCCTCCTGGGGAGGCTGGTGGGATGGACAGACCCCTGCGCTAGAAGTAGCATCTGTCTCCTGGCAATGTTTGATGGGATAGACAGACCCCTGCCCTAGAACTAGCATCTGTCTCCTGGGGAGGCCTGATGGGACAGACAGTCACCTGCCCTTTAAGTAGCATCTGTCTCCTGGGGAGGTTTGATGGGATCGGCAGACCCCGATGGGATAGACAGACCCCAGCCCTAGAAGTAGCATCTGTCTCCAGGGGAGGCATGATGGGACTGACAGACACCTGCCCTAGAAATAGCATCTGTCTCCTGGGGAGGTCTGATGGGACAGACATACACCTGCCCTAGAAGTAGCATCTGTCTCCTGGGGAGGCCTTATGGGATAGGCAGACCCTGATGGGATAGACAGACCCCTGGGGAGGTCTGATGGGACAGACAGACCCCTGTCCTAGAAGTAGAATCTGCCTCCCGGGGAGGCCTGATGGGACAGACAGACCCAGATGGGATAGACAGACCCATGAACCTCGGTAGGTCTGATGGGACAGACAGACCCCTGTCATAGAAGTAGCATCTGCCTCCCATGGAGGCCTGATGGGACAGACAGACCCCTGCCCTAGAAGTAGCATCTGTCTCCTGGGGAGGCCTGGTGGGACGGACAGACCCCTGCACTAGAAGTAGCATCTGTCTCCTGGGGATGTTTGATGGGATAGACAGACCCCTGCCCTAGAACTAGCATCTGTCTCCTGGGGAGGCCTCATGGGACAGACAGCCTTCTGCCCTAGAAGTAGCATCTGTCTGCTGGGGAGGCCTGATGGGACAGACATACCCCTGCCCTAGAAGTAGCAACTGTCTCCTGAGGAGGTCTGATGGGACAGACAGACCCCTGCCCTAGAAGTAGGATCTGTCTCCTGGGGAGGTTTGATGGGACATACAGACCCCGATGGGATAGACAGACCCCTGCCCTAGAAGTAGCATCTGTCTCCTGGGGAGGTCTGATGGGACAGTCACCTGCCCTAGAAGTAGCATCTGTCTCCTGGGGAGGCCTGATGGGATAGACAGACCCCGATGTGATTGACAGACCCCTGCCCTAAAAGTAGCATCTGTCTCCAGCAGAGGCCTGATGGGACTGACAGACACCTGCCCTAGAAGTAGCATCTGTCTCCAGGGGAGGCCTGATGGGACTGACAGACACCTACCCTAGAAGTAGCATCTGTCTCCTGGGGAGGCCTTATGGGACAGACAGTCCCCTGGGCTATAAGTAGCATCAGTCTCCTGGGGAGGTCTAATGGGACAGACAGACACCTGCCCTAGAATGAGCATCTTTGTCATAGAGAGGCCTGATGGGATAGACAGACCCCGATGGGATAGACAGACCCCTGCCCTAGAAGTAGCATCTGTCCCCTAGGGAGGCCTGATGGGATAGACAGACTCCTGCCCTAGAAGTAGCATCTGTCTCCTGGGGAGGTCTGATGGGACAGACAGACCCCTGCACTAGAAGTAGCATCTGTCTCCTGGGGAGGCCTGATGGGACAGACAGACCCCTGCCCTAGAAGTAGCATCTGTCTCCTGGGGAGGTCTGATGGGACAGACAGTCCCCTGTGCTATAAGTAGCATCTGTCTCCTGGCGAGGTCTGATGGGACAGACAGACAACTGCCCTAGAAGTAGCATCTGTCTCATGGAGAGGCCTGATGGGATAGACAGACCCGATGGGATAGACAGACACCTGCACTAGAAGTAGCATCTGTCTCCTGGGGAGGCCTGATGGGATTGACAGACCCCTGCCCTAGAAGTAGCACCTGTCTCCTGGGGAGGTCTGATGGGATAGACAGACCCCGATGGGATAGACAGACCTCTGCGCTAGAAGTAGCATCTGTCTCCTGGGGAGGCCTGATGGGATTGACAGACCACTGCCCTAGAAGTAGCATCTGTGTCCTGGGGAGGCCTGAATGGACAGACAAACCCCTGCCCTAGAAGTAGCATCTGTCTCCGGGAGAGGCCTGATGGGATAGGCAGACCCCGATGGGATAGACAGACCCCTGCCCTAGTAGTAGCATCTGTCTCCTGGAGAGGCCTGATGGGATAGGCAGACCCCGAAGGGATAGACAGGCCCCTGCCCTAGAAGTAGCATCTGTCTCCTGGGGAGGCCTGATGGGACAGACAGACCCCTGCCACAGAAGGAAAGACAGACCCCTTCCCTAAAAGTAGCATCTGTCTCCTGGGGAGGCATGATGGGATAGACAGACCTCTGCCCTAGAAGCAGCATCTGTCTCCTGGGGAGGTTTGATGGGATAGACAGACCCCCGCCCTCGAATTAGCATCTGTCTCCTGGGGAGCTTTAGTGGGATAGACAGACCCCCGCCCTCGAATTAGCATCTGTCTCCTGGGGAGCTTTAGTGGGATAGACAGACCCCTGCCCTAGATGTAGCATCTGTCTCCTGGGGAGGCCTGATGGGACAGACAGACCCCTGCGCTAGAAGTAGCATCTGCCTTCTGGGGAGGCCTGATGGGATAGACAGACCCATGTGGGATAGACAGACCCCTGAACCTGAGGAGGTCTGATGGGACAGACAGACCCCTGTCCTAGAAGTAGCATCTGCCTCCTGGGGAGGCCTGATGGGATAGACAGACCCATATGGGATAGACAGACCCCTGAACCTGGGGAGGTCTAATGGGACAGACAGACCCCTGTCCTAGAAGTAGCATCTGTCTCCGTTGAGGCCTGATGGTGCAGACAGACCCCTGTCCTAGAAGTAGCATCTGCTTCCTGGGGAGGCTGGTGGGACGGACAGACCCCTGCGCTAGAAGTAGCATCTGTCTCCTGGGGATGTTTGATGGGATAGACAGACCCCTGCCCTAGAACTAGCATCTGTCTCCTGGGGAGGCCTGATGGGACAGACAGTCACCTGCCCTTTAAGTAGCATCTGTCCCCTGGGGAGATTTGATGGGACCGGCAGACCCCGATGGGATAAACAGACCCCTGCCCTAGAAGTAGCATCTGTCTCCACGGGAGGCCTGATGGGACTGACAGACACCTGCCCTAGAAATAGCATCTGTCACCTGGGGAGGTCTGATGGGACAGACAGACACCTGCCCTAGAAGTACTATCTGTCTCCTGGGGAGGCCTTATGGGATAGGCAGACCCTGATGGGATAGACAGACCCCTGCCCTAGAAGTAGCATCTGTCTCCACGGGAGGCCTGATGGGACTGACAGACACCTGTCCTAGCAGTAGAATCCGTCTTCTGGGGAGGCCGGATGGGATAGACAGACCCCTGCCCTAGAAGTAGCATCTGTCTCCTGGGGAGGCGTAATGGGACAGACAGACCACTGAACTAGAAGGACAGACAGACTCCTACCCTAGAAGTAGCATCTGTCTCCTGGGGAGGCCTAATGGGACAGACAGACCACTGAACTAGAAGGACAGACAGACCCCTGCCCTAGAAGTAGCATTTGTCTCCTGGGGAGGCCTGATGGGATTGACAGACCCCTGCCCTAGAAGTAGCATCTGTCTCCACGGGAGGCCTGATGGGACTGACAGACACCTGTCCTAGCAGTAGAATCCGTCTTCTGGGGAGGCCGGATGGGATAGACAGACCCCTGCCCTAGAAGTAGCATCCGTCTCCTGGGGAGGCGTAATGGGACAGACAGACCACTGAACTAGAAGGACAGACAGACTCCTACCCTAGAAGTAGCATCTGTCTCCTGGGGAGGCCTAATGGGACAGACAGACCACTGAACTAGAAGGACAGACAGACCCCTGCCCTAGAAGTAGCATTTGTCTCCTGGGGAGGCCTGATGGGATTGACAGACCCCTGCCCTAGAAGTAGCATCTGTCTCCTGGGGAGGCCTAATGGGATAGGCAGACCCTGATGGGATAGACAGACCCCTGTCCTAGCAGTAGAATCCGTCTTCTGGGGAGGCGTAATGGGACAGACAGACCCCTTCCCTAGAAGTAGCATCTGTCTCATGTAGAGGTTTGATGGGATAGACAGACCCCGATGGGATAGACAGACCCCTGAACCTGGGAGGTCTGATGGGACAGACAGACCCCTGTCCTAGAAGTAGCATCTGCCTCCCGGGGAGGCCTGATGGGACAGACAAACCCAGATGGGATAGACAGACCCATGAACCTGGGGAGGTCTGATGGGACAGACCCCTGCCCTAGAAGTAGCATCTGTCTCCTGGGGAGGCCTGGTGGGACGGACAGACCCCTGCACTAGAAGTAGCATCTGTCTCCTGGGGAGGCCTGATGGGATAGACAGACCCCTGCGCTAGAAGTAGCATCTGTCTCGTGGGGAGGTCTGATGGGATAGACAGACCCA
The DNA here is from genome assembly GCF_040938575.1 of Ambystoma mexicanum. Lineage (NCBI taxonomy): Eukaryota > Metazoa > Chordata > Amphibia > Caudata > Ambystomatidae > Ambystoma > Ambystoma mexicanum. The sequence goes on along the minus strand of NC_090924.1, from coordinate 1,468,982,340 downwards.
GATGGGATAGACAGACCCCTGAACCTGGGAGGTCTGATGGGACAGACAGACCCCTGTCCTAGAAGTAGCATCTGCCTCCCGGGGAGGCCTGATGGGACAGACAAACCCAGATGGGATAGACAGACCCATGAACCTGGGGAGGTCTGATGGGACAGACCCCTGCCCTAGAAGTAGCATCTGTCTCCTGGGGAGGCCTGGTGGGACGGACAGACCCCTGTCCTAGAAGTAGCATCTGCCTCCTGGGGAGGCCTGATGGGACAGAAAAACCCAGATGGGATAGACAGACCCATGAACCTGGGGAGGTCTGATGGGACAGACCCCTGCCCTAGAAGTAGCATCTGTCTGCTGGAGAGGCCTGATGGGACAGACATACCCCTGCCCTAGAAGTAGCATCTGTCTGCTGGAGAGGCCTGATGGGACAGACATACTCCTGCCCTAGAAGTAGGATCTGTCTCCTGGGGAGGTTTGATGGGACAGTCAGACCCCGATGGGATAGACAGACCCCTGCCCTAGAAGTAGCATCTGTCTCCTGGGGAGGTCTGATGGGACAGTCACCTGCCCTAGAAGTAGCATCTGTCTCCTGGGGAGGCCTGATGGGATAGACAGACCCCTATGTGATAGACAGACCCCTGCCCTAGAAGTAGCATCTGTCTCCAGCGGAGGCCTGATGGGACTGACAGACACCTGCCCTAGAAGTAGCATCTGTCTCCAGGGGAGGCCTGATGGGACTGACAGACACCTACCCTAGAAGTAGCATCTGTCTCCCGGGGAGGCCTTATGGGACAGACAGTCCCCTGGGCTATAAGTAGCATCGGTCTCCTGGGGAGGTCTGATGGGACAGACAGACACCTGCCCTAGAATGAGCATCTTTCTCATGGAGAGGCCTGATGGGATAGGCAGACCCCTATGGGATAGACAGACCACTGACCTAGAAGTAGCATCTGTCTCCTAGGGAGGCCTGATGGGATAGACAGACCCCTGCCCTAGAAGTAGCATCTGTCTCCTGGGGAGGTCTGATGGGACAGACAGACCCCTGCAATAGAAGTAGCATCTGTCTCCTGGGGAGGCCTGATGGGATTGACAGACCCCTGCCCTAGAAGTAGCATCTGTCTCCTGGGGAGGTCTGATGGGACAGACAGACCCATGCGCTAGAAGTCGCATCTGTCTCCTGGGGAGGTCTGATGGGACAGACAGTCCCCTCGGCTATAAGTAGCATCTGTCTCCTGGGGAGGTCTGATGGGACAGGCAGACACCTGCCCTAGATGTAGCATCTGTCCCATGGAGGGGCCTGATGGGATAGACAGACCGATGGGATAGACAGACACCTGCACTAGAAGTAGCATCTGTCTCCTGGGGAGGTCTGATGGGATAGACAGACCCCGATGGGATAGACAGACCTCTGCGCTAGAAGTAGCATCTGTCTCCTGGGGAGGTCTGATGGGATTGACAGACCACTGCCCTAGAAGTAGCATCTGTGTCCTGGGGAGGCCTGAATGGACAGACATACCCCTGCCCTAGAAGTAGCATCTGTCTCCTGGAGAGGCCGGATGGGATGGGCATACCCCGATGGGATAGACAGACCCCTGCCCTAGAAGTAGCATCTGTCTCCTGGAGAGGCCTGGTGGGACCGGCAGACCCCGATGGGATAGACAGGCCCCTGCCCTAGAATTAGCATCCGTCTAATGGGGAGGTCTGATGGGACAGACAGACCCCTGCCCCAGAAGGACAGACAGACCTCTTCCCTAAAAGTACCATCTGTCTCCTGGGGAGGTTTGATGGGACAGACAGACCCCTGCCCTAGAAGTACATCTGTCTAATGGGAAGGTTTGATGGGATAGACAGACCCCTGCCCTAGAAGTAGCATCTGTGTCCTGGGAGGCCTGATGGGACAGACAAACCCCTGCCCCAGAAGGACAGACAGACCCCTGCCCTAGAAGTTGCATCTGTCTCCTGGGAGGCCTGATGGGATAAACAGACCCCGATGGGACAGACAGACCCCTGCCCTAGAAGTAGCATCTGTCTCCTGGGGAGGTTTAATGGGATGGACAGAACCCTGCCCTAGAAGTAGCATCTGCCTTCTGGGGAGGCCTGATGGGATAGACAGACCCATGTGGGATAGACAGACCCCTGAACCTGAGGAGGTCTGATGGGACAGACAGAACTCTGTCCTAGAAGTAGCATCTGCCTCCTGGGGAGGCCTGATGGGATAGACAGACCCAGATGGGATAGACAGACCCCTGAACCTGGGGAGGTCTAATGGGACAGACAGACCCCTGTCCTAGAAGTAGCATCTGTCTCTGTTGAGGCCTGATGGTGCAGACAGACCCCTGTCCTAGAAGTAGCATCTGCCTCCTGGGGAGGCTGGTGGGATGGACAGACCCCTGCGCTAGAAGTAGCATCTGTCTCCTGGCGATGTTTGATGGGATAGACAGACCCCTGCCCTAGAACTAGCATCTGTCTCCTGGGGAGGCCTGATGGGACAGACAGTCACCTGCCCTTTAAGTAGCATCTGTCTCCTGGGGAGGTTTGATGGGACCGGCAGACCCCGATGGGATAGACAGACCCCAGCCCTAGAAGTAGCATCTGTCTCCAGGGGAGGCATGATGGGACTGACAGACACCTGCCCTAGAAATAGCATCTGTCTCCTGGGGAGGTCTGATGGGACAGACATACACCTGCCCTAGAAGTAGCATCTGTCTCCTGGGGAGGCCTTATGGGATAGGCAGACCCTGATGGGATAGACAGACCCCTGGGGAGGTCTGATGGGACAGACAGACCCCTGTCCTAGAAGTAGAATCTGCCTCCCGGGGAGGCCTGATGGGACAGACAGACCCAGATGGGATAGACAGACCCATGAACCTCGGTAGGTCTGATGGGACAGACAGACCCCTGTCATAGAAGTAGCATCTGCCTCCCATGGAGGCCTGATGGGACAGACAGACCCCTGCCCTAGAAGTAGCATCTGTCTCCTGGGGAGGCCTGGTGGGACGGACAGACCCCTGCACTAGAAGTAGCATCTGCCTCCTGGGGATGTTTGATGGGATAGACAGACCCCTGCCCTAGAACTAGCATCTGTCTCCTGGGGAGGCCTCATGGGACAGACAGCCTTCTGCCCTAGAAGTAGCATCTGTCTGCTGGGGAGGCCTGATGGGACAGACATACCCCTGCCCTAGAAGTAGCAACTGTCTCCTGAGGAGGTCTGATGGGACAGACAGACCCCTGCCCTAGAAGTAGGATCTGTCTCCTGGGGAGGTTTGATGGGACATACAGACCCCGATGGGATAGACAGACCCCTGCCCTAGAAGTAGCATCTGTCTCCTGGGGAGGTCTGATGGGACAGTCACCTGCCCTAGAAGTAGCATCTGTCTCCTGGGGAGGCCTGATGGGATAGACAGACCCCGATGTGATTGACAGACCCCTGCCCTAAAAGTAGCATCTGTCTCCAGCAGAGGCCTGATGGGACTGACAGACACCTGCCCTAGAAGTAGCATCTGTCTCCAGGGGAGGCCTGATGGGACTGACAGACACCTACCCTAGAAGTAGCATCTGTCTCCTGGGGAGGCCTTATGGGACAGACAGTCCCCTGGGCTATAAGTAGCATCAGTCTCCTGGGGAGGTCTAATGGGACAGACAGACACCTGCCCTAGAATGAGCATCTTTGTCATAGAGAGGCCTGATGGGATAGACAGACCCCGATGGGATAGACAGACCCCTGCCCTAGAAGTAGCATCTGTCCCCTAGGGAGGCCTGATGGGATAGACAGACTCCTGCCCTAGAAGTAGCATCTGTCTCCTGGGGAGGTCTGATGGGACAGACAGACCCCTGCACTAGAAGTAGCATCTGTCTCCTGGGGAGGCCTGATGGGACAGACAGACCCCTGCCCTAGAAGTAGCATCTGTCTCCTGGGGAGGTCTGATGGGACAGACAGTCCCCTGTGCTATAAGTAGCATCTGTCTCCTGGCGAGGTCTGATGGGACAGACAGACACCTGCCCTAGAAGTAGCATCTGTCTCATGGAGAGGCCTGATGGGATAGACAGACCCGATGGGATAGACAGACACCTGCACTAGAAGTAGCATCTGTCTCCTGGGGAGGCCTGATGGGATTGACAGACCCCTGCCCTAGAAGTAGCACCTGTCTCCTGGGGAGGTCTGATGGGATAGACAGACCCCGATGGGATAGACAGACCTCTGCGCTAGAAGTAGCATCTGTCTCCTGGGGAGGCCTGATGGGATTGACAGACCACTGCCCTAGAAGTAGCATCTGTGTCCTGGGGAGGCCTGAATGGACAGACAAACCCCTGCCCTAGAAGTAGCATCTGTCTCCGGGAGAGGCCTGATGGGATAGGCAGACCCCGATGGGATAGACAGACCCCTGCCCTAGTAGTAGCATCTGTCTCCTGGAGAGGCCTGATGGGATAGGCAGACCCCGAAGGGATAGACAGGCCCCTGCCCTAGAAGTAGCATCTGTCTCCTGGGGAGGCCTGATGGGACAGACAGACCCCTGCCACAGAAGGAAAGACAGACCCCTTCCCTAAAAGTAGCATCTGTCTCCTGGGGAGGCATGATGGGATAGACAGACCTCTGCCCTAGAAGCAGCATCTGTCTCCTGGGGAGGTTTGATGGGATAGACAGACCCCCGCCCTCGAATTAGCATCTGTCTCCTGGGGAGCTTTAGTGGGATAGACAGACCCCCGCCCTCGAATTAGCATCTGTCTCCTGGGGAGCTTTAGTGGGATAGACAGACCCCTGCCCTAGATGTAGCATCTGTCTCCTGGGGAGGCCTGATGGGACAGACAGAAGCCTGCGCTAGAAGTAGCATCTGCCTTCTGGGGAGGCCTGATGGGATAGACAGACCCATGTGGGATAGACAGACCCCTGAACCTGAGGAGGTCTGATGGGACAGACAGAACTCTGTCCTAGAAGTAGCATCTGCCTCCTGGGGAGGCCTGATGGGATAGACAGACCCAGATGGGATAGACAGACCCCTGAACCTGGGGAGGTCTAATGGGACAGACAGACCCCTGTCCTAGAAGTAGCATCTGTCTCTGTTGAGGCCTGATGGTGCAGACAGACCCCTGTCCTAGAAGTAGCATCTGCCTCCTGGGGAGGCTGGTGGGATGGACAGACCCCTGCGCTAGAAGTAGCATCTGTCTCCTGGCGATGTTTGATGGGATAGACAGACCCCTGCCCTAGAACTAGCATCTGTCTCCTGGGGAGGCCTGATGGGACAGACAGTCACCTGCCCTTTAAGTAGCATCTGTCTCCTGGGGAGGTTTGATGGGACCGGCAGACCCCGATGGGATAGACAGACCCCAGCCCTAGAAGTAGCATCTGTCTCCAGGGGAGGCATGATGGGACTGACAGACACCTGCCCTAGAAATAGCATCTGTCTCCTGGGGAGGTCTGATGGGACAGACATACACCTGCCCTAGAAGTAGCATCTGTCTCCTGGGGAGGCCTTATGGGATAGGCAGACCCTGATGGGATAGACAGACCCCTGGGGAGGTCTGATAGGACAGACAGACCCCTGTCCTAGAAGTAGAATCTGCCTCCCGGGGAGGCCTGATGGGACAGACAGACCCAGATGGGATAGACAGACCCATGAACCTCGGTAGGTCTGATGGGACAGACAGACCCCTGTCATAGAAGTAGCATCTGCCTCCCATGGAGGCCTGATGGGACAGACAGACCCCTGCCCTAGAAGTAGCATCTGTCTCCTGGGGAGGCCTGGTGGGACGGACAGACCCCTGCACTAGAAGTAGCATCTGTCTCCTGGGGATGTTTGATGGGATAGACAGACCCCTGCCCTAGAACTAGCATCTGTCTCCTGGGGAGGCCTCATGGGACAGACAGCCTTCTGCCCTAGAAGTAGCATCTGTCTGCTGGGGAGGCCTGATGGGACAGACATACCCCTGCCCTAGAAGTAGCAACTGTCTCCTGAGGAGGTCTGATGGGACAGACAGACCCCTGCCCTAGAAGTAGGATCTGTCTCCTGGGGAGGTTTGATGGGACATACAGACCCCGATGGGATAGACAGACCCCTGCCCTAGAAGTAGCATCTGTCTCCTGGGGAGGTCTGATGGGACAGTCACCTGCCCTAGAAGTAGCATCTGTCTCCTGGGGAGGCCTGATGGGATAGACAGACCCCGATGTGATTGACAGACCCCTGCCCTAAAAGTAGCATCTGTCTCCAGCAGAGGCCTGATGGGACTGACAGACACCTGCCCTAGAAGTAGCATCTGTCTCCAGGGGAGGCCTGATGGGACTGACAGACACCTACCCTAGAAGTAGCATCTGTCTCCTGGGGAGGCCTTATGGGACAGACAGTCCCCTGGGCTATAAGTAGCATCAGTCTCCTGTTGAGGTCTAATGGGACAGACAGACACCTGCCCTAGAATGAGCATCTTTGTCATAGAGAGGCCTGATGGGATAGACAGACCCCGATGGGATAGACAGACCCCTGCCCTAGAAGTAGCATCTGTCCCCTAGGGAGGCCTGATGGGATAGACAGACTCCTGCCCTAGAAGTAGCATCTGTCTCCTGGGGAGGTCTGATGGGACAGACAGACCCCTGCACTAGAAGTAGCATCTGTCTCCTGGGGAGGCCTGATGGGACAGACAGACCCCTGCCCTAGAAGTAGCATCTGTCTCCTGGGGAGGTCTGATGGGACAGACAGTCCCCTGTGCTATAAGTAGCATCTGTCTCCTGGCGAGGTCTGATGGGACAGACAGACACCTGCCCTAGAAGTAGCATCTGTCTCATGGAGAGGCCTGATGGGATAGACAGACCCGATGGGATAGACAGACACCTGCACTAGAAGTAGCATCTGTCTCCTGGGGAGGCCTGATGGGATTGACAGACCCCTGCCCTAGAAGTAGCACCTGTCTCCTGGGGAGGTCTGATGGGATAGACAGACCCCGATGGGATAGACAGACCTCTGCGCTAGAAGTAGCATCTGTCTCCTGGGGAGGCCTGATGGGATTGACAGACCACTGCCCTAGAAGTAGCATCTGTGTCCTGGGGAGGCCTGAATGGACAGACAAACCCCTGCCCTAGAAGTAGCATCTGTCTCCGGGAGAGGCCTGATGGGATAGGCAGACCCCGATGGGATAGACAGACCCCTGCCCTAGTAGTAGCATCTGTCTCCTGGAGAGGCCTGATGGGATAGGCAGACCCCGAAGGGATAGACAGGCCCCTGCCCTAGAAGTAGCATCTGTCTCCTGGGGAGGCCTGATGGGACAGACAGACCCCTGCCACAGAAGGAAAGACAGACCCCTTCCCTAAAAGTAGCATCTGTCTCCTGGGGAGGCATGATGGGATAGACAGACCTCTGCCCTAGAAGCAGCATCTGTCTCCTGGGGAGGTTTGATGGGATAGACAGACCCCCGCCCTCGAATTAGCATCTGTCTCCTGGGGAGCTTTAGTGGGATAGACAGACCCCCGCCCTCGAATTAGCATCTGTCTCCTGGGGAGCTTTAGTGGGATAGACAGACCCCTGCCCTAGATGTAGCATCTGTCTCCTGAGGAGGCCTGATGGGACAGACAGACCCCTGCGCTAGAAGTAGCATCTGCCTTCTGGGGAGGCCTGATGGGATAGACAGACCCATGTGGGATAGACAGACCCCTGAACCTGAGGAGGTCTGATGGGACAGACAGACCCCTGTCCTAGAAGTAGCATCTGCCTCCTGGGGAGGCCTGATGGGATAGACAGACCCATATGGGATAGACAGACCCCTGAACCTGGGGAGGTCTAATGGGACAGACAGACCCCTGTCCTAGAAGTAGCATCTGTCTCCGTTGAGGCCTGATGGTGCAGACAGACCCCTGTCCTAGAAGTAGCATCTGCTTCCTGGGGAGGCTGGTGGGACGGACAGACCCCTGCGCTAGAAGTAGCATCTGTCTCCTGGGGATGTTTGATGGGATAGACAGACCCCTGCCCTAGAACTAGCATCTGTCTCCTGGGGAGGCCTGATGAGACAGACAGTCACCTGCCCTTTAAGTAGCATCTGTCCCCTGGGGAGATTTGATGGGACCGGCAGACCCCGATGGGATAAACAGACCCCTGCCCTAGAAGTAGCATCTGTCTCCACGGGAGGCCTGATGGGACTGACAGACACCTGCCCTAGAAATAGCATCTGTCACCTGGGGAGGTCTGATGGGACAGACAGACACCTGCCCTAGAAGTACTATCTGTCTCCTGGGGAGGCCTTATGGGATAGGCAGACCCTGATGGGATAGACAGACCCCTGCCCTAGAAGTAGCATCTGTCTCCACGGGAGGCCTGATGGGACTGACAGACACCTGTCCTAGCAGTAGAATCCGTCTTCTGGGGAGGCCGGATGGGATAGACAGACCCCTGCCCTAGAAGTAGCATCTGTCTCCTGGGGAGGCGTAATGGGACAGACAGACCACTGAACTAGAAGGACAGACAGACTCCTACCCTAGAAGTAGCATCTGTCTCCTGGGGAGGCCTAATGGGACAGACAGACCACTGAACTAGAAGGACAGACAGACCCCTGCCCTAGAAGTAGCATTTGTCTCCTGGGGAGGCCTGATGGGATTGACAGACCCCTGCCCTAGAAGTAGCATCTGTCTCCACGGGAGGCCTGATGGGACTGACAGACACCTGTCCTAGCAGTAGAATCCGTCTTCTGGGGAGGCCGGATGGGATAGACAGACCCCTGCCCTAGAAGTAGCATCTGTCTCCTGGGGAGGCGTAATGGGACAGACAGACCACTGAACTAGAAGGACAGACAGACTCCTACCCTAGAAGTAGCATCTGTCTCCTGGGGAGGCCTAATGGGACAGACAGACCACTGAACTAGAAGGACAGACAGACCCCTGCCCTAGAAGTAGCATTTGTCTCCTGGGGAGGCCTGATGGGATTGACAGACCCCTGCCCTAGAAGTAGCATCTGTCTCCTGGGGAGGCCTAATGGGATAGGCAGACCCTGATGGGATAGACAGACCCCTGTCCTAGCAGTAGAATCCGTCTTCTGGGGAGGCGTAATGGGACAGACAGACCCCTTCCCTAGAAGTAGCATCTGTCTCATGTAGAGGTTTGATGGGATAGACAGACCCCGATGGGATAGACAGACCCCTGAACCTGGGAGGTCTGATGGGACAGACAGACCCCTGTCCTAGAAGTAGCATCTGCCTCCCGGGGAGGCCTGATGGGACAGACAAACCCAGATGGGATAGACAGACCCATGAACCTGGGGAGGTCTGATGGGACAGACCCCTGCCCTAGAAGTAGCATCTGTCTCCTGGGGAGGCCTGGTGGGACGGACAGACCCCTGCACTAGAAGTAGCATCTGCCTCCTGGGGAGGCCTGATGGGATAGACAGACCCCTGCGCTAGAAGTAGCATCTGTCTCGTGGGGAGGTCTGATGGGATAGACAGACCCAGATGGGATAGACAGACCCCTGAACCTGGGAGGTCTGATGGGACAGACAGACCCCTGTCCTAGAAGTAGCATCTGCCTCCCGGGGAGGCCTGATGGGACAGACAAACCCAGATGGGATAGACAGACCCATGAACCTGGGGAGGTCTGATGGGACAGACCCCTGCCCTAGAAGTAGCATCTGTCTCCTGGGGAGGCCTGGTGGGACGGACAGACCCCTGTCCTAGAAGTAGCATCTGCCTCCTGGGGAGGCCTGATGGGACAGACAAACCCAGATGGGATAGACAGACCCATGAACCTGGGGAGGTCTGATGGGACAGACCCCTGCCCTAGAAGTAGCATCTGTCTCCTGGGGAGGCCTGGTGGGACGGACAGACCCCTGCACTAGAAGTAGCATCTGTCTCCTGGGGAGGCCTGATGGGATAGACAGACCCCTGCGCTAGAAGTAGCATCTGTCTCGTGGGGAGGTCTGATGGGATAGACAGACCCAGATGGGATAGACAGACCCCTGAACCTGGGAGGTCTGATGGGACAGACAGACCCCTGTCCTAGAAGTAGCATCTGCCTCCCGGGGAGGCCTGATGGGACAGACAAACCCAGATGGGATAGACAGACCCATGAACCTGGGGAGGTCTGATGGGACAGACCCCTGCACTAGAAGTAGCATCTGTCTCCTGGGGAGGCCTGGTGGGACGGACAGACCCCTGCACTAGAAGTAGAATCTGTCTCCTGGGGATGTTTGATGGGATAGACAGACCCCTGCCCTAGAACTAGCATCTGTCAGCTGGGGAGGCCTGATGGGACAGACATACCCCTGCCCTAGAAGTAGCATCTGTCTCCTGAGGAGGTCTGATGGGACAGACAGACCCCTGCCCTAGAAGTAGGATCTGTCTCCTGGGGAGGTTTGATGGGACAGACAGACCCCGATGGGATAGACAGACCCCTGCCCTAGAAGTAGCAACTGTCTCCTGGGGGTGTCTGATGGGGCAGTCACCTGCCCTAGAAGTAGCATCTGTCTCCTGGGGAGGCCTGATGGGATAGACACACACTGATGTGATAGACAGACCCCTGCCCTAGAAGTAGCATCTGTCTCCAGCGGAGGCCTGATGGGACTGACAGACCCCTGCCCTAAAAGTAGCATCTGTCTCCAGCAGAGGCCTGATGGGACTGACAGACACCTGCCCTAGAAGTATCATCGGTCTCCTGGGGAGGTCTAATGGGACAGACAGACACCTGCCCTAGAATGAGCATCTTTGTCATGGAGAGGCCTGATGGGATAGACAGACCCCGATGGGATAGACAGACCCCTGCCCTAGAAGTAGCATCTGTCTCCTAGGGAGGCCTGATGGGATAGACAGACTCCTGCCCTAGAAGTAGCATCTGTCTCCTGGGGAGGTCTGATGGGACAGACAGACCCCTGCACTAGAAGTAGCATCTGTCTCCTGGTGAGGCCTGATGGGACAGACAGACCCCTGCCCTAGAAGTAGCATCTGTCTCCTGGGGAGGTCTGATGGGACAGACAGTCCCCTGTGCTATAAGTAGCATCTGTCTCCTGGCGAGGTCTGATGGGACAGACAGACACCTGCCCTAGAAGTAGCATCTGTCTCATGGAGAGGCCTGATGGGATAGACAGACCCGATGGGATAGACAGACACCTGCACTAGAAGTAGCATCTGTCTCCTGGGGAGGCCTGATGGGATTGACAGTCCCCTGCCCTAGAAGTAGCACCTGTCTCCTGGGGAGGTCTGATGGGATAGACAGACCCCGATGGGATAGACAGACCTCTGCGCTAGAAGTAGCATCTGTCTCCTGGGGAGGCCTGATGGGATTGACAGACCACTGCCCTAGAAGTAGCATCTGTCTCCTGGAGAAGCCGGATGGGATGGGCAGACCCCGATGGGATAGACAGACCCCTGAACCTGGGGAGGTCTAATGGGACAGACAGACCCCTGTCCTAGAACTAGCATCTGTCTCCGTTGAGGCCTGATGGGACAGACAGACCCCTGCCCCAGAAGGACAGACAGACCCGTTCCCTAAAAGTAGCATCTGTCTCCTGGGGAGGTTTGATGGGATAGACAGACCCCCGACCTCGAAGTAGCATCTGTCTAATGGGAAGGTTTGATGGGATAGACAGACCCCTGCCCTAGAAGTAGCATCTGTCTCCTGGGGAGGCCTGATGGGACAGACAGACCCCTGCGCTAGAAGTAGCATCTGCCTTCTGGGGAGGCCTGATGGGATAGACAGACCCATGTGGGATAGACAGACCCCTGAACCTGAGGAGGTCTGATGGGACAGACAGACCCCTGTCCTAGAAGTAGCATCTGCCTCCTGGGGAGGCCTGATGGGATAGACAGACCCATATGGGATAGACAGACCCCTGAACCTGGGGAGGTCTAATGGGACAGACAGACCCCTGTCCTAGAAGTAGCATCTGTCTCCGTTGAGGCCTGATGGTGCTGACAGACCCCTGTCCTAGAAGTAGCATCTGCTTCCTGGGGAGGCTGGTGGGACGGACAGACCCCTGCGCTAGAAGTAGCATCTGTCTCCTGGGGATGTTTGATGGGATAGACAGACCCCTGCCCTAGAACTAGCATCTGTCTCCTGGGGAGGCCTGATGGGACAGACAGTCACCTGCCCTTTAAGTAGCATCTGTCTCCTGGGGAGATTTGATGGGACCGGCAGACCCCGATGGGATAAACAGACCCCTGCCCTAGAAATAGCATCTGTCTCCACGGGAGGCCTGATGGGACTGACAGACACCTGCCCTAGAAATTGCATCTGTCACCTGGGGAGGTCTGATGGGACTGACAGACACCTGCCCTAGAAGTAGCATCTGTCTCCTGGGGAGGCCTTATGGGATAGGCAGACCCTGATGGGATAGACAGACCCCTGTCCTAGCAGTAGAATCCGTCTTCTGGGGAGGCCGGATGGGATAGACAGACTCCTACCCTAGAAGTAGCATCTGTCTCCTGGGGAGGCCTAATGGGACAGACAGACCACTGAACTAGAAGGACAGACAGACCCCTACCCTAGAAGTAGCATCTGTCTCCTGGGGAGGCCTAATGGGACAGACAGACCCCGATGTGATAGACAGACCCCTGCCCTAAAAGTAGCATCTGTCTCCAGCAGAGGCCTGATGGGACTGACAGACACCTGCCCTAGAAGTAGCATCTGTCTCCAGGGGAGGCCTGATGGGACTGACAGACACCTACCCTAGAAGTAGCATTTGTCTCCTGGGGAGGCCTGATGGGATTGACAGAACCCTGCCCTATAAGTAGCATCTGTCTCCTGGGGAGGCCTAATGGGATAGGCAGACCGTGATGGGATAGACAGACCCCTGTCCTAGCAGTAGAATCCGTCTTCTGGGGAGGCGTAATGGGACAGACAGACCCCTTCCCTAGAAGTAGCATCTGTCTCATGTAGAGGTTTGATGGGATAGACAGACCCCGATGGGATAGACAGACCCCTGCCCTAGAAGTAGCATCCGTCTCCTGGCGAGGCGTAATGGGACAGACCGACCCCTTCCCTAGAAGTAGCATCTGTCTCATGTGGAGGTTTGATGGGATAGACAGACCCCGATGGGATAGACAGACCCCTGTTCTAGAAGTAGCATCTGTCTCCTGGGGAGGCCTGATGGGATAGACAGACCCCTGCGCTAGAAGTAGCATCTGTCTCCTGGGGAGGTCTGATGGGATAGACAGACCCAGATGGGATAGACAGACCCCTGAACCTGGGAGGTCTGATGGGACAGACAGACCCCTGTCCTAGAAGTAGCATCTGCCTCCCGGGGAGGCCTGATGGGACAGACAAACCCAGATGGGATAGACAGACCCATGAACCTGGGGAGGTCTGATGAGACAGACCCCTGTCCTAGAAGTAGCATCTGCCTCCCGTGGAGGCCTGATGGGACAGACAGACCCCTGCCCTAGAAGTAGCATCTGTCTCCTGGGGAGGCCTGGTGGGACGGACAGACCCCTGCACTAGAAGTAGCATCTGTCTCCTGGGGATGTTTGATGGGATAGACAGACCCCTGCCCTAGAACTAGCATCTGTCAGCTGGGGAGGCCTGATGGGACAGACATACCCCTGCCCTAGAAGTAGCATCTGTCTCCTGAGGAGGTCTGATGGGACAGACAGACCCCTGCCCTAGAAGTAGGATCTGTCTCCTGGGGAGGTTTGATGGGACAGACAGACCCCGATGGGATAGACAGACCCCTGCCCTAGAAGTAGCATCTGTCTCCTGGGGGGGTCTGATGGGGCAGTCACCTGCCCTAGAAGTAGCATCTGTCTCCTGGGGAGGCCTGATGGGATAGACAGACCCCGATGTGATAGACAGACCCCTGCCCTAGAAGTAGCATCTGTCTCCAGCGGAGGCCTGATGGGACTGACAGACACCTGCCCTAGAAGTAGCATCTGTCTCCAGGGGAGGCCTGATGGGACTGACAGACACCTACCCTAGAAGTAGCATCTGTCTCCTGGGGAGGCCTGATGGGACAGACAGACCCCTGCGCTAGAAGTAGCATCTGCCTTCTGGGGAGGCCTGATGGGATAGACAGACCCATGTGGGATAGACAGACCCCTGTCCTAGCAGTAGAATCCGTCTTCTGGGGAGGCGTAATGGGACAGACAGACCCCTTCCCTAGAAGTAGCATCTGTCTCATGTAGAGGTTTGATGGGATAGACAGACCCCGATGGGATAGACAGACCCCTGTTCTAGAAGTAGCATCTGTCTCCTGGGGAGGCCTGATGGGATAGACAGACCCCTGCGCTAGAAGTAGCATCTGTCTCCTGGGGAGGCCTGATGGGATAGACAGACCCAGATGGGATAGACAGACCCCTGAACCTGGGAGGTCTGATGGGACAGTGTTAGGGAGAATTCTCTGTTTAGGCTGAATTTCCCTACCTAGTGAGTCCCCCAGCAGCTTTGCTGGATTTCTGGGGTTTAATTTTTTCTCCTGCCAAGAGTGAGACTCTTTTACCCTCACTCTTGGACATGTTGAAGTGTGTTTTCTTGGTTAAACCTTGTGTTGAATGGGCTATGGGGTCTTTTACTCCATAGGGCCTCATGTATTTTTGTGATGTGGGTCACACAGCACCCTCTGTGCCGTGACCCAGGGGTGTCCTAGGGACTCCCCAACATAGACTCCATACCCTGGGACTGACTACTGTCTCCCAGGGCATGTAAAGTCACCAAAGACTTTGCTAGTCTTGAATCCTGAACAGAACCAGTACAAACCATCATATTGTGGACGTACTGGCTGGGGCAATTCGATTGCCCCAGGGTCTGTTAGTCGAGGGGGCACGTCTCCGTCCCCCCTGATCGAGTTTTGGCTGGTGGCAGTGGAAACTACTTTTTATATTCGACCGCGAATATTTTCCTATGGGATTTCCCATTGTTTTAGGCTAACACATTTAATTATTTATTTACGGTAGCCTTAAACATACCGCCGGTTTATATATTTATTTTTATAACTCCGGTTGGGACTTTTTGCCAAAACTTGATTCTAAAATGGCGTTGGTGTTCGCCTCTGTAACTCTGACCCAAAGTGGAGCCCTTTGTTCCACTTTTGGCGGGCTTCTCCACAGAAGCCCTCCAAAGTGGTGCCACTCTGTCTGGGGTACTTAGGAGGGGTGGAGGGGGATTTAGGCACCCTGGACTGAGTTACCTTGGTAACTCAAGTCGCACTCCGTCCTGATTGGCCCAAGTGGTGAGCCGCCCGGCTCACCACTTAGCATGTTTGAGTGACAGCTAGGCTGGGTGAATGGGGGCTTGTTGCATAAAAGCAGGGCTTTGGGGACTGGGACTTCAGAAGTCGCCACAGGACCAAGAATCCGACGAGGGAAGAGCTGAGCCGACCTGCTTCGACGACACCACCCGGTGGAGCCCTGCTGAACCGTCTCACCACTTTTTCCCGACGACCGAGGAGAACTCTTAACGGAGTGGCTCCTTCCCTTGACTGGTGGGGACAACCAGTTTTCGCCTTCTTTCCGTTCTTTTGAGGTATCTCGTGGCCGCCTTGCCTGTGCCAAGCACCCCGGCATCCGGAATACCACACTTTACCCCCATACCGCGAAAGTCGGTACCAACCCTTTAACCGGAGGACTCCGCGGCTGGTTTCTTCCCGGGCAGTGCTACGACCTTTCTCTTCTGCTCTTCAGCGAGATATTCTTCTCCCCTGACCGACGTCGAGCCTTGCTGTCACTGCCTGGAACAACTGCCCCCGCTGGAGGATCCTTTCCGCTTAAGGTACTGTGTTCCGCCTGGCTTCCCTTGCTACCGACTGTACGGGGTAGATTTAGTCCCCGGCTTTCGAACCTGGGAGTGCCTGGGACACTTTGGCTAAACTTTCTGAGCCACTCTAAACTCTTTTTGACTCTTTGCAAGACTTTGAATCTCTAACTAACAGTGTGATCTTGGGCACATTTTCGCTCCGGCTACTCTAAGAGTGGGCCCTGCCTAGTGACTTTTGCTCACCTGTGACTTTATTCTTCTTTAAGCCTATTGCAAGTGTTCTGGACCTTAGAGTGGTGTGTCTAACCTATTTCTGCTTTTTCTCTCCCTTTCTTGGAAACTACTAGAGTGTCATCTAACGTTAAGCACTCACCTCTGTTTTAATTAAGTGGTGTTAACCTAGAGTTGTCTAGATAGGAGAAAGGATTGAATTTACTTTCATTATAACTGTGTTGGAGTGTGTTTTTACCATATTCGTTGTTAGAGTGTTTTTACTTATGTGTGTTTTTAAATAAATAACTATATTCTTTTGAAACCAAGCTCTGGTCAGTGTTTGCTTGTGCTATTGTGTTTTGGTACATATTGTGTATACTTTGCATACTGCCTAACTCTTCTTGAGAGAAGTCTGACTGCTCAGCCACAGCTACCAGGTAAATCTGGGTGGTGCGGACTGCTACCAAAGGGGTTTACTGCTCTACCTGTGGTCTTAAATCTTTTGCAGTGTTCCCCAAGGGAACTGCACAGGTTTCTGCCTAACACTGGTGTACAGCGGTGGGATTTGTATTGAGTATACATTTTATTGTGCTTTAGATACCTTAGTGCAACTAACCACAAAGCTTAGCACTGAAAAAGTAAAACCTCTAACATGTCAGTTATAGAAAGCTATAGTCAAGAGTCCCTTGCAGCCAAAACTGCTGATTGTTTAAGAGTGCTCTGTAAACATAAGGATCTCCTGACTAAGGGCAAGAAAATGGAGCTGATTGAAAGATTGTTAGCTAACCAAAGTCTGGGTGATGGTTCAGAGGAGCCTACCACTCCAGCAACTGTAGATGACAGTATTGAAGTTAACATGGAGCAAAATGTTGATGATTCTGAGGAAGAGTCAGAAGAGGAGGGTGAGGCTGTTGTAACTGTCCCCCCTAGGCCTCTGCCTGCTCTACCTGCTGTACCTACTGGACCTTTACCAGGTCCCACATTTAGTCCTCAGTACTTTGAACTGGAGAAAATGAAGCTAGAATTGGAGTATAAGAAACTTAATGCTCAAACTGACAAAGAACTAAGGCTAAGGGAAATGGAGCTCAAGTATGACTTAGAAATGAAGAAATTATCTGTTGAGAATGTTTCTCTCTCTGGCTCCTCTAGAAGTTCCAGTCCTAAAAGACCCCGGATGCCTAAAGAATTGGTTGGTATGTATGAGCCTAAGTTGGATGTGTTGGATTGGTTGTCTCTGTTTGAATATAATCATGGGCTCCAGAACATCACAGGAAATGACTTACTCACCTGGTTGTTCTCTAGGCTTCCCCCTGTTGCAACTGATGTGGTAATGGAGATGGGGGAGGAGGATAGGAAGGACTATGAATGTGTGAAACTAGCTTTGATAGCTAGGTTTGGGAAGACCCCTTCCCAGTATCTTAAGAGGTTTAGGAGCCTCAAAAAGCATGATGGTACCCCTTGGGCTACCTGGGTGAGTGAATGTTTGAAAAACTTAGAG
This sequence comes from Ambystoma mexicanum, assembly GCF_040938575.1. Classification (NCBI taxonomy): domain Eukaryota; kingdom Metazoa; phylum Chordata; class Amphibia; order Caudata; family Ambystomatidae; genus Ambystoma; species Ambystoma mexicanum. The sequence continues at coordinate 1,468,964,995 of NC_090924.1, read as the reverse complement.
GGATGGATTAAGGGTTACAAGGTGAACACTTATGAGGGGATGAGAAATCTCTTTATGTTGGAGTCAATTTATGATGCCTGCTCTCCTGAGCTCAGACAGCACTTGGCTGATTCACAGGAATTGGATCCTAGGAAGCTAGCTAAGGCTGCTGACTTGTGGGTTGCCAACAGGGCCACTCACAAGGATTCTGGGGTAACTCAGAAGAAGGATGGGGAGAAACAGCCTAAAAAGGACCCCAAAGAGAATTCTAATACCTCCCATACCCAAGAGGGCCACAAACAACCAAATAACCAGGGTAAGCCCCAGGGTAAACCGAATCAGGCTAGTGTACCTTCTGGCCACAAGCCAGAAGGAGGTCAGAGCAAGCCACCCTTCCAGAGAGCATTTGGACAATGCTATGTCTGTCAGGGTACTGACCATATCAAAGGAGATCCCAAGTGCAAGGGTAAACCTGCAGGGATCAGCACAGTCTCCTTAGCCTTCACTCCTGAGGATGAAGTACAGATGGCTAGTGCCCACTTTGAACTCTTTGCTGAAGAACCCTTGGGTCTTCAAGCAACTGTAAACTTAGAGCCTATGGGTCTGGTTAGTCCCCAGAATAGGGTTGTGTATAACTCCCTACCTGTTAACTCTAAGGTGTATTATGTGGACAGTGTTCTTGTCAATGGCCAGGATACTCCTGCCAGGAGAGACACTGGGGCCAGCAGAACAGTAGTGGATGAAAGCTTCTTTCAACCTGAGGATGTGGCCAAAGCACCCAAAGGTCCCACTAAGATGTCTGGAGGCCCTGTCCAAATGGTTCCTATTCTACCAGCCCTCATTCAGTGTAACAACATGACAGTGAGGATCCCTGTCAGTGTTCAGACTGAGGTACCTGGGAAGGTCCTGTTAGGGAATGACCTAAGAACTCTAGGAGTAGTGTCACATACCCCCAGGCCTCCCAGTATGGAGAAGCAGAACTTAACCAAATTGGCTAGAAAGGCTACCTTGAAGGACCCTTCCAAGCCTGTGGGACCCTCTACTGAGAACCCCACTACAAGCCCTGGTGTTAGTAAGTTGACCTCTAACCCAGGCACATTTCAGGATAGTATGCTAGGAACATGGGTGCCCCAACCAAGCTCCATCATTGTTCCCCTAGTCTCAGAGTCTCTGACTCCCCCTGCTTCTGAGGAAGAGGTGGATAGACCAACTAGGCCCCTATCTGGACCTGAGAGAACTGGTAATTCTCAGTGCTGGTGGAAAACCAGAAAAGAAAAGTCTAAGGCCAAAAACCTTCAGACTGTTGGACCTTCTACTGAAGACCCCAACTCAAATCCTAATGTTAGGGGGGAAACTCCTAAAATAGGTAAGGGTAGATCTAAGAGGAAGGGGAAGCAGGTGCAGTGCCTAACCCCAACCCCTCCAACCAAGAGGCCTAAGACCCAACCTGCTCCCACAAGAGAGGTGGTGAGGAACCTTGGAGGCCCCTCTAGATCTCAGGGAATCCTTTATAAGGACCCCTTGAAAAAGCCTAACATAGGTTCAGAAGTTGTACCAACTTCTGAGGGACTGGTCAACCAGATCCCCTATAACAAAAAGACTGATGTTCCTCAAAGGGTTTGTAGGTCCTTTAGCTTGCAAAAGAAAACCTTTGAGTTCTCCCTTAAGCATAGGTCAAGGTGTCACCATCAAAATGCTGATGGACTCTCTAGGATGTATATCATCGACTAGAGGTATGAGGTTCATCCAGGAGTGGATTAAATCCTCCTGTCCCTTAGTCTGGGGGGGGCGAGTGTTAGGGAGAATTCTCTGTTTAGGCTGAATTTCCCTACCTAGTGAGTCCCCCAGCAGCTTTGCTGGATTTCTGGGGTTTAATTTTTTCTCCTGCCAAGAGTGAGACTCTTTTACCCTCACTCTTGGACATGTTGAAGTGTGTTTTCTTGGTTAAACCTTGTGTTGAATGGGCTATGGGGTCTTTTACTCCATAGGGCCTCATGTATTTTTGTGATGTGGGTCACACAGCACCCTCTGTGCCGTGACCCAGGGGTGTCCTAGGGACTCCCCAACATAGACTCCATACCCTGGGACTGACTACTGTCTCCCAGGGCATGTAAAGTCACCAAAGACTTTGCTAGTCTTGAATCCTGAACAGAACCAGTACAAACCATCATATTGTGGACGTACTGGCTGGGGCAATTCGATTGCCCCAGGGTCTGTTAGTCGAGGGGGCACGTCTCCGTCCCCCCTGATCGAGTTTTGGCTGGTGGCAGTGGAAACTACTTTTTATATTCGACCGCGAATATTTTCCTATGGGATTTCCCATTGTTTTAGGCTAACACATTTAATTATTTATTTACGGTAGCCTTAAACATACCGCCGGTTTATATATTTATTTTTATAACTCCGGTTGGGACTTTTTGCCAAAACTTGATTCTAAAATGGCGTTGGTGTTCGCCTCTGTAACTCTGACCCAAAGTGGAGCCCTTTGTTCCACTTTTGGCGGGCTTCTCCACAGAAGCCCTCCAAAGTGGTGCCACTCTGTCTGGGGTACTTAGGAGGGGTGGAGGGGGATTTAGGCACCCTGGACTGAGTTACCTTGGTAACTCAAGTCGCACTCCGTCCTGATTGGCCCAAGTGGTGAGCCGCCCGGCTCACCACTTAGCATGTTTGAGTGACAGCTAGGCTGGGTGAATGGGGGCTTGTTGCATAAAAGCAGGGCTTTGGGGACTGGGACTTCAGAAGTCGCCACAGGACCAAGAATCCGACGAGGGAAGAGCTGAGCCGACCTGCTTCGACGACACCACCCGGTGGAGCCCTGCTGAACCGTCTCACCACTTTTTCCCGACGACCGAGGAGAACTCTTAACGGAGTGGCTCCTTCCCTTGACTGGTGGGGACAACCAGTTTTCGCCTTCTTTCCGTTCTTTTGAGGTATCTCGTGGCCGCCTTGCCTGTGCCAAGCACCCCGGCATCCGGAATACCACACTTTACCCCCATACCGCGAAAGTCGGTACCAACCCTTTAACCGGAGGACTCCGCGGCTGGTTTCTTCCCGGGCAGTGCTACGACCTTTCTCTTCTGCTCTTCAGCGAGATATTCTTCTCCCCTGACCGACGTCGAGCCTTGCTGTCACTGCCTGGAACAACTGCCCCCGCTGGAGGATCCTTTCCGCTTAAGGTACTGTGTTCCGCCTGGCTTCCCTTGCTACCGACTGTACGGGGTAGATTTAGTCCCCGGCTTTCGAACCTGGGAGTGCCTGGGACACTTTGGCTAAACTTTCTGAGCCACTCTAAACTCTTTTTGACTCTTTGCAAGACTTTGAATCTCTAACTAACAGTGTGATCTTGGGCACATTTTCGCTCCGGCTACTCTAAGAGTGGGCCCTGCCTAGTGACTTTTGCTCACCTGTGACTTTATTCTTCTTTAAGCCTATTGCAAGTGTTCTGGACCTTAGAGTGGTGTGTCTAACCTATTTCTGCTTTTTCTCTCCCTTTCTTGGAAACTACTAGAGTGTCATCTAACGTTAAGCACTCACCTCTGTTTTAATTAAGTGGTGTTAACCTAGAGTTGTCTAGATAGGAGAAAGGATTGAATTTACTTTCATTATAACTGTGTTGGAGTGTGTTTTTACCATATTCGTTGTTAGAGTGTTTTTACTTATGTGTGTTTTTAAATAAATAACTATATTCTTTTGAAACCAAGCTCTGGTCAGTGTTTGCTTGTGCTATTGTGTTTTGGTACATATTGTGTATACTTTGCATACTGCCTAACTCTTCTTGAGAGAAGTCTGACTGCTCAGCCACAGCTACCAGGTAAATCTGGGTGGTGCGGACTGCTACCAAAGGGGTTTACTGCTCTACCTGTGGTCTTAAATCTTTTGCAGTGTTCCCCAAGGGAACTGCACAGGTTTCTGCCTAACAGACAGACAGACCCCTGTCCTAGAAGTAGCATCTGCCTCCCGGGGAGGCCTGATGGGACAGACAAACCCAGATGGGATAGACAGACCCATGAACCTGGGGAGGTCTGATGGGACAAACCCCTGTCCTAGAAGTAGCATCTGCCTCCCGTGGAGGCCTGATGGGACAGACAGACCCCTGCCCTAGAAGTAGCATCTGTCTCCTGAGGAGGTCTGATGGGACAGACAGACCCCTGCCCTAGAAGTAGGATCTGTCTCCTGGGGAGGTTTGATGGGACAGACAGACCCCGATGGGATAGACAGACCCCTGCCCTAGAAGTAGCATATGTCTCCTGGCGGGTCTGATGGGGCAGTCACCTGCCCTAGAAAAGCATCTGTCTCCTGGGGAGGCCTGATGGGATAGACAGACCCCGATGTGATAGACAGACCCCTGCCCTAGAAGTAGCATCTGTCTCCAGCGGAGGCCTGATGGGACTGACAGACACCTGCCCTAGAAGTAGCATCTGTCTCCAGCGGAGGCCTGATGGGACTGACAGACACCTACTCTAGAAGTAGCATCTGTCTCCTGGGGAGGCCTGATGGGATAGACAGACCCAGATGGGATAGACAGACCCCTGAACCTGGGGAAGTCTAATGGGACAGACAGACCCCTGTCCTAGAAGTAGCATATGTCTCCGTTGAGGCCTGATGGTGCAGACAGACCCCTGTCCTAGAAGTAGCATCTGCCTCCTGGGGAGGCTGGTGGGACGGACAGACCCCTGCCCTAGAACTAGCATCTGTCTCCTGGGGAGGCCTGATGGGACAGACAGTCACCTGCACTTTAAGTAGCATCTGTCTCCTGGGGAGGTTTGATGGGACCGGCAGACCCCGATGGGATAGACAGAGCCCTGCCCTAGAAGTAGCATCTGTCTCCAGGGGAGGCCTGATGGGACTGACAGACAACTGCCCTAGAAGTAGCATCTGTCTCCTGGGGAGGCCTAATGGGACAGACAGACCACTGAACTAGAAGGACAGACAGACCCCTGCCCTAGAAGTAGCATCTGTCTCTTGGGGAGGCCATATGGGTTAGACAGACCCCTGCCCTAGAAGTAGCATTTGTCTCTTGGGGAGGCCATATGGAATAGACAGACTCCTGTCCTAGAAGTGGCATCTGTCTCCTGGGGAGGCCTGATGGGATAGACAGACCCCTGCCCTAGAAGTAGCATCTGTCTCCTGGGGAGGCCTGATGGGATAGACAGACCCCTGTCCTAGAAGTGGCATCTGTCTCCTGGGGAGGCCTGATGGGATAGGCAGACCCTGATGGGTTAGACAGACCCCTGTCCTAGCAGTAGAATCTGTCTTCTGGGGAGGCGTAATGGGACAGATAGACCCCTGCCCTAGAAGTAGCATATGTCTCATGTGGAGGTTTGATGGGATAGACAGACCCCGTTGGGATATACAGACCCCTGTTCTAGAAGTAGCATCTGTCTCCTGGGGAGGCCTGATGGGATAGACAGACCCCGATGGGATAGACAGACCCCTGCGCTAGAATTAGCATCTGTCTCCTGGGGAGTCCTGATGGGACAGACAGACCCCTGCGCTAGAAGTAACATCTGTCTCCTGGGAGGCCTGATGGGATAGACAGACCCCGATGGGATAGACAGACCCCTGCCCTAGAAGTAGCATTTGTCTCCTGGGGAGGTTTGATGGGATTGACAGACCCCTGCCCTAAAAGTAGCATCTCTCTCCTGGGGATGTCTGATGGGACAGACAGACCCCTGCCCTAGAAGTAGCATCTGTCTCCTGGGGAGGCCTGATGGGATAGACAGACCCTGATGGGATAGACAGACTCCTGAACCTGGGGAGGTCTGATGGGATTGACAGACCCCTGCCCTATAAGTAGCATCTGTCTCCTGGGGACGTCTGATGGGACAGACAGACCCCTGCCCAAGAAGTAGCATCTGTCTCCTGGGGAGGTCTGATGGAACAGACAGACCCCTGCCTTAGAAGTAGCATCTGTCTCCTGGGGAGGCCTGATGGGATAGACAGACCCCTGGACCTGGGGAGGTCTGATGGAACAGACAAACCCCTCTCCTAGAATAAGCATCTGTCTCCTGGGGAGGCCTGATGGTATAGTCAGACCCCTGCCCCAGAAGGACAGACAGACCCCTGCCCTAGAAGTAGCATCTGTGTCCTGGGAGGCCTGATGGGACAGACAAACCCCTGCCCCAGAAGGACAGACAGACCCCTGCCCTAGAAGTTGCATCTGTCTCCTGGGAGGCCTGATGGGATAAACAGACCCCGATGGGACAGACAGACCCCTGCCCTAGAAGTAGCATCTGTCTGCTGGGGAGGCCTGATGGGACAGACAGACCCCTGCCCTAGAAGTAGCATCTGTCTCCTGGAGAGGTTTAATGGGATTGACAGACCCCTGCCCTAGAAGTAGCATCTGTCTCCTGGGGAGGACTGATGGGATAGACAGACCCCTGCCCCCGAAGTAGCATCTGTCTCCTGGGGAGGCCTGGTGGGACGGACAGACCCCTGCGCTAGAAGTAGCATCTGTCTCCTGGGGATGTTTGATGGGATAGACAGACCCCTGCCCTAGAAGTAGCATCTGTCTCCTGGGGAGGCCTGATGGGACAGACAGACCTCGGCCATGGAAGTAGCATCTGTCTGCTGGGGAGGTCTTATGGGATAGACAGACCCCTGCCCTAGAAGTAGCATCTGTCTCCTGGGGAGGCCTAATGGGACAGACAGACCGCTGACCTAGAAGGATAGACAGACCCCTGCCCTAGAAGTAGCATCTGTCTCCTGGGGAGGCCTGGTGGGACGGACAGACCCCTGCGCTAGAAGTAGCATCTGTCTCCTGGGGATGTTTGATGGGATAGACAGACACCGGCCCTAGAAGTAGCGTCTGTCTGATGGGGAGGCCTAATGGGACAGACAGACCGCTGACCTAGAAGGATAGACAGACCCCTGCCCTAGAAGTAGCATCTGTCTCCTGGGGAGGCCTGATGGGACAGACAGACCCCTGCGCTAGAAGTAGCATCTGTCTCCTGGGGAGGCCTGATGGGACTGACAGACACCTGCCCTAGAAATAGCATCTGTCTCCTGGGGAGGTCTGATGGGACAGACAGACACCTGCCCTAGAAGTAGCATCTGTCTCCTGGGGAGGCCTTATGGGATAGGCAGACCCTGATGGGATAGACAGACCCCTGTCCTAGCAGTAGCATCTGTCTCCTGGGGAGGCGTAATGGGACAGACAGACCACTGAACTAGAAGGATAGACAGACCCCTACCCTAGAAGTAGTATCTGTCTCCTGGGGAGGCCTAATGGGACAGACAGACCACTGAACTAGAAGGACAGACAGACCCCTGCCCTAAAAGTAGCATCTGTGTCCTGGGGAGGCCTGATGGGATTGACAGAACCCTGCCCTATAAGTAGCATCTGTCTCCTGGGGAGGCCTGATGGGATAGACAGACCCCTGCCCTAGAAGTAGCATCTGTCTCCTGGGGAGGCCTGATGGGATAGACAGACCCCTGCCCTAGAAGTAGCATCTGTCTCCTGGGGAGGCCTGATGGGATAGGCCGACCCTGATGGGTTAGACAGACCCCGGTCCTAGCAGTAGAATCTGTCTCCAGGGGAGGCGTAATGGGACAGACAGACCCCTTCCCTAGAAGTAGCATCTGTCTCATGTAGAGGTTTGATGGGATAGACAGACCCCGGTGGGATATACAGACCCCTGTTCTAGAAGTAGCATCTGTCTCCTGGGGAGGCCTGATGGGATAGACAGACCCCGATGGGATAGACAGACCCCTGCGCTAGAATTAGCATCTGTCTCCTGGGGAGTCCTGATGGGTCAGACAGACCCCTGCGCTAGAAGTAATATCTGTCTCCTGGGGAGGCCTGATGGGATAGACAGACCCCGATGGGATAGACAGACCCCTGCCCTAGAAGTAGCATTTGTCTCCTGGGGAGGTTTGATGGGATTGACAGACCCCTGCCCTAAAAGTAGCATCTTTCTCCTGGGGATGTCTGATGGGACAGACAGACCCCTGCCGCAGAAGTAGCATCTGTCTCCTGGGGAGGCCTGATGGGATAAACAGACCCCGATGGGATAGACAGACTCCTGAACCTGGGGAGGTCTGATGGGATTGACAGACCCCTGCCCTATAAGTAGCATCTGTCTCCTGGGGATGTCTGATGGGACAGACAGACCACTGCCCAAGAAGTAGCATCTGTCTCCTGGGGAGGTCTGATGGAACAGACAGACCCCTGCCTTAGAAGTAGCATCTGTCTCCTGGGGAGGTCTGATGGAACAGACAGACCCCTGCCTTAGAAGTAGCATCTGTCTCCTGGGGAGGTCTGATGGAACAGACAAACCCCTCTCCTAGAAGAAGCATCTGTCTCCTGGGGAGGCCTGATGGGATAGACAGACCCCTGCCCTAGAAGTAGCATCTGTCTCCTGGGGAGGCCTGATGGGATAGACAGACCCCTGTCCTAGAAGTGGCATCTGTCTCCTGGGGAGGCCTGATGGGATAGGCAGACCCTGATGGGTTAGACAGACCCCTGTCCTAGCAGTAGAATCTGTCTTCTGGGGAGGCGTAATGGGACAGATAGACCCCTGCCCTAGAAGTAGCATATGTCTCATGTGGAGGTTTGATGGGATAGACAGACCCCGTTGGGATATACAGACCCCTGTTCTAGAAGTAGCATCTGTCTCCTGGGGAGGCCTGATGGGATAGACAGACCCCGATGGGATAGACAGACCCCTGCGCTAGAATTAGCATCTGTCTCCTGGGGAGTCCTGATGGGACAGACAGACCCCTGCGCTAGAAGTAACATCTGTCTCCTGGGAGGCCTGATGGGATAGACAGACCCCGATGGGATAGACAGACCCCTGCCCTAGAAGTAGCATTTGTCTCCTGGGGAGGTTTGATGGGATTGACAGACCCCTGCCCTAAAAGTAGCATCTCTCTCCTGGGGATGTCTGATGGGACAGACAGACCCCTGCCCTAGAAGTAGCATCTGTCTCCTGGGGAGGCCTGATGGGATAGACAGACCCTGATGGGATAGACAGACTCCTGAACCTGGGGAGGTCTGATGGGATTGACAGACCCCTGCCCTATAAGTAGCATCTGTCTCCTGGGGACGTCTGATGGGACAGACAGACCACTGCCCAAGAAGTAGCATCTGTCTCCTGGGGAGGTCTGATGGAACAGACAGACCCCTGCCTTAGAAGTAGCATCTGTCTCCTGGGGAGGCCTGATGGGATAGACAGACCCCTGGACCTGGGGAGGTCTGATGGAACAGACAAACCCCTCTCCTAGAATAAGCATCTGTCTCCTGGGGAGGCCTGATGGTATAGTCAGACCCCTGCCCCAGAAGGACAGACAGACCCCTGCCCTAGAAGTAGCATCTGTGTCCTGGGAGGCCTGATGGGACAGACAAACCCCTGCCCCAGAAGGACAGACAGACCCCTGCCCTAGAAGTTGCATCTGTCTCCTGGGAGGCCTGATGGGATAAACAGACCCCGATGGGACAGACAGACCCCTGCCCTAGAAGTAGCATCTGTCTGCTGGGGAGGCCTGATGGGACAGACAGACCCCTGCCCTAGAAGTAGCATCTGTCTCCTGGAGAGGTTTAATGGGATTGACAGACCCCTGCCCTAGAAGTAGCATCTGTCTCCTGGGGAGGACTGATGGGATAGACAGACCCCTGCCCCCGAAGTAGCATCTGTCTCCTGGGGAGGCCTGGTGGGACGGACAGACCCCTGCGCTAGAAGTAGCATCTGTCTCCTGGGGATGTTTGATGGGATAGACAGACCCCTGCCCTAGAAGTAGCATCTGTCTCCTGGGGAGGCCTGATGGGACAGACAGACCTCGGCCATGGAAGTAGCATCTGTCTGCTGGGGAGGTCTTATGGGATAGACAGACCCCTGCCCTAGAAGTAGCATCTGTCTCCTGGGGAGGCCTAATGGGACAGACAGACCGCTGACCTAGAAGGATAGACAGACCCCTGCCCTAGAAGTAGCATCTGTCTCCTGGGGAGGCCTGGTGGGACGGACAGACCCCTGCGCTAGAAGTAGCATCTGTCTCCTGGGGATGTTTGATGGGATAGACAGACACCGGCCCTAGAAGTAGCGTCTGTCTGATGGGGAGGCCTAATGGGACAGACAGACCGCTGACCTAGAAGGATAGACAGACCCCTGCCCTAGAAGTAGCATCTGTCTCCTGGGGAGGCCTGATGGGACAGACAGACCCCTGCGCTAGAAGTAGCATCTGTCTCCTGGGGAGGCCTGATGGGACTGACAGACACCTGCCCTAGAAATAGCATCTGTCTCCTGGGGAGGTCTGATGGGACAGACAGACACCTGCCCTAGAAGTAGCATCTGTCTCCTGGGGAGGCCTTATGGGATAGGCAGACCCTGATGGGATAGACAGACCCCTGTCCTAGCAGTAGCATCTGTCTCCTGGGGAGGCGTAATGGGACAGACAGACCACTGAACTAGAAGGATAGACAGACCCCTACCCTAGAAGTAGTATCTGTCTCCTGGGGAGGCCTAATGGGACAGACAGACCACTGAACTAGAAGGACAGACAGACCCCTGCCCTAAAAGTAGCATCTGTGTCCTGGGGAGGCCTGATGGGATTGACAGAACCCTGCCCTATAAGTAGCATCTGTCTCCTGGGGAGGCCTGATGGTATAGACAGACCCCTGCCCTAGAAGTAGCATCTGTCTCCTGGGGAGGCCTGATGGGATAGACAGACCCCTGCCCTAGAAGTAGCATCTGTCTCCTGGGGAGGCCTGATGGGATAGGCAGACCCTGATGGGTTAGACAGACCCCGGTCCTAGCAGTAGAATCTGTCTCCAGGGGAGGCGTAATGGGACAGACAGACCCCTTCCCTAGAAGTAGCATCTGTCTCATGTAGAGGTTTGATGGGATAGACAGACCCCGGTGGGATATACAGACCCCTGTTCTAGAAGTAGCATCTGTCTCCTGGGGAGGCCTGATGGGATAGACAGACCCCGATGGGATAGACAGACCCCTGCGCTAGAATTAGCATCTGTCTCCTGGGGAGTCCTGATGGGTCAGACAGACCCCTGCGCTAGAAGTAATATCTGTCTCCTGGGGAGGCCTGATGGGATAGACAGACCCCGATGGGATAGACAGACCCCTGCCCTAGAAGTAGCATTTGTCTCCTGGGGAGGTTTGATGGGATTGACAGACCCCTGCCCTAAAAGTAGCATCTTTCTCCTGGGGATGTCTGATGGGACAGACAGACCCCTGCCGCAGAAGTAGCATCTGTCTCCTGGGGAGGCCTGATGGGATAGACAGACCCCGATGGGATAGACAGACTCCTGAACCTGGGGAGGTCTGATGGGATTGACAGACCCCTGCCCTATAAGTAGCATCTGTCTCCTGGGGACGTCTGATGGGACAGACAGACCACTGCCCAAGAAGTAGCATCTGTCTCCTGGGGAGGTCTGATGGAACAGACAGACCCCTGCCCTAGAAGTAGCATCATTCTCCTGGAGAGGCCTGATGGGATAGACAGACCCCTGAACCTGGGGAGGTCTGATGGGACAGACAGACCCCTGTCCTAGAAGTAGCATCTATCTCCTGGGGAGGACTGATGGGATAGACAGACCCCTGCCCTAGAAGTAGCATCTGTCTCCTGCGGAGGTTTGATGGGACAGACAGACCCCTGCCCTAGAAGTAGCATCGGAGGCCTGATGGGACAGACAGACCCCTGTCCTAGAAGTAGCATCTATCTCCTGGGGAGGACTGATGGGATAGACAGACCCCTGCCCTAGAAGTAGCATCTGTCTCCTGCGGAGGTTTGATGGGACAGACAGACCCCTGCCTTAGAAGTAGCATCTGTCTCCTGGGGAGGTCTGATGGAACAGACAAACCCCTCTCCTAGAAGAAGCATCTGTCTCCTGGGGAGGCCTGATGGGATAGACAGACCCCTGCCCTAGAAGTAGCATCTGTCTCCTGGGGAGGCCTGATGGGATAGACAGACCCCTGTCCTAGAAGTGGCATCTGTCTCCTGGGGAGGCCTGATGGGATAGGCAGACCCTGATGGGTTAGACAGACCCCTGTCCTAGCAGTAGAATCTGTCTTCTGGGGAGGCGTAATGGGACAGATAGACCCCTGCCCTAGAAGTAGCATATGTCTCATGTGGAGGTTTGATGGGATAGACAGACCCCGTTGGGATATACAGACCCCTGTTCTAGAAGTAGCATCTGTCTCCTGGGGAGGCCTGATGGGATAGACAGACCCCGATGGGATAAACAGACCCCTGAACCTGGGAGGTCTGATGGGACAGACAGACCCCTGTCCTAGAAGTAGCATCTGCCTCCCGGGGAGGCCTGATGGGACAGACAAACCCAGATGGGATAGACAGACCCATGAACCTGGGGAGGTCTGATGGGACAAACCCCTGTCCTAGAAGTAGCATCTGCCTCCCGGGGAGGCCTGATGGGACAGACAAACCCAGATGGGATAGACAGACCCATGAACCTGGGGAGGTCTGATGGGACAAACCCCTGTCCTAGAAGTAGCATCTGCCTCCCGTGGAGGCCTGATGGGACAGACAGACCCCTGCCCTAGAAGTAGCATCTGTCTCCTGAGGAGGTCTGATGGGACAGACAGACCCCTGCCCTAGAAGTAGGATCTGTCTCCTGGGGAGGTTTGATGGGACAGACAGACCCCGATGGGATAGACAGACCCCTGCCCTAGAAGTAGCATATGTCTCCTGGCGGGTCTGATGGGGCAGTCACCTGCCCTAGAAAAGCATCTGTCTCCTGGGGAGGCCTGATGGGATAGACAGACCCCGATGTGATAGACAGACCCCTGCCCTAGAAGTAGCATCTGTCTCCAGCGGAGGCCTGATGGGACAGACAGACCCCAGCCCTAGAAGTAGCATCTGTCTCCTGGGGAGGCCTGATGGGATAGACAGACTCGGATGGAACAGACAGACCCCTGAACCTGGGGAGGTCTGATGGGACAGACAGACCCCTGTCCTAGAAGAAGCATCTGTCTCCTGGAGAGGCCTGATGGGACAGACAGACCCCTGTCCTAGAAGAAGCATCTGTCTCCTGGAGAGACCTGATGGGACAGACAGACCCCTGTCCTAGAAGTAGCATATGTCTCCTGGAGAGGCCTGATGGGACAGACAGACTCCTGCGCTAGAAGTAACATCTGTCTCCTGGGGATGCTTGATGGGATAGACAGACCCCTGCCCTAGAAGTAGCATCTGTCTCCTGGGGAGGTTTGATGGGACAGACCGACCCCTGCCCTAGAAGTAGCATCTATCTCCTGGAGAGGCCTGATGGGATAGACAGACTCGGATGGGACAGACAGACCCCTGAACCTGGTGAGGTCTGATGGGACAGACAGACCCCTGTCCTAGAAGTAGCATCTGTCTCCCGGGGAGGCCTGATGGGATTGACAGACCCCTGTCCTAGAAGTGGCATCTGTCTCCTGGGGAGTCCTGATGGGATTGACAGACCCCTGCCCTAGAAGTAGCATTTGTCTCCTGGGGAGGTCTGATGGGACAGACAGACCCATGCGTTAGAAGTAGCATCTGTCTCCTTGGCAGGCCTGATGGGATAGACAGACCCCGATGGGATAGACAGACCCCTGCGCTAGAAGTAGCATCTGTCTCCTGGGGAGGCCTGATGAGATAGACAGACCCCTGACCTAGAAGTAGCATCTGTCTCCTGGGCAGGTTTGATGGGATAGTCTGACCCCTGCCCTAGAAGTAGCATCTGTCTCCTGGAGGGCCTGATGGGATAGGCAGACCCCGATGGGATAGACAGACCCCAGCCCTAGAAGTAGCATCTGTCTCCTGGAGAGGCCTGATGGGATAGACAGATCCCTGAACCTGGGGAGGTCTGATGGGACAGACAGACCCCTGTCCTAGAAGAAACATCGGTCTCCTGGAGAGGCCTGATGGGACAGACAAACCCCTGTCCTAGAAGAAGTATCTGTCTCCTGGAGAGGCCTGATGGGACAGACAGACCCCTGCCCTAGAAGTAGCATCTGTCTCCTCGGGAGGTTTGATGGGATAGACAGACTCGGAGGGGACAGACAGACCCCTGAACCTGGGGAGGTCTGATGGGATGGACAGACACCTGCCCTAGAAGTAGTATCTGTCACCTGGGGAGGCCTGATGGGATAGACAGACTCGGATGGGACAGACAGACCCCTGAACCTGGGGAGGTCTGATGGGACAGACAGACCCCTGTCCTAGAAGTAGCATCTGTCTCCTGGGGAGGTTTGATGGGACAGACAGACCCCTGCCCTAGAAGTAGCATCTGTCTCCTGGGGAGGTTTGATGGGATAGACAGACTCGGATGGGACAGACAGACCCCTGAACCTGGGGAGGTCTGATGGGACAGACAGACCCCTGTCCTAGAAGTAGCATCTGTCCCCTGGGGAGGTTTGATGGGATAGACAGACTCGGATGGGACAGACAGACCCCTGAACCTGGGGAGGTCTGATCGGACAGACAGACCCCTGCCCTAGAATTAGCATCTGTCTCCTGGGAGGCCTGATGGGATAGACAGACTCGGATGGGACAGACAGACCCCTGAACCTGGGGAGGTCTGGTGGGACAGACAGACCCCTGCCCTAGAAGTAGCATCTGTCTCCTGGGGAGGCCTGATGGGATAGACAGACTCGGATGGGACAGACAGACCCCTGAACCTGGGGAGGTCTGATGGGACAGACAGACCCCTGTCCTAGAAGTAGCATCTGTCTCCTGGGGAGGTTGATGGGACAGACAGACCCCTGAACCTGGGGAGGTCTGATGGGACAGACAGACCCCTGTCCTAGAAGAAACATCTGTCTCCTGGAGAGGCCTGATGGGACAGACAGACCCCTGTCCTAGAAGAAGCATCTGTCTCCTGGAGAGGCCTGATGGGACAGATAAACCCCTGCCCTAGAAGTAGCATCTGTCTCCTGGGGAGGTTTGATGGGATAGACAGACTCGGATGGGACAGACAGACCCCTGAACCTGGGGAGGTCTGATGGGACAGACAGACCCCTGCCCTAGAAGTAGCATCTGTCTCCTGGGGAGGCCTGATGGGATAGACAGACTCGGATGGGACAGACAGAACCCTGAACCTGGGGAGGTCTGATGGGACAGACAGACCCCTGTCCTAGAAGTAGCATCTGTCTCCTGGGGAGGTTGATGGGACAGACAGACCCCTGCCCTAGAAGTAGCATCTGTCTCCTGGGGAGGTTTGATGGGATAGACAGACTCAGATGGGACAGACAGACCCCTGAACCTGGGGAGGTCTGATGGGACAGAAAGGCCCCTGCCCTAGAAGTAGCATCTGTCTCCTTGGGAGGCCTGATGGGATAGACAGACTCGGATGGGACAGACAGACCCCTGAACCTGGGGAGGTCTGATGGGACAGACACACCCCTGTCCTAGAAGTAGCATCTGTCTCCTGGGGAGGTTTGATGGGACAGACAGACCCCTGCCCTAGAAGTAGCATCTGTCCCCTGGGGAGGTTTGATGGGATAGGCAGACTCGGATGGGACAGACAGACCCCTGAACCTGGGGAGGTCTGATGGGACAGACAGACCCCTGCCCTAGAAGTAGCATCTGTCTCCTGGGGAGGCCTGATGGGATAGACAGACTCGGATGGGACAGACAGACCCCTGAACCTGGGGAGGTCTGATGGGACAGACAGACCCCAGTCCTAAAAGTAGCATCTGTCTCCTGGGGAGGTTTGATGGGACAGACAGACACCTGCCCTAGAAGTAGCATCTATCTCCTGGGGAGGCCTGATGGGATAGACAGACTCGGATGGGACAGACAGACCCCTGTCCCAGAAGAAGCATCTGTCTCCTGGGGAGGCCTGATGGGGCACACAGACCCCTGTCCTAGAAGAAGCATCTGTCTCCTAGAGAGGCCTGATGGGATAGACAGACTCGGATGGGACAGACAGACCCCTGAACCTGGGGAGGTCTGGTGGGACAGACAGACCCCTGCCCTAGAAGTAGCATCTGTCTTCTGGGGAGGCCTGATGGGATAGACAGACTCGGATGGGACAGACAGACCCCTGAACCTGGGGAGGTCTGATGGGACAGACAGACCCCTGTCCTAGAAGTAGCATCTGTCTCCTGGGGAGGTTGATGGGACAGACAGACCCCTGAACCTGGGGAGGTCTGATGGGACAGACAGACCCCTGTCCTAGAAGAAACATCTGTCTCCTGGAGAGGCCTGATGGGACAGACAGACCCCTGTCCTAGAAGAAGCATCTGTCTCCTGGGGAGGCCTGATGGGACAGACAGACCCCTGCCCTAGAAGTAGCATCTGTCTCCTGGGGAGGTTTGATGGGATAGACAGACTCGGATGGGACAGACAGACCCCTGAACCTGGGGAGGTCTGATGGGACAGACAGACCCCTGCCCTAGAAGTAGCATCTGTCTCCTGGGGAGGCCTGATGGGATAGACAGACTCGGATGGGACAGACAGACCCCTCAACCTGGGGAGGTCTGATGGGACAGACAGACCCCTGTCCTAGAAGTAGCATCTGTCTCCTGGGGAGGTTTATGGGACAGACAGACCCCTGCCCTAGAAGTAGCATCTGTCTCCTGGGGAGGCTTGATGGGATAGACAGACTCAGATGGGACAGACAGACCCCTGAACCTGGGGAGGTCTGATGTGACAGAAAGGCCCCTGCCCTAGAAGTAGCATCTGTCTCCTTGGGAGGCCTGATGGGATAGACAGACTCAGATGGGACAGACAGACCCCTGAACCTGGGGAGGTCTGATGGGACAGACACACCCCTGTCCTAGAAGTAGCATCTGTCTCCTGGGGAGGTTTGATGGGACAGACAGACCCCTGCCCTAGAAGTAGCATCTGTCCCCTGGGGAGGTTTGATGGGATAGGCAGACTCGGATGGGACAGACAGACCCCTGAACCTGGGGAGGTCTGATGGGACAGACAGACCCCTGCCCTAGAAGTAGCATCTGTCTCCTGGGGAGGCCTGATGGGATAGACAGACTCGGATGGGACAGACAGACCCCTGAACCTGGGGAGGTCTGATGGGACAGACAGACCCCAGTCCTAAAAGTAGCATCTGTCTCCTGGGGAGGTTTGATGGGACAGACAGACACCTGCCCTAGAAGTAGCATCTATCTCCTGGGGAGGCCTGATGGGATAGACAGACTCCAGAAGAAGCATCTGTCTCCTGGAGAGGCCTGATGGGACACACAGACCCCTGTCCTAGAAGAAGCATCTGTCTCCTGGAGAGGCCTGATGGGACAGACAGACCCCTGTTCTAGAAGTAGCATCTGTCTCCTGGAGAGGCCTGATGGGACAGACAGACCCCTGTGCTAGAAGTAGCATCTGTCTCCTGGGAAGGTTTGATGGGACAGACAGACCCCTGTCCTAGAAGAAGCATCTGTCTCCTGGAGAGGCATGATGGGACAGACAGACCCCTGTCCTAGAAGAAGCATCTGTCTCCTGGAGAGGCCTGATGGGACAGACAGACCCCTGTCCTAGAAGAAGCATCTGTCTCCTGGAGAGGCCTGATGGGACAGACAGACCCCTGCGCTAGACGTAGCATCTGTCTCCTGGGGAGGACTGATGGGATAGACAGACCCCTGCCCTAGAAGTAGCATCTGTCTCCTGGGGAGGCCTGATGGGACAGACAGACCCCTGCCCTAGAACGACAGACAGACCCCTGCCCCAGAAGTAGCATCTGTCTCCTGGGAGGCCTGATGGGATTGACAGACCCCTGCCCTAGAAGTGGCATCTGTCTCCTGGGAAGGTTTGATGGAATAGACAGACTCCTGCCCTAGAAGTAGCATCTGTCTTCTGGGGAGTTTTGATGGGAAAGACAGAGCCCTGCCCTAGAAGTAGCATCTGTCTCCTGGGGAGGTTTGATGGGATAGAAATACCCCTTTCCTAGAAGTAGAATCTGTCTCCTGGGGAGGTTTGATGGAATAGACAGACCCCTGCCCTAGAAGTAGCATCTGTCTCCTGGGGAGGTCTGATGGGACAGACAGACCCCTGCCCTAAAAGTAGCATCTGTCTCCTGGGGAGGTCTGATGGGATAGACAGACCTCTGCCCTAGTTGTCACTGGATTTACCCTAGTTGTCGCCCAGCTCCTACCCTCCTTTGTGAAAGGTTTTTTGAATTGTTATTTTTTATTTTTTATTTGAAGCATGTACCGTCCTCACATTTTCTGCACTGAGGTTTGTGCCAATGGATCCCAGTTGCCATGGCAACCATGAGCGGCTCCTCCAGTCAGTTTGTGCCTTTTTAATTTTAGCTATTAGTGCCACCTAAAAACCAAAACTATTACATTGGAGTACAGGTCGGAAGGAGATAACACCTGGAGAGGGGTGTACAGCGTAGGGGTCTTGTTTGAATTCTTACCCACCTATTGCCCCCCATGGCCATGCTGATCCTGATAGCCACACCCACCCAAAACACGGGCAACAAGATTTTCTTTGAGCTAGATCTTTCAAGAAGGAACATCAAACCCTGTGTTCAAAATGCCTGCCAGTGTTATTTCAAAGCATTCTTCAAAGAGTTAATGGCCTAATTTCAGTTGTAAATGCGTTACTTCAAAACAAACATGTCCTAACCAAGTGTATCTTCAGCCAATTCATTTTTAAGCACTATGAGTGTCCTTCCTTGCACTGAAGTCCTGTTAAAAAGAAGCATTGGCAAAGTCAACAGTTTTGTTTATAGGTATTAGACAGGTATGTATGTATTAATTAGGCACTGCTGTCATGTGTCCAGGTATTGATATGATATTTTATTTATATCGCTCCTATACACAAATGTTTCAGAGCGCAACGAGGCCGGGGTGCAGAACAAGGGAGATATGATATGATGTGATAGGTTATTTATAACACACTTAATACCCAGAGGTTTCAAAGTGCAGACCCGGGGATCGAACATGTGCTGCTCTGTGTCGTCTTGTTTCCAAGGCAAGCACGTTACCCCTGAGCTATCATTCCGAGGACAAGAACAACGATCTTTATAGGCCCAATGACATTGAGAACATGCAAGTGCAGAAGAGAAGGGAAGGGGAAAAGCAGTGAAAGGAGGAGCGGAAAGTGCAGAACATGTGATCAAAACATCAGCAAGAACAACACACAACAGGTAGTGCAGCCAGCAGGTGGTAAGGGCAAGAATCAGGCTCAGACAACGGGTGTCAGATAAGTGCAAGAAGGGCACTGTAGGGTTGCAGATACAGGCCCAAGTGCAGAGGTTGCCAGGAGTCAGTGCAAGTGTGAGGCAGGGTAGGCAGGGAGGTATGCCTGAAATCAGAGGGTACCTAGTTACCGAGGGCCAAAGCAGAGACAGAACAGCAGGGGAGAGGAAGAGCAAAGGCAGAGATGCAGTTTTCATTTGTTTATAGGTATTAGATAGGTATGTATGCATTTATTAGGCACGGCTGTCATGTGCCCAGGTAATCACACCATTTTCCAGCTGGTACCATTTTATGGGCAAGTGGTACCCATATGGCAGCATTTGGCAAACACCTACCCCATGCCTACACAAGAGCCAAATCTGCTGGCTTTGAGAATAGTTGTTTCTCGCAAACCTCTAGGACTGGCGGCTGATGGGCACGTAGTGGCATGGAGTAAATGTGCTGCTGTAGGGAAATGAGCAGACCATCGTCGCAATGTACATAGATTTGAAGTTTACCCATGTCAGGCAGAAGTGGTTACTCCATTTCTGGTTTCATCTTTGGTCCTGCACTAATAGACGGCACATGTCAGGCAGAAGCGGTTACTCCATTTCTGGTTTGGTCTTTGGTCCTGCACTTATAGACGGCACTTGTCAGGAGAAGCGGTTACTCCATTTCTGGTTTGGTCTTTGGTCCTGCACTTATAGGCAGCACATGTCAGCAGAAGCGGTGACTCCATTTCTGGTTTGGTCTGTGGCCCTGCATTTATAGACAGCATGTCAGCAGAAGCGTGTTTTACTTTTCTGGTTTGGTCTTGGGTTCTGCACTTATAGAAGCACATGTCAGCAGAAGCGGTTATTCCATGTCTGGTTTGATTTTTGGTCCTGCACATATAGGCGGCACATGTCAGCAGAAGCGGTTACTCCATTTCTGGTTTGGTCTTTGGTCCTGCACTTATAGACGGTACATGTCAGGCAGAAGCGGTTACTCCATTTCTGGTTGGGTCTTTGGTCCTGCACTAATAGACGGCACATGTCAGGCAGAAGCGGTTACTCCATTTCTGGTTTGGTCTTTGGTCCTGCACTTATAGACAGCACATGTCAACAGAAGCGGTTACTCCATTTCTGGTTTGGTCTTTGGTCCTGCACTTATAGACAGCACATGTCAAAAGAAGCGGTTACTCGATTTCTGGTTTGGTCTTTGGTCCTGCACTTATAGATGGCACATGTCAGCAGAAGTGGTTACTCCATTTCTGGTTTGGTCTTTGGTCCTGCACTTATAGACGGTACATGTCAGGCAGAAGCGGTTACTCCATTTCTGGTTGGGTCTTTGGTCCTGCACTAATAGACGGCACATGTCAGGCAGAAGCGGTTACTCCATTTCTGGTTTGGTCTTTGGTCCTGCACTTCTAGATGGCACATGTCAGCAGAAACAGTTACTCCATTTCTGGTTTGGTCTTTGGTCCTGCACTTATAGACGGCACATGTCAACAGAAGCGGTTACTCCATTTCTGGTTTGGTCTTTGGTCCTGCACTTATAGATGGCACATGTCAGCAGAAGTGGTTACTCCATTTCTGGTTTGGTCTTTGGTCCTGCACTTATAAGTGGCACATGTCAGCAGAAGGTGTTACTCTATTTCTGCTTTGGTCTTTGGTCCTGTACTTATAGGTGGCACATGTCAGCAGAAGCGGTTACTCCATTTCTGGTTTGGTCTTTGGTCCTGCACTTATAGACGGCACATGTCAGCAGAAGCAGTTACTCCATTTCTCTTTTGGTCTTTGGTCCTGCACTTATAGATGGCACATTTCAGCAGAAGCGGTTACTCCATTTCTGGTTTGGTCTTTGGTCCTGCACTAATAGACGGCACATGTCAAGCAGAAGCGGTTACTCCATTTCTGGTTTGGTCTTTGGGCCTGCACTAATAGACGGCACATGTCAGGCAGAAGCTGTTACTCCATTTCTGGTCTGGTCTTTGGTTCTGCACTTATCGACGGCACATGTCAGCAGAAGTGTTTACTCCATTTCTGGTTTGGTCTTCGGTCCTGTACTTATAGACGGCACATGTCAGCAGAAGCAGTTACTCCATTTCTGGTTTGGTCTTTGGTCCTGTACTTATATACGGCACACGTCAGCAGAAGCGGTTACTCCATTTCTGGTTTGGTATTTGGTTCAGAACTTATAGACGGCACATGTCAGCAGAAGCGGTTGCTCCATTTCTGGTTTGGTCTTTGGTCCTGCGCTTATAGACGCACATGTCAGCAGAAGCGGTTGCTCCATTTCTGGTTTGGTCTTTGGTCCTGTACTTATAGACGGCACATGTCAGCAGAAGCGGTTGCTCCATTTCTGGTTTGGTCTTTGGTCCTGCACTTATAGGCGGAACATGTCAGCAGAAGTGGTTTCTCCATTTCTGGTTTGGTCTTTGGTCCTGCACTTATAAGCGGCACATGTCAGCAGAAGGGGCTACTTCATTTCTGATTTGGTCTTTGGTCCTGTACTTATTGGCGGCACATGTCAGCAGAAGTGGTTACTCCATTTCTGGTTTGGTCTTTGGTCCTGCACTTATAGACGGCACATGTCAGCAGAAGCAGTTATTCCATTTCTTTTTTGGTCTTTGGTCCTGCACTTATAGAAGGCACATTTCAGCAGAAGCGGTTACTCCATTTCTGGTTTGGTCTTTGGTCCTGCACTAATAGACGGCACATGTCAGGCAGAAGCGGTTACTCCATTTCTGGTTTGGTCTTTGGGCCTGCACTAATAGACGGCACATGTCAGAAGAAGCAGTTACTCCATTTCTGGTTTGGTATTTGGTTCAGAACTTATAGACGGCACATGTCAGCAGAAGCGGTTGCTCCATTTCTGGTTTGGTCTTTGGTCCTGCACTTATAGACGGCACATTTCAGCAGAAGCAGTTGCTCCATTTCTAGTTTGGTCTTTGTTCCTGTACTTATAGACGGCACATGTCAGCAGAAGCGGTTGCTGCTTTTCTGGTTTGGTTTTTGGTCCTGCACTTATAGGCAGAACATGTCAGCAGATGCCGTTACTCCATTTCTGGTTTGGTCTTTGGTTCTGCACTTATAGGCGACACATGTCAAAAGAAGCGGTTACTCCATTTCTGGTTTGGTATTGGTCCTGCACTTATAGACGGCACATGTCAGCAGAAGCAGTTACTCCATTTCTGGTTTGGTCTTTGGTCATGTACTTATAGACGCCACATGTCAGCAGAAGCAGTTACTCCATTTCTGGTTTGGTCTTTGGTCCTGCACTTATAGACGGCACATGTCAGCAGAAGCGGTTACTCCATTTCTGGTTTGGTCTTTGGTCCTGCATGTATAGGCGGTACATGTCAGCAGAGCCATTACTCCATTTCTGGTTTGGTCTTTGGTCCTGCACTAATAGATGGCACATGTCAGCAGAAGCAGTTACTCCATTTCTGGTTTGGTCTTTGGTCCTGCACTTATAGACGGCACATGTCAGCAGAAGCAGTTACTCCATTTCTGGTTTGGTCTTTGGTCCTACACTAATAGATAGCACATGTCAGGCAGAAGCGGTTACTCCATTTCTGGTTTGGTCTTTGGTCCTGTACTTCTAGACAGCACATGTCAGCAGAAGTGGTTACTCCGTTTCTGGTTTGGTCTTTGGTCCTGTACTTCTAGACGGCACATGTCAGCAGAAGTGGTTACTCCATTTCTGGTTTGGTCTTTGGTCCTGCACTTATAGGCGGCACATGTCTGCAGAAGCGGTTACTCGATTTCTGGTTTGGTCTTGGGTCCTGCACTAATAGATAGCACATGTCAACAGAAGCGGTTACTCCATTTCTGGTTTGGTCTTTGGTCCTGCATGTATAGGCGGTACATGTCAGCAGAGCCATTACTCCATTTCTGGTTTGGTCTTTTGTCCTGCACTTCTAGATGGCACATGTCAGCAGAAGCGGTTATTGCATTTCTGGTTTGGTCTTTGGTCCTGCATTTATAGATGGCACATGTCAGCAGAATCGGTTACTCGATTTCTGGTTTGGTCTTTGGTCCTGCACTTATAGACAGCACATGTCAACAGAAGCGGTTACTCCATTTCTGGTTTGGTCTTTGGTCCTGCACTTATAAGCGGCACATGTCAGCAGAAGGTGTTACTCTATTTCTGCTTTGGTCTTTGGTCCTGTACTTATAGGTGGCACATGTCAGCAGAAGCGTTTACTCCATTTCTGGTTTGGTCTTTGGTCCTGCACTTATAGACGGCACATGTCAGCAGAAGCAGTTACTCAATTTCTTTTTTGGTCTTTGGTCCTGCACTTATAGATCGCACATTTCAGCAGAAGCGGTTACTCCATTTCTGGTTTGGTCTTTGGTCCTGCACTAATAGACGGCACATGTCAGGCAGAAGCGGTTACTCCATTTCTGGTTTGGTCTTTGGGCCTGCACTAATAGACGGCACATGTCAGGCAGAAGCTGTTACTCCATTTCTGGTTTGGTCTTTGGTCCTGCACTAATAGACGGCACATGTCAGCAAAAGCAGTTACTCCATTTCTGGTGTGGTCTTTGGTTCTGCACTTATCGACGGCACATGTCAGCAGAAGCGTTTACTCCATTTCTGGTTTGGTCTTTGGTCCTGTACTTATAGACGGCACATGTCAGCAGAAGCGGTTACTCCATTTCTGGTTTGGTCTTTGGTCCTGTACTTATAGACGGCACATGTCAGCAGAAGCGGTTACTCCATTTCTGGTTTGGTATTTGGTTCAGAACTTATAGACGGTACATGTCAGCAGAAGCAGTTGCTCCATTTCTGGTTTGGTCTTTGGTCCTGCGCTTGTAGACGGCACATGTCAGCAGAAGCGGTTGCTCCATTTCTGGTTTGGTCTTTGGTCCTGTACTTATAGATGGCACATGTCAGCAGAAGCGGTTGCTCCATTTCTGGTTTGGTCTTTGGTCCTGCACTTATAGGCGGAACATGTCAGCAGAAGTGGTTACTCCATTTCTGATTTGGTCTTTGGTCCTGCACTTATAAGCGGCACATGTCAGCAGAAGGGGTTACTCCATTTCTGCTTTGGTCTTTGGTCCTGTACTTATCGGCGGCACATGTCAGCAGAAGTGGTTACTCCATTTCTGGTTTGGTCTTTGGTCCTGCACTTACAGACGGCAACTGTCAGCAGAAGCAGTTACTCCATTTCTTTTTTGGTCTTTGGTCCTGCACTTATAGAAGGCACATTTCAGCAGAACCGGTTACTCCATTTCTGGTTTGGTCTTTGGTCCTGCACTAATAGACGGCACATGTCAGGCAGAAGCGGTTACTCCATTTCTGGTTTGGTCTTTGGGCCTGCACTAATAGACGGCACATGTCAGGCAGAAGCTGTTACTCCATTTCTGGTTTGGGCTTTGGTCCTGCACTAATAGACGGCACATGTCAGCAGAAGCAGTTACTCCATTTCTCGTTTGGTCTTTGGTGCTGCACTTATCGACGGCACATGTCAGCAGAAGCGTTTACTCCATTTCTGGTTTGGTCTTTGGTCCTGTACTTATAGACCGCACATGTCAGCAGAAGCGGTTACTCCATTTCTGGTTTGGTCTTTGGTCCTGTACTTATAGACGGCACATGTCAGCAGAAGCAGTTACTCCATTTCTGGTTTGGTATTTGGTTCAGAACTTATAGACGTCACATGTCAGCAGAAGTGGTTGCTCCATTTCTGGTTTGGTCTTTGGTCCTGTACTTATAGACGGCACATGTCAGCAGAAGCGGTTGCTCCATTTCTGGTTTGGTCTTTGGTCCTGCACTTATAGGCGGAACATGTCAGCAGATGCCGTTACTCCATTTCTGGTTTGGTCTTTGGTTCTGCACTTATAGGCGGCACATGTCAAGAGAAGCGGTTACTCCATTTCTGGTTTGGTATTGGTCCTGCACTAATAGATGGCACATGTCAACAGAAGCGGTTACTCCATTTCTGGTTTGGTCTTTGGTCCTGCACTTATAGACGGCACATGTCAGCAGAAGCAGTTACTCCATTTCTGGTTTGGTCTTTGGTCCTGCACTAATGGATAGCACATGTCAGGCAGAAGCGGTTACTCCATTTCTGGTTTGGTCTTTGGTCCTGCACTTATAGACGGCACATGTCAACAGAATCGGTTACTCCATTTCTGGTTTGGTCTTTGGTCCTGTACTTATAGACGGCACATGTCAGCAGAAGTGGTTACTCCATTTCTGGGTTGGTCTTTGGTCCTGCACTTATAGGCGGCACATGTCAGCAGAAGCGGTTACTCCATTTCTGGTTTGGACTTTGGTCCTGCACTTATAGACGGCACATGTCAACAGAAGCGGTTACTCCATTTCTGGTTTGGTCTTTGGTCCTGTACTTATAGACGGCACATGTCAGCAGAAGCGGTTACTCCATTTCTGGTTTGGTCTTTGGTCCTGCACTTATAGACGGCACATGTCAGCAGAAGCAGTTACTCCATTTCTGGTTTGGTCTTTGGTTCTGCACTTATCGACGGCACATGTCAGCAGAAGCGTTTACTCCATTTCTGGTTTGGTCTTTGGTCCTGTACTTATAGACGGCACATGTCAGCAGAAGCGTTTACTCCATTTCTGGTTTGGTCTTTGGTCCTGTACTTATAGACGGCACATGTCAGCAGAAGCAGTTACTCCATTTCTGGTTTGGTATTTGGTTCAGAACTTATAGACGGCACATGTCAGCAGAAGCGGTTGCTCCATTTCTGGTTTGGTCTTTGGTCCTGTACTTATAGACGGCACATGTCAGCAGAAGCGGTTGCTCCATTTCTGGTTTGGTCTTTGGTCCTGCACTTATAGGCGGAACATGTCAGCAGATGCCGTTACTCCATTTCTGGTTTGGTCTTTGGTTCTGCACTTATAGGTGGCACATGTCAAGAGAAGCGGTTACTCCATTTCTGGTTTGGTATTGGTCCTGCACTAATAGACGGCACATGTCAGGCAGAAGCGGTTACTCCATTTCTGGTTTGGTCTTTGGGCCTGCACTAATAGACGGCACATGTCAGGCAGAAGCTGTTACTCCATTTCTGGTTTGGTCTTTGGTCCTGCACTAATAGACGGCACATGTCAGCAGAAGCAGTTTCTCCATTTCTCGTTTGGTCTTTGGTGCTGCACTTATCGACGGCACATGTCAGCAGAAGCGTTTACTCCATTTCTGGTTTGGTCTTTGGTCCTGTACTTATAGACCGCGCATGTCAGCAGAAGCGGTTACTCCATTTCTGGTTTGGTCTTTGGTCCTGTACTTATAGACGGCACATGTCAGCAGAAGCAGTTACTCCATTTCTGGTTTGGTATTTGGTTCAGAACTTATAGACGTCACATGTCAGCAGAAGTGGTTGCTCCATTTCTGGTTTGGTCTTTGGTCCTGTATTTATAGACGGCACATGTCAGCAGAAGCGGTTGCTCCATTTCTGGTTTGGTCTTTGGTCCTGCACTTATAGGCGGAACATGTCAGCAGATGCCGTTACTCCATTTCTGGTTTGGTCTTTGGTTCTGCACTTATAGGCGGCACATGTCAAGAGAAGCGGTTACTCCATTTCTGGTTTGGTATTGGTCCTGCACTAATAGATGGCACATGTCAACAGCAGCGGTTACTCCATTTCTGGTTTGGTCTTTGGTCCTGCACTTATAGACGGCACATGTCAGCAGAAGCAGTTACTCCATTTCTGGTTTGGTCTTTGGTCCTGCACTAATGGATAGCACATGTCAGGCAGAAGCGGTTACTCCATTTCTGGTTTGGTCTTTGGTCCTGCACTTATAGACGGCACATGTCAACAGAAGCGGTTACTCCATTTCTGGTTTGGTCTTTGGTCCTGTACTTATAGACGGCACATGTCAGCAGAAGCGGTTGCTCCATTTCTGGTTTGGTCTTTGGTCCTGCACTTATAGGCGGAACATGTCAGCAGATGCCGTTACTCCATTTCTGGTTTGGTCTTTGGTTCTGCACTTATAGGTGGCACATGTCAAGAGAAGCGGTTACTCCATTTCTGGTTTGGTATTGGTCCTGCACTAATAGACGGCACATGTCAGGCAGAAGCGGTTACTCCATTTCTGGTTTGGTCTTTGGGCCTGCACTAATAGACGGCACATGTCAGGCAGAAGCTGTTACTCCATTTCTGGTTTGGTCTTTGGTCCTGCACTAATAGACGGCACATGTCAGCAGAAGCAGTTTCTCCATTTCTCGTTTGGTCTTTGGTGCTGCACTTATCGACGGCACATGTCAGCAGAAGCGTTTACTCCATTTCTGGTTTGGTCTTTGGTCCTGTACTTATAGACCGCACATGTCAGCAGAAGTGGTTACTCCATTTCTGGTTTGGTCTTTGGTCCTGTACTTATAGACGGCACATGTCAGCAGAAGCAGTTACTCCATTTCTGGTTTGGTATTTGGTTCAGAACTTATAGACGTCACATGTCAGCAGAAGTGGTTGCTCCATTTCTGGTTTGGTCTTTGGTCCTGCACTTATAGGCGGAACATGTCAGCAGATGCCGTTACTCCATTTCTGGTTTGGTCTTTGGTTCTGCACTTATAGGTGGCACATGTCAAGAGAAGCGGTTACTCCATTTCTGGTTTGGTATTGGTCCTGCACTAATAGACGGCACATGTCAGGCAGAAGCGGTTACTCCATTTCTGGTTTGGTCTTTGGGCCTGCACTAATAGACGGCACATGTCAGGCAGAAGCTGTTACTCCATTTCTGGTTTGGTCTTTGGTCCTGCACTAATAGACGGCACATGTCAGCAGAAGCAGTTTCTCCATTTCTCGTTTGGTCTTTGGTGCTGCACTTATCGACGGCATATGTCAGCAGAAGCGTTTACTCCATTTCTGGTTTGGTCTTTGGTCCTGTACTTATAGACCGCACATGTCAGCAGAAGCGGTTACTCCATTTCTGGTTTGGTCTTTGGTCCTGTACTTATAGACGGCACATGTCAGCAGAAGCAGTTACTCCATTTCTGGTTTGGTATTTGGTTCAGAACTTATAGACGTCACATGTCAGCAGAAGTGGTTGCTCCATTTCTGGTTTGGTCTTTGGTCCTGTACTTATAGACGGCACATGTCAGCAGAAGCGGTTGCTCCATTTCTGGTTTGGTCTTTGGTCCTGCACTTATAGGCGGAACATGTCAGCAGATGCCGTTACTCCATTTCTGGTTTGGTCTTTGGTTCTGCACTTATAGGAGGCACATGTCAAGAGAAGCGGTTACTCCATTTCTGGTTTGGTATTGGTCCTGCACTAATAGATGGCACATGTCAACAGCAGCGGTTACTCCATTTCTGGTTTGGTCTTTGGTCCTGCACTTATAGACGGCACATGTCAGCAGAAGCAGTTACTCCATTTCTGGTTTGGTCTTTGGTCCTGCACTAATGGATAGCACATGTCAGGCAGAAGCGGTTACTCCATTTCTGGTTTGGTCTTTGGTCCTGCACTTATAGACGGCACATGTCAACAGAAGCGGTTACTCCATTTCTGGTTTGGTCTTTGGTCCTGTACTTATAGAAGGCACATGTCAGCAGAAGTGGTTACTCCATTTCTGGTTTGGTCTTTGGTCCTGCACTTATAGGCGGCACATGTCAGCAGAAGCGGTTACTCCATTTCTGGTTTGGACTTTGGTCCTGCACTTATAGACGGCACATGTCAACAGAAGCGGTTACTCCATTTCTGGTTTGGTCTTTGGTCCTGTACTTATAGACGGCACATGTCAGCAGAAGCGGTTACTCCATTTCTGGTTTGGTCTTTGTTCCTGCACTTATAGACGGCACATGTCAGCAGAAGCAGTTACTCCATTTCTGGTTTGGTCTTTGGTTCTGCACTTATCGACGGCACATGTCAGCAGAAGCGTTTACTCCATTTCTGGTTTGGTCTTTGGTCCTGCACTTATAAACGGCACATGTCAGCAGAAGCGTTTACTCCATTTCTGGTTTGGTCTTTGGTCCTGTACTTATAGACGGCACATGTCAGCAGAAGCAGTTACTCCATTTCTGGTTTGGTATTTGGTTCAGAACTTATAGACGGCACATGTCAGCAGAAGCGGTTGCTCCATTTCTGGTTTGGTCTTTGGTCCTGTACTTATAGACGGCACATGTCAGCAGAAGCGGTTGCTCCATTTCTGGTTTGGTCTTTGGTCCTGCACTTATAGGCGGAACATGTCAGCAGATGCCGTTACTCCATTTCTGGTTTGGTCTTTGGTTCTGCACTTATAGGTGGCACATGTCAAGAGAAGCGGTTACTCCATTTCTGGTTTGGTATTGGTCCTGCACTAATAGATGGCACATGTCAGCAGAAGCGGTTACTCCATTTCTGGTTTGGTCTTTGGTCCTGCACTTATAGACGGCACATGTCAGCAGAAGCAGCTACTCCATTTCTGGTTTGGTCTTTGGTCCTGCACTAATAGATAGCACATGTCAGGCAGAAGCGGTTACTCCATTTCTGGTTTGGTCTTTGGTCCTGCACTTATAGACAGCACATGTCAACAGAAGCGGTTACTCCATTTCTGGTTTGGTCTTTGGTCCTGCACTTATAGACAGCACATGTCAACAGAAGCGGTTACTCCATTTCTGGTTTGGTCTTTGGTCCTGTACTTATAGACGGCACATGTCAGCAGAAGTGGTTACTCCATTTCTGGTTTGGTCTTTGGTCCTGCACTTATAGGCGGCACATGTCAGCAGAAGCGGTTACTCCATTTCTGGTTTGGTCTTTGGTCCTGCACTAATAGACGGCACATGTCAGCAGAAGCAGTTACTCCATTTCTGGTTTGGTCTTTGGTGCTGCACTTATCGACGGCACATGTCAGCAGCAGCGTGTACTCCATTTCTGGTTTGGTCTTTGGTCCTGTACTTATAGACCGCACATGTCAGCAGAAGCGGTTACTCCATTTCTGGTTTGGTCTTTGGTCCTGTACTTATAGACGGCACATGTCAGCAGAAGCAGTTACTCCATTTCTGGTTTGGTATTTGGTTCAGAACTTATAGACGGCACATGTCAGCAGAAGCGGTTGCTCCATTTCTGGTTTGGTCTTTGGTCCTGCACTTATAGGCGGAACATGTCAGCAGATGCCGTTACTCCATTTCTGGTTTGGTCTTTGGTCCTGCACTAATAGATGGCACATGTCAGCAGAAGCGGTTACTCCATTTCTGGTTTGGTCTTTGGTCCTGCACTTATAGACGGCACATGTCAGCAGAAGCAGTTACTCCATTTCTGGTTTGGTCTTTGGTCCTGCACTAATAGATAGCACATGTCAGGTAGAAGCGGTTACTCCATTTCTGGTTTGGTCTTTGGTCCTGCACTTATAGACAGCACATGTCAACAGAAGTGGTTGCTCCATTTCTGGTTTGGTCTTTGGTCCTGTACTTATAGACGGCACATGTCAGCAGAAGCGGTTGCTCCATTTCTGGTTTGGTCTTTGGTCCTGCACTTATAGGCGGAACATGTCAGCAGATGCCGTTACTCCATTTCTGGTTTGGTCTTTGGTCCTGCACTAATAGATGGCACATGTCAGCAGAAGCGGTTACTCCATTTCTGGTTTGGTCTTTGGTCCTGCACTTATAGACGGCACATGTCAGCAGAAGCAGTTACTCCATTTCTGGTTTGGTCTTTGGTCCTGCACTAATAGATAGCACATGTCAGGCAGAAGCGGTTACTCCATTTCTGGTTTGGTCTTTGGTCCTGCACTTATAGACAGCACATGTCAACAGAAGCGGTTACTCCATTTCTGGTTTGGTCTTTGGTCCTGTACTTATAGACGGCACATGTCAGCAGAAGCGGTTACTCCATTTCTGGTTTGGTCTTTGGTCCTGCACTTATAGGCGGCACATGTCAGCAGAAGCGGTTACTCCATTTCTGGTTTGGTCTTTGGTCCTGCACTTATAGACGGCACATGTCAGCAGAAGCGGTTACTCCATTTCTGGTTTGGTCTTTGGTCCTGCACTTATAGACGCCACATGTCAGCAGAAGCGGTTACTCCATTTCTGGTTTGGACTTTGGTCCTGCACTTATAGACAGCACATGTCAACAGAAGCGGTTACTCCATTTCTGGTTTGGTCTTTGGTCCTGTACTTATAGACGGCACATGTCAGCACAAGCGGTTACTCCATTTCTGGTTTGGTCTTTGGTCCTGCACTTATAGACGGCACATGTCAGCAGAAGCAGTTACTCCATTTCTGGTTTGGTCTTTGGTTCTGCACTTATTGACGGCACATGTCAGCAGAAGCGTTTACTCCATTTCTGGTTTGGTCTTTGGTCCTGTACTTATAGACGGCACATGTCAGCAGAAGCGGTTACTCCATTTCTGGTTTGGTCTTTGGTCCTGTACTTATAGACGGCACATGTCAGCAGAAGCAGTTACTCCATTTCTGGTTTGGTATTTGGTTCAGAACTTATAGACGGCACATGTCAGCAGAAGCGGTTGCTCCATTTCTGGTTTGGTCTTTGGTCCTGTACTTATAGACGGCACATGTCAGCAGAAGCGGTTGCTCCATTTCTGGTTTGGTCTTTGGTCCTGCACTTATAGGCGGAACATGTCAGCAGATGCCGTTACTCCATTTCTGGTTTGGTCTTTGGTTCTGCACTTATAGGTGGCACATGTCAAGAGAAGCGGTTACTCCATTTCTGGTTTGGTATTGGTCCTCCACTAATAGATGGCACATGTCAGCAGAAGCGGTTACTCCATTTCTGGTTTGGTCTTTGGTCCTGCACTTATAGACGGCACATGTCAGCAGAAGCAGTTACTCCATTTCTGGTTTGGTCTTTGGTCCTGCACTAATAGATAGCACATGTCAGGCAGAAGCGGTTACTCCATTTCTGGTTTGGTCTTTGGTCCTGCACTTATAGACAGCACATGTCAACAGAAGCGGTTACTCCATTTCTGGTTTGGTCTTTGGTCCTGCACTTATAGACAGCACATGTCAACAGAAGCGGTTACTCCATTTCTGGTTTGGTCTTTGGTCCTGTACTTATAGACGGCACATGTCAGCAGAAGTGGTTACTCCATTTCTGGTTTGGTCTTTGGTCCTGCACTTATAGGCGGCACATGTCAGCAGAAGCGGTTACTCCATTTCTGGTTTGGTCTTTGGTCCTGCACTAATAGACGGCACATGTCAGCAGAAGCAGTTACTCCATTTCTGGTTTGGTCTTTGGTGCTGCACTTATCGACGGCACATGTCAGCAGAAGCGTTTACTCCATTTCTGGTTTGGTCTTTGGTCCTGTACTTATAGACCGCACATGTCAGCAGAAGCGGTTACTCCATTTCTGGTTTGGTCTTTGGTCCTGTACTTATAGACGGCACATGTCAGCAGAAGCAGTTACTCCATTTCTGGTTTGGTATTTGGTTCAGAACTTATAGACGGCACATGTCAGCAGAAGCGGTTGCTCCATTTCTGGTTTGGTCTTTGGTCCTGCACTTATAGGCGGAACATGTCAGCAGATGCCGTTACTCCATTTCTGGTTTGGTCTTTGGTCCTGCACTAATAGATGGCACATGTCAGCAGAAGCGGTTACTCCATTTCTGGTTTGGTCTTTGGTCCTGCACTAATAGATAGCACATGTCAGGCAGAAGCGGTTACTCCATTTCTGCTTTGGTCTTTGGTCCTGCACTTATAGACAGCACATGTCAACAGAAGTGGTTGCTCCATTTCTGGTTTAGTCTTTGGTCCTGTACTTATAGACGGCACATGTCAGCAGAAGCGGTTGCTCCATTTCTGGTTTGGTCTTTGGTCCTGCACTTATAGGCGGAACATGTCAGCAGATGCCGTTACTCCATTTCTGGTTTGGTCTTTGGTCCTGCACTAATAGATGGCACATGTCAGCAGAAGCGGTTACTCCATTTCTGGTTTGGTCTTTGGTCCTGCACTTATAGACGGCACATGTCAGCAGAAGCAGTTACTCCATTTCTGGTTTGGTCTTTGGTCCTGCACTAATAGATAGCACATGTCAGGCAGAAGCGGTTACTCCATTTCTGGTTTGGTCTTTGGTCCTGCACTTATAGACAGCACATGTCAACAGAAGCGGTTACTCCATTTCTGGTTTGGTCTTTGGTCCTGTACTTATAGACGGCACATGTCAGCAGAAGCGGTTACTCCATTTCTGGTTTGGTCTTTGGTCCTGCACTTATAGGCGGCACATGTCAGCAGAAGCGGTTACTCCATTTCTGGTTTGGTCTTTGGTCCTGCACTTATAGACGGCACATGTCAGCAGAAGCGGTTACTCCATTTCTGGTTTGGTCTTTGGTCCTGCACTTATAGACGCCACATGTCAGCAGAAGCGGTTACTCCATTTCTGGTTTGGACTTTGGTCCTGCACTTATAGACAGCACATGTCAACAGAAGCGGTTACTCCATTTCTGGTTTGGTCTTTGGTCCTGTACTTATAGACGGCACATGTCAGCACAAGCGGTTACTCCATTTCTGGTTTGGTCTTTGGTCCTGCACTTATAGACGGCACATGTCAGCAGAAGCAGTTACACCATTTCTGGTTTGGTCTTTGGTTCTGCACTTATTGACGGCACATGTCAGCAGAAGCGTTTACTCCATTTCTGGTTTGGTCTTTGGTCCTGTACTTATAGACGGCACATGTCAGCAGAAGCGGTTACTCCATTTCTGGTTTGGTCTTTGGTCCTGTACTTATAGACGGCACATGTCAGCAGAAGCAGTTACTCCATTTCTGGTTTGGTATTTGGTTCAGAACTTATAGACGGCACATGTCAGCAGAAGCGGTTGCTCCATTTCTGGTTTGGTCTTTGGTCCTGTACTTATAGACGGCACATGTCAGCAGAAGCGGTTGCTCCATTTCTGGTTTGGTCTTTGGTCCTGCACTTATAGGCGGAACATGTCAGCAGATGCCGTTACTCCATTTCTGGTTTGGTCTTTGGTTCTGCACTTATAGGTGGCACATGTCAAGAGAAGCGGTTACTCCATTTCTGGTTTGGTATTGGTCCTGCACTAATAGATGGCACATGTCAGCAGAAGCGGTTACTCCATTTCTGGTTTGGTCTTTGGTCCTGCACTTATAGACGGCACATGTCAGCAGAAGCAGTTACTCCATTTCTGGTTTGGTCTTTGGTCCTGCACTAATAGATAGCACATGTCAGGCAGAGGCGGTTACTCCATTTCTGGTTTGGTCTTTGGTCCTGCACTTATAGACAGCACATGTCAACAGAAGCGGTTACTCCATTTCTGGTTTGGTCTTTGGTCCTGTACTTATAGACGGCACATGTCAGCAGAAGTGGTTACTCCATTTCTGGTTTGGTCTTTGCTCCTGCACTTATAGGCGGCACATGTCAGCAGAAGCGGTTACTCCATTTCTCGTTTGGTCTTTGGTCCTGCACTTATAGACGGCACATGTCAGCAGAAGCGGTTACTCCATTTCTGGTTTGGTCTTTGGTCCTGCACTTATAGACGCCACTTGTCAGCAGAAGTGGTTACTCCATTTCTGGTTTGGACTTTGATCCTGCACTAATAGATGGTACATGTCAGCAGAAGCGGTTACTCCATTTCTGGTTTGGTCTTTTGTCCTGCACTTCTAGACGGCACATGTCAGCAGAAGCGGTTACTCCATTTCTGGTTTGGTCTTTGGTCCTGCATTTATAGATGGCACATGTCAGCAGAATCGGTTACTCCATTTCTGGTTTGGTCTTTCGTCCTGCACTTACAGATGGCACATGTCAGCAGATGGTACATGTCAGCAGAAGTAGGCGGGCCACTCACGGTTCAGCTCGCTGGCTCAGCCCGGATGACCCATTTCAAGCAGAGGTTCGGGCAATACCAGCATACCTGTAAGCACCACTGTACTACAAACATCCCAGGAAAAAAATAGCCCCCCTGGAAACACCAGCACCCCAAGAAACACTGGCACCCCCGTAGACACCTGCACCCATGGAGGCAACTGCACACCTGGAACAGAAGCACCCCAAGAAACACCAGCACCCCTGGAAACACCAGCCCCCCTATAAACTCGAACACCTCTAGAAAAAACAGCCTCCCTGGAAACAGCAGCACCCCCGTAGACATCTGCACCCATGGAGGCATCTGCACACCTCGAACAGAAGCACCCCAAGAAACACCAGCACCCCTGGAAACACCAGCCCCGCCTGGGAAAACTAGGCACCCCCCAGAAACACACTTGAACCCCAGATACACCACCACCACCACCACGAGAAACACTAGCCCCCCTGGAAACACCAGCACCCCAAGAAACACTGGCACCCCCGTAGACACCTTCACCCATGGAGGCAACTGCACACCTGGAACAGAAGCACCCTGGGAAAACACCAGCACCCCTGGAAACAGTGGCACCCCAAGAAACACCTGCACCCCCTTGGAAAACTAGGCACATCCCGAAAACACACTTGCCCCCCTATATACACCACCACCCCCGAGAAACACCAGCACCCCGGGAAACACCAGCACCCCTGTAAACACGGACACCCCTAGAAAAACCAGCCACCCTGGAAACAGCAGCACCCCTGGAGACACCAGCACCCCCGGAGGCACCTGCAAACCTGGGAACAGAAGCACTCCTGGAAACACCCTAACCCCTGGAAACACAAGCACCCCGAGAAACAGCAGCACCCACGGAGACACCTGCACTCCCGGAGACACTTGCACACCTGGGAACAGAAGCACTCAAAGAAACACCAGCACCCATGGAAACACCAACACCCTGAGAAACACCACCACCCCCGGATACACCTGCACCCCCAGAGGCACCTGCGCGCCTGGGAACAGAAGCACTCCCGGTGACACCCATACTACTGGAAACAGAGGCACCCCTGAAGACCCTTGCACCCCTGGGAACAGAGGCACTCCCGGAAACACCAGCAACCCTGGAAACACCAGCATCCCGAGAAACCCCAGCGCCCCCGGAGACACCTGCACCTCCAAGGCACCTCCACACCTGAGAACAGAAGCACTCCCGGAAACATCAAAACCCCTGGAAACAGCGGCACACCTGGAGATCCCTGCACTCCTGGGAACAGAAGCACTCCCTGAAAAACCAGCACCCCTGGAAATGCCAGCACCCCTGGAGACACCTGTACCCCCGGACCTACCTGCACACCTGAACAGAAGCACTCTGGGAAAAACCAAAACCCCTGGAAACAACAGCACCGCGGGAAACAGCAGCGCCGTCTGGGAGAACCACGCGCCCCCGGAAACATACTTGCACCCCTAGATACACCACCACCAAGAGATACACCAGCACCCCAGGGAACACCAGCATCCCTGCAAACACCAACACCTCTGGAAAAAACAGCCCCTGAGAAACACCAGCACCCCTGGAGGCACATGCACAATCGGAAACAGAAGCACTCCCGGAAAGCCCAAAACCCCTGGGAAACACCAGTGCCCCGAGAACCATCAGCCCCCAAGGAAACACCAGCACCCCTGGAAACAGCAGCACCCCTGGAGACACCAGCACCCCCAGAGGCACATGGACACCTGGGAAAAAAAGCACTGCCAGAAAAACCCAAGTCCCTGGAAACATCAGCACCCCAGAAACACACTTGCCCCCGTAGAAACCCCCCACCCAGAGAAACCCCAGCTCTCCAGGAAACACCAGCAGCCCTGGAACCTGCACACCTGGGAACAGAAGCACTGCTGGAAACACCAGAACCTTTGGAAACACCAGCACCCCGACAAACACCTGCACTCCTGGAGACACCAGCACTCGTGGAGGCACCTGCACCCCTTTAAAAGCAAGCACTCCTGGAGGCACCTGCACACCTGTGAACAGAAGCACTCCCGGAAACAACAAAAACCCCAGGAAACACCAGCACCCCTAGAAACAGCAGTACCCCACAGGCACCTGCACCCAAGGAGGCACCTGCACACCTGGGAACAGAAGCACTCCGGAAACACGAAAACCCCTGGAAACACAAGCAGCCCGAGAAACACCTGCACCCCCGAGAAACACCAGCACCCTGTGAAACAGCACCCCTGGAGACACCAGCACTCCTGGAGACACCAGCACTCTTGGAGGCACCTGCACACCTGGAGGAACCTGCACACCTGGGAACAGAAGCACTACCGGAAACAACAAAAACCCTAGGAAACACCAGTACCCTGGGAAACAGCATTACCCCTAGAAACAGCAGTACCCCTAGAGGCACCTGCACCCCTGGAGGCACCAGCACACCTGGGAACAGAAGCACTCTCGGAAACCCCAAAACACCACAGAAACATCAGCGTCCGAAAAACACCACCACCCCGGGAAACACCAGCACCCTTGTAAACACAAACACCCCTAGTAAAACCAGCTACCCTGGAAACACCAGCAACCCTGGAAACAGCAGCACCCTTGGATACACCAGCACCCCCGGAGGCACCGGCACACCTGGGAACAGAAACACTCCTGGAAACACTGTAACCCCTGGAAACACAAGCACCCATGGAAACACCAACACCGTGAGAAAGACCAGCACCCCTGGATACACCTGCACCCCGGAGGCACCTGCGCACCTGGGAAATGAAGCACTCCTCGAAATATCAAAACTCCATGAAACAGCAGCACCCCTGGAGACTCTTGCACCCCTGGGAACAGAGGCAGTCCTGGAAAAACCAGCACCCCTGGAAACACCAGCACCCCCGGAGACACCTGCACCCCCGGAGGCACCTGCACACCTGAACAGAAACACTCCCGAAAACACCACAACTCCTGGAAAGAGCGGCCCCTCTGAAGACCCTTGCACCCCTGGGAACAGAGGTACTCCCGGAAACACCAGCAACCCTGGGAACACCAGCATCCAGAGAGACCCCAGGACCCCCAGAGACACCTGCACCCCCAGAGGCACCTGCACACCTGAGAACAGAAGCACTCCTGGAAACATCAAAACCCCTGGAAACAGTGGCACTCCTGGAGATCCCTGCAGTCCTGGGAACAGAAGCACTCCCAGAAACACCAGCACCCCTGGAGACACCAGCACCCTCAGAGACACCTGCACCCCCAGAGGTACCTGCACACCTGAACAGAAGCTCTCTTGGAAAAACTAAAAACCCCTGGAAATAACAGCACCCTGGGAAACAACAGCGCCCAGAGAAACACCAGCACGCCCAGAGATACATGCACCCCTGGAGGCACCAGCACACCTGTGAACAGAAGCACTCCCAGAAACAACAAAAAAAACAGGAAGCACCCGCACCCCTAGAAACAGCAGTACCCCCAGAGGGACCTGCACCCAAGTAGGCACCTGCACACCTGGGAACAGAAGCACTCCTGGAAACACCTGCACCCCTGGAAACACCTGCACCCCTGAGAAAAACCAGCACCCCCGGAAACACCAGCACCCCTGGAGACACCAGCACTCCTGGAGGCACCTGCAAACCAGTGAATAGAAGCACTCCCGGAAACAACAAAAGCCCCAGGAAACACAAGCACCCCTAGAAACAGCAGTACCCCCAGAGGCACCTGCACCCAAGGAGGCACCTGCACATCTGGGAACAGAAGCACTCCCAGAAACACCAAAACCCCTGGAAACACCAGCAACCCAAGACACACCTGCACCCCTGAGAAAAACTAGCACCCTGGGAAACACCAGTACCCCTAGAAACAGCAGCACCCTCAGATCCACCTGCACCCCTGGAGACACCTGCACACCTGGAGACACCAGCACTCCTGGAGGCACCTGCACACCTGTGAACAGAAGCACTCCCGGAAACAACAAAAACCCCAGGAGACAACAGTACCCTGAGAAACACCAGCACCCCTAGAAACAGCAGTGCCCCCAGAGGCACCTGCACCCAAGGAGGCACCTGCACATCTGGGAACAGAAGCACTCCTGGAAACACCAGCACCCTGAGAAACACCTTCCCCCCTGAGAAACACCAGCACCCCGGGAAACACCAGCAACCCTAGAAACAGCAGTACCCCCAGATCCACCTGCACCCCTGGAGGCATATGCACAATTAGGAACAGAAGAACTCCTGGAAAGCCCACAACCCCTGGGAAACACCAGCGCCCCGAGAAACATCAGCACCCAAGGAAACACCAGCACCCCTGGAAACAGCAGCACCCCTGGAGACACCAGCACCCCCAGAGGCACATGCACACCTGTGAACAGAAGCACTCCCGGGAAACAACAAAAACCCCAGGAAACACCAGTACCCTGAGAAACAGCAGTACCCCTAGAAACAGCAGTACCCCTAGTGGCACCTGTACCTCTGGAGGCACTGGCACACCTGGGAACAGAAGCACACCCGGAAACACCAGAACCCTAGAAATACCCGACACAAGGAGACACCTGCACCCCCGGAGGGACCAGCACACCTGGGAACTGAAGCACTCTTGGAAACCACAAAACCCAAAAACCCCTGGGAAACACCAGCGCCCAAAAAACACCAGCACACCGGGAAACACCAGCACCCTTGTAAACACGAACACCCCTAGAAAAACCAGCTACCCTGGAAACACCAGCACCCCTGGAAAAAGCAGCACCCCTGGATACACCAGCACTCCTGGAGGCACCGGCACACCTGGGAACAGAAGCACTCCCGTAAACACCCTAACCCCTGGAAACACAAGCACCCTGAGAAACACCAGCACCCCCGGAGACACCTGCACTCCCGGAGGCACCTGCACACCTGGGAACAGAAGCTCTCCTGGAAACACCAAAACTCCTGGAAACAGTGGCACCCCTAGAGACTCTTGCACCCCTGGGAACAGAGGCTGTTCTGGAAAAACCAGCACCCCTTGAAACACCGGCACCCCCGGAGATACCTGCACCTCCAGAAGCACTTGCACACCTGAACAGAAACACTCCCGGAAACACCAAAACTCCTGGAAACAGCAGCACCCCTGAAGATCCTTGCACCCCTGGGAACAGAGGCACTCCCAGAAACACCAGCAACCCTGCAAACACCAGAATCCAGAGAAACCCCAGCACCCCCGGAGACACCTGCATCCCCGGAGGTACCTGCACACCTGAACAGAAACTCTCCTTGAAAAACTAAAAAACCCTGGAAACAACAGCACCCCGGGAAACACCAGCACCCAGAGAAACACCAGCACCCCCGGAGATACATGCACCCCTGGAGGCACCAGCACAGCTGTGAACAGAAGCACTCCCGGAAACAACAAAAAAAACAGGAAACACCAGCACCCCTAGAACCATCAGTACCCCTGAGGCACCTGCACCCAAGTAGGCACCTGCACACCAGGGAAGAGAAGCACTCCTGGAAACACCAAACCCCCTGGAAACACAAGCACCCCGAGAAACACCTGCACCCCTGAGAAACACCAGCACCCCGGGAAACAACAGCACCCCTGGAGACACCAGCAATCCTGGAGGCACCTGCACACCTGTGAACAGAAGCACACCCGGAAACAACAAAAACCCCAGGAAACACCCGTACCCTGAGAAACACCAGCACCCCTAGAAACAGCAATGCCCCAGAGGCACCCAAAGAGGCACCTGCACATCTGGGAACAGAAGCACTCTCGGAAACACCAGAACCCTGGAAATACCAGCCCCCCAAGAAACACCTGCACCTCTGAGAAACACCAGCTCCCCGGGAAACACCAGCACCTCTAGAAACAGCAGTACCCCCAGATCCACCTGCACACCTGGAGACACCAGCAATCCAGGAGGCACTGCACACCTGTGAACAGAAGCGCTCCCGGAAACAACAAAAACCCCAGGAAACACCAGCACCCCTAGAAACAGCAGTACCCCCGAGAAACACCAGCACCCCTGGAGACACCAGCTTCCTGGAGACACCAGCACTGCTGGAGGAACCTGCACACCTAGGAACAGAAGCACTCCCGGAAACACTAAAACCCCTGGAAACACCAGCACCCCTGAGAAACACCTGCACTCTGGGAAACACCTGCACCCTGGGAAACACCAGCACTCCTGGAGACACCAGCACTCCTGGAGACACCAGCACTACTGGAGGCACCTGCACACCTGTGAACAGAAGCACTCCCAGAAATACCAAAAACCCCAGGAAACACCAGCACCCCTAGAATCACCTGCACCCCCAGAGGCACCAGCACTCCTGGAGACACCAGCAATCCTGTGAACTGAGGCATTCCCGGGAAAAACAGGACCCCTGGAAACAGCCGCACCCCTGGAAACATCAGCACCC
Organism: Ambystoma mexicanum; assembly: GCF_040938575.1. Lineage (NCBI taxonomy): Eukaryota > Metazoa > Chordata > Amphibia > Caudata > Ambystomatidae > Ambystoma > Ambystoma mexicanum. The sequence goes on along the minus strand of NC_090924.1, from coordinate 1,468,923,884 downwards.
CTGAAGACACCAGCACCCCCAGAGGCACCTGCACACCTGGGAAAAGAAGCACTCCCAGAAAAACCCACGCCTCTGGAAACATCATCACCCCAAGAAACACACTTGCACACGTAGAAACACTCCCACCCAGAGAAAATCCAGCACTCCAGGAAACACCAGCACCCATGGAAAAAGCAGCAACCCCAGAGGCACCGGCACCCACAGAGACACCAGCACTGCTGGAAACATCAGCACTCCTGGAGACACCAGCACTCCTGGAGGCACCTGCACACCTGGTAACAGAAGCACTCCCGGAAACAACAAAAACCCCATGAAACACTAGCACCCCTAGAAACAGCAGTACCCCAACGGCAGCTGCACCCAAGGTGGTACCTGCACACCTGGGAACAGAAGCACTCTCGGAAACAACAAAACCCCTGGAAACACCTGCACCCCTGAGAAACACCTGCACCCCTGAGAAACACCAGCACCCCCGAGAAACACCAGCACCCCCCGAGAAACACCACCAACCTGGGAAACAGCAGCACACCTGGAGATACAAGCACCTCAGAGGCACTTGCACACCTGGGAAAAGACGCATTCCCGTAAACAACAAAAACCCCAGGAAACACCAGCACCCTGAGAAACACCAGCACCCCGGGAAACCAGGAAACTCCATCGACACTGCAGCCCGCACCCCCAGAGATACCGCACTACCTCCAATTCTCTCTTCCTAAACATCTTCCTTCACAAGCTCTCCGCTCATCCACCTCCAATTCCCTGAGGGTCAGACGCTTTTCCAAGCAGAGAGTTGGGGGCAGATTTCTCTCTTCTGCTGGGGTCTCCCTCTGAAACAGCCTCCCTGCCTCTCTCAAACTTGAGCAGAACCATCTCGAGTTCTGGAAGCACCTCAAGACCTTCCTCTTTGCTTCCGCTTTCTCTCTTCCTCCCCCCTGCTGGTCACTTGGCCACCCTCTGAATCTGGGACCATGGTCCCTGGCTGTCCAGTTGCACCCTGCGCTGCCTTTTGCCCCCCCCTTGCACTTGTGGTCTGTATATCTACAGTCCACCCACTCTCTGCACTTATTAGAAACCCGCTGGCTGTACCCTCTGATTACCGACTCTGTTACCTGCACTTGCCCTTCTCCCCTCCCTTTTTGCACTTTTCCCCTCCCTCCCTGTGCTTGCGCGGTCTGGATGACACAAGGCCTAGTAAAATTGTTGTTTTGTCCTCCCTCTGTGTCTTGTCACGCCTAGAAACACTTGTGTACAGGCGCGTTATAAATGCCATATCATATCATATCAGCCCACAGCCCTAAAAACACCAGCACCCCACGTAGACCACTGTATGTGATTGAAAGCGAGCAGATCAATGAACTCTGGTCTCCACCATATCTCGAGGTACTTACCTTCACGAAGAGCTCTATCTCGGGGTCCTTCGAGCCGCAGGGCCTCAGGTCTGCCATGCTGGCCGGGCACCTCTGCACAAAGCAAGCCTCTGGATTCAGAATGAGACTGTGGGAGGCAAGCCTCTGGATTCAGAATGAGACTGTGGGAGGCAAGCCTCTGGATTAAGAATGAGACTGTGGGAGGCAAGCCTCTGGATTCAGAATGAGACTGTGGGAGGCAAGCCTCTGGATTCAGAATGAGACTGTGGGAGGCAAGCCTCTGGATTAAGAATGAGACTGTGGGAGACAAGCCTCTGGATTCAGAATGTGACTGTGAGAGGCAAGCCTCTGGATTCAGAATGAGACTGTGGGAGGCAAGCCTCTGGATTAAGAATGAGACTGTGGGAGACAAGCCTCTGGATTCAGAATGTGACTGTGAGAGGCAAGCCTCTTTCAGGTCCAGCAGCTTCAGTAGTCAGGCAAGGAGCCCACGGGTCTCCAAGAATCCTAACAAGGCCAGGAGTGGATCCTGGTCCATGCAGCCCTTCAGCAGGTGAGTAGATATGTCTACAAAACTGAATGTCAAGCTTATTCCCAGGCAAGACTGTCACAGTTCTCCAGGACGGTGGGGCGAGCTTCCTTCAATGTCCGACGGTCTCTAAAAGCCAGGCCAGGCTCCCCCAGGTCTTCAATGCTGTGGGATGAGCTCCTTCCACGGCCTCTAAAGCCAGGCCAGGCTCCCCCAGGTCTTCAATGCTGTGGGATGAGCTCCTTCCAAGGCCTCTAAAGCCAGGCCAAGCTCCCCCAGGTCTTCAATGCTGTGGGATGAGCTCCTTCCAAGGCCTCTAAAGCCAGGCCAGGCTCCCCCAGGTCTTGGATGCTGTGGGACGAGCTTCTTTCAAGCTCCACTGGAACTCCCAATGGTATCCTCTGTCTCTGATCCGCACTGTGTGGATGTCGCGTCCAGTGGGCACCTTTGGGTGCTGTTCGGCCTCTGCAGCTGTCACACCCAGAGTCTGGAGTCAAGGGTGGCCCCTGGGCACCCGTGGGTGCTGCCCACTCAGCTTCTGGAGAGGCGAAGGTGCCACGCCCAGGCCCGTTCCTCCAGGACAGCAGTGCTCTGGGAAGGCCGGCGCCGGAGTGTTTTGAAAGTTCCTGGCTGGGGAGGAGTCGAGGTGTCGGTGGAGGAGGCTGTTGGCAGAGATGCTGCGGGCCGGGTGAGTCAGCAGCCGCCAGCCTTATCTCTGCAGAGCACACGGAGCTCTGGCAAGCATCTCCCCGGACAGATGTCGCCCGTGTCCCAGGGCCTGCATGGGGATGTCGCCCTAGACCCACAGGCAACCCTCACCCCGGGCGCCACAAGCAGCATATCCAGTCTCGCCCAGGGTCCATGCCCCAGAGAGAGAATCCCCGACAGCCAGCCAGTCCACTTGGGCCTCCAAGGAGTTTGTCAAGGAATGCTTACGCGTTTTTAAGAGGTCATTTCAGGGTTCAGCTCATCGCTGACTGCCTTTGTTCTGCTGTGCATAGGCCAATCCACCTGTGCAGGGATCATCTGCAGCTCCCCACCCCCTCCCTCTATTGCATTGTCATGGGGCTTGCCACAGAGTGAAGCCACGGTGGGGGCTGACGGTAAATGCACATTCCGTGGGGAGGGCCGGCTTCACAAGCTGAAGGTTGTGTCACTTTAAATCAGTTCAGCCTGTAGCCTGATTCCTGCTCCTTGATCTGTGTGTGTGTGTGTGGTGGGTGGTGGGGGGGGGGGGGTTGGGGGGATGTTACATGCTTGGAGGTAATGAAGTTCCAGGGTGGGAGGGGGTGGGTCATGTTATCTACCCTGGCCTGAATAGGAAAGCTAGGGTCGTCTCCAACCCCCCCACATCTGGTTTCTCCAGCTGCAACATCGCTGCCCCTCCCCCGCAGAGAAGCCAGTGTTGTGCTATCTCGGGAAGTGGGCCTGGAAGCCCCCCTATCTATGCTCTTGGCGCTCTTCCACTGACATCCTGCCTGGGAGGAAAGGGAAAGCCCCAGAGCAGCCTGGGAAATCCCTGGGCCCCGGCCAAATGCCCGGCCCAGGACAGCCCCGCTGGGAGGCTCCCGAGAAAGCCCAGGATGGGGAGCGTGTCAAGCCACCCCTAATCACGCGCCGGTGCAGGGGCCTAGAGTGCAGAACAACGAGCAGCTTCTAAACAGGCCGGTCCTGGCTAGTGCCTCGTGGGGCGATTCTAGCGCCTCGCGCCAATATCCGATCGGCAGACGGACTCAAGGCGCCTCGATTAGGGCCGAGCCATGAAGATACACCGCAGATCCAATGGAAATCTCCGCGCGGGGAATACGATAAGGGGCGCAGAGAAGCGGATGACCTTTGACCTCCATCTCCTGGCCGTCGAGCCCTAGTGCTGCTGCCCGACTCCCCAGGGACCGCCCAGCAATGCTGGTAGAGCCCTGGCATGTCCCACCGGGCCGCTGAGGTGTGGAACGAGGGCGTCTCTCTGCATCTTGGAAGAGCACCAGCGCCTCTCATCAGGAACCCAGTACCTTGCATGGGATGGCCGGGGCACTTCCAATACCAGCCCTCCTAAAAGCAGAGTACTGGCTCTTCTCAGCATAGATACGATAACAATACCAGACCCTCTAACATCACAGTACTGGCACTTCTCAGCATAGACACAATACCAATACCAGCCCTCCTAACAGCACAGTACTGGCACTTCTCAGCAGAAACACAATACCAGCCCCTCTAACATCACAGTACTGGCACTTCTCAGCATAGACACAATACCAATACCAGCCCTCCTAACAACACAGGCCTGACACTTGTCAGCACAGGCACAACACCAATACCAGCCCTCCTAACAGCACAGTACTGGCACTTCTCAGCACAGGCACACAACCAATACCAGCCCTCCTAACAGCACAGTACTGGCACTTCTCAGCAGAAACACAATACCAGCCCTCCTAAAAGCAGAGTACTGGCACTTCTCAGCATAGACACAATACCAATACCAGCCCTCCTAACAACACAGTACTGGCACTTCTCAGCACAGACACACTACCAATACCAGCCCTCCTAACAGAACAGTACGGGCACTTCTCAGCACAGACACAACACCAATAGCAGCCCTCCAAAACGCACAGTACTGGCACTTCTCAGCAGAAACACAATACCAGCCCTCCTAACACCAGAGTACTGGCACTTTTCAGCACAGACACAGCACCAATATCAGCCCTCCTAACAGCACAGTACTGGCACTTCTCAGCAGAAACACAATACCAATACCAGCCACCCCGACAACACAGTATTGGCACTTCTCAGCATAGACACAATACCAATACCAGCCCTACTAACAACACAGTACTGGCACTTCTCAGCACAGAAACACTACCAATATCAGCCCTCCTAACAGCACAGTACTGGCCTTTCTCAGCAGAAACACAATACCATCCCTCCTAACAGCAGAGTACTGGCACTTCTCAGCATAGACACAATACCAATACCAGCCCTCCTAAGAACACAGTACTGGCACTTCTCAGCACAGACACAATACCAATACCAGCCCTCCTAACAGCACAGTACTAGCACTTCTCAGCATAGACACAATACCAATACCTGCCCTTCTCAGCATAGACACAATACCAATACCAGCCAACCCAATAGCACAGTACTGGCACTTCTCTGCATAGCCACAATACCGATACCTGCCCTCCTGATATCACAGTACTGGCACTTCTCAGCACAGACACAATACCAATACCAGCCCTCCTAACAGCTCAGTACTATCACTTCTCAGCCTAGACACAATACCGATACTTGCCCTCCTGATATCACAGGACTGGCACTTCTCAGCATAGACACAATACCAATACCAGCCCTCCTAACAACACAGTACTGGCACTTCTCAGCAGAAACATTATACCAGTCCTCCTAACAGCACAGTACTGGCACTTCTCAGCAGAAACACACTACCAGCCCTCCTAACAACACAGTACTGGCACTTCTCAGTACAGACATGATACCAATACCAGCCCCCATGTCATCACAGTACTGGCACTTCACAGCATAGACACAATACCAATACCAGCCCTCCTAACATCACAGTACTGGCACTTCTCAGCAGAAACACAATACCAGCCCTCCTAACAGCACAGTGCTGGCACTTGGCAGCATAGACACGATACAAATACCAGCCCTACTAATAGCACAGTACTGGCACTTCTCAGCAGAAACACAATACCAGCCCTCCTAACAGCACAGTGCTGGCACTTCGCAGCATAGACACGATACCAATACCAGCCCTACTAACAGCACAGCACTGGCACTTCTCAGCAGAAACACAATACCAGCCCTCCTAAAAGCACAGTGCTGGCACTTCGCAGCATAGACACGATACCAATACCAGCCCTCCTAACAGCACAGCACTGGCACTTCTCAGCACAGACACAATACCAATACCTGCCTGCCTGACATCACAGTACTGGCACTTCTCAGCACAGACACAATACCAATACCATCCCTCCTAACAGCACAGTACTGGCACTTCTCAGCATAGACCCAATACCAAGACCTGCCCTCCTGACATCACAGTACTGGCACTTCTCAGCAGAAACACAATACCAGCCCTCCTAACAGCAGAGTACTGGCACTTCTCAGCATAGATACAATACCAATACCAGCCCTCCTAACAACACAGTACTGGCACTTCTCAGCACAGACACAATACCAATACCACCTCTCCTAACAGCACAGTACTATCACTTCTCAGCCTAGACACAATACCAATACCTGCCCTCCTGATATCACAGTACTGGCACTTCTCAGCATAGACACAATACGGATACCTGCCTTCCTGATATCACAGTAGTGGCACGTCTCAGCATAGACACAATACCAATACACGCCCTCCTAACAACACAGTACTGGCACTTCTCAGCACAGACACAACACCAATACCAGCCTTCCTATCAGCACAGTACTGGCACTTCTCAACATAGACACAATATCAATACCTGCCCTCCTGAAATAAATGATAGTACTGGCACTTCTTAGCACAGACACAATACCAATACCAGCCCTCTTAACAGCAATGTACTGGCACTTCTCAGCAGAAACATAATACCAGCCCTCCTAACAGCACAGTATTGGCACTTCTCAGCATAGACACGATACCAATACCAGCCCCCCTGACATCACAGTACTGGCACTTCTCCGAATAGACACAATATCAATACCAGCCCTCCTAACAGCACACTACTGGCACTTCTCAGCATAGACACAATACTGATACCTGCCCTCCTGACATCACAGTACTGACACTTCTCAGCAAAGACACAATACAAATACCAGCCATCCTAACAGCACAGTACTGGCACTTCTCATCAGAAACACAATACCAATACCAGCCCTCCTAACATCACAGTACTGGCACTTCTCAGCATAAACACAATACCAATACCAGCCCTCCTAACAACACAGTATTGGCACTTCTCAGCACAGCCACAATACCAATACCAGCCCTCCTAACAGCAGAGTATTAGCACTTATCAGAACAGACACAACACCAATACCAGCCCTCCCAACAGCAGAGTACTGACACTTCTCAGCAGAAACACAATACCAGCCCTCCTAACAGAAGAGTACTGGCACTTCTCAGCATAGATACAATACCAATACCAGCCCTCCTAACAACACAGTACTGGCACTTCTCAGCACAGACACAATACCAATAGCATCCCTCCTAACAGCACAGTACTGGCACTTCTCAGCATAGACCCAATACCAAGACCTGCCCTCCAGACATCACAGTACTCGCACTTCTCAGCATAGACTCAATACCGATACCTGCCCTCCTGACATCACAGTACTGGCACTTCTCAGCACAGACACAATACCAATACCACCCCTCCTAACAGCACAGTACTATCACTTCTCAGCCTAGACACAATACCAATACCTGCCCTCCTGTTATCACAGTACTGGCACTTCTCAGCATAGACACAATACTGATACCTGCCTTCCTGATATCACAGTACTGGCACGTCTCAGCAAAGACACAATAGCAATACAAGCCCTCCTAACAACACAGTACTGGCACTTCTCAGCACAGACGCAACACCAATACCAGCCCTCCTATCAGCACAGTACTGGCACTTCTCAGCATAGACACAATATCAATACCTGGCCTCCTGAAATAAATGATAGTACTGGCACTTCTTAGCACAGACACAATACCAATACTAGCCCTCCTAAAAGCACAGTGCTGGCACTTCTCAGCATAGACACGATACCAATACCAGCCCCCTGACATCACAGTACTGGCACTTCTCCGAAAAGACACAATATCAATACCAGCCCTCCTAACAGCACAATACTGGCACTTCTCAGCATAGACACAATACTGATACCTGCCCTCCTGACATCACAGTACTGACACTTCTCAGCAAAGACACAATACAAATACCAGCCATCCTAACAGCACAGTACTGGCACTTCTCATCAGAAACACGATACCAATACCATCCCTCCTAATATCACAGTACTGGCACTTCTCAGCATAGACACAATGCTAATTGCAGCCCTCCTAACCTCCCAGCACTGGCACATCTCATCAGAAACACCTCAGCAATTCCAGCTACCCTAACCTCCCAGCACTGGCACATATCATCAGAAACAAATCACCAATACCAGCCATCCTAACATCACAGTACTGGCACTTTTAATCAGAAACACAATACCAATACCAACCCTCCTGACATCACAGTACTGGCAGTTCTCAGCAGAAACACAATACCAATACCAGCACTCCTAACATCACAGTACTGGCACATCACGTCAGAAACACAATACCCATACCAGCCCTCCTAACAGCACAGTACTGGGACTTCTCATCAGAAACACAATACCAATACCAGCCATCCTAACATCACATTACTGGGACTTCTCAGCAGAACATGAATACTTTTAAAGACACAGTACTGGCATGTTTCAGCAGAAACAAAAAACATAAAAAAATGTAGTACTGGAAAGTCCAAGTGTAAATATAATACTGCTATGTATCAACAGGAAAAATGGTACCTTTAATGGGACAGTACTGGCACACCTCAGCAAGAACATGATACATTAAATGGGACAGTACTGGCACACCTGAGCCAGAACATGGTACTTTTAAAGACACAGTACTGGCATGTTTCAGCATAAAACAACATTTTAAAACTGGTTTGTGTCAACAGGAACAATGGCCATTTTAAGCGGACAGTACTGGCACACGTCGGCAAGAACATGATACATTAAATGGGACAGTACTGGCACACCTCAGCAAGAACATTGTACTCTCAGAGAGACATTACTGGCATGTTTCAGCAGAATACAAACATTTAAGATGGTAGCACTGGAATGTTTAAGTGGAACTATAATACTGGTATGTGTCAACAAGAACAATGGTACTTTTATTGGGACAGTACTGGCACACCTCAGCAAGAACACGGTACGGTTTATAGGCAAATACCAGCACTCTCTAACAGGAACCACATAATTTTCATGGAACAGTACTGGGCTCTACTCTGCTGGAACACAGTACTTTTACTGGAATGTTGCCAATACCCAAGAGCTGAATCGTGCCACGATTAAAAGGAAAATACTGGCAAGCATCACAGAAACCCAGAAAAATGAGTGGGACTCTCAAACTCCTCAGAAACTGGACAGCTTTAACCGGACACTAATGGCACTTCCCAGCAGTGCACCATATGTGTAATAGGTAAGTGCCAGGTAAGTACCAGCCCTCCTCACGCAGGGGTCTGTGACTTGAGGACTAAAACTGACATGATCCCTCACCATTGACTATGTTGGTGTAAGGGTAGCCCAATTTACGGGGTACCCCTTAGTTATATGGGTACCCCTAATCACGCTCACACCAGAATAAAGGACGCCCCTCTAGGGATGTAAAGCCAAGAGCCTATCTTGCAAGGATAACACATGTCTTCTTTACAGAAATGAGGATAGGAGCACAGACACAATACCGATACCCACCCTCCCAACAGCACAGTACTGTCACTTCTCAGCATAGACACAATACCGATACCTGCCCTCCTGATATCACAGTACTGGCACTTCTCAGCATAGACACAATTCCGATACCTGCCACCCTGACATCACAGTACTGGCACTTCTCAGCAAAGACACAATACCAATACCAGCCATCCTAACAGCACAGTACTGGCACTTCTCAGCATAGACACAATACCAATTGCAGCCCTCTTAACCTCCGAGCACTGGCACATCTCATCAGAAACACATCACCAATACCAGCCATCCTAACATCACGGTACTGGCACTTTTAATCAGAAACACAATACCAATACCAACCCTCCTGACATCACAGTACTGGCAGTTCTCAGCAGAAACACAATGCCAATACCAGCACTCCTAACATCACAGTACTGGCACATCTCGTCAGAAACACAATACCCATACTAGCCCTCCTAACAGCACAGTACTGGGACTTCTCATCAGAAACACAATGCCAATACCAGCCACCATAACATCACAATACTGGCACTTCTCAGCAGAACATGAATACTTTCAAAGACACAGTACTGGCATGTTTCAGCAGAAACAAAAACATTAAAAATTGTAGTACTGGAAAGTCCAAGTGTAAATATAATACTGGTATGTATCAACAGGAGCAATGGTACCTTTAATGGGACAGTACTGGCACACCTCAGCAAGAACATGGTGTATTAAATGGGACAGTACTGGCACACCTCAGCCAGAACATGGTACTTTTAAAGACACCGTACTGGCATGTTTCAGCATAAAACAAACTTTTCAAACTGGTTTGTGTCAACAGGAACAATGGCCCTTTTAATTGGACAGTACTGGCACACCTCAACAAGAACATGATACATTAAATGGGACAGTACTGGTACCCCTCAGCAAGAACATGGTACTTTTAAAGACACAGTACTGGCATGTTCCAGCATAAAACACACTTTTAAAACTGGATTTTGTCAACAGGAACAATGGCCCTTTTAAGGGGACAGTACTGGCACACCACAGGAAGAACATGATACATTAAATGGGACAGTACTGGCATACCTCAGCAAGAACATTGTACTTTCAGAGAGACATTACTGGCATGTTTCAACAGAATACAAACATTTAAGACGGTAGTACTGGAAAGTCCAAGTGTAAATATAATACTGGTATGTATCAACAGGAACAATGGTACCTTTAATGGGACAGTACTGGCACACCTCAGCAAGAACATGATATATTAAATGGGACAGTACTGGCACACCTCAGCCAGAACATGGTACTTTTAAAGACACAGTACTGGCATGTTTCAGCATTAAACACATTTTTCAAACTGGTTTGTGTCAACAGGAACAATGGCCCTTTTAATGGGACAGTACTGGCACACCTCAGCAAGAACATGATACATTAAATGGGACAGTACTGGCACCCCTCAGCAAGAACATTGTACTTTCAGAGAGACATTACTGGCATGTTTCAGCAGAATACAAACATTTAAGATGGTAGTACTGGAATGTTTAAGTGGGAACTATAATACTGGTATGTATCAACAGGAACAATGGTACCTTTAATGGGACAGTACTGGCACACCTCAGGAAGAACATGATACATTAAATGGGACAGTACTGGCACACCTCAACAAGAACATTGTACTTTCAGAGAGACATTACTGGCATGTTTCAGCAGAATACAAACATTTAAGATGGTAGTACTGGAATGTTTAAGTGGGAACTATAATACTGGTATGTATCAACAGGAACAATGGTACCTTTAATGGGACAGTACTGGCACACCTCAGGAAGAACATGATACATTAAATGGGACAGTACTGGCACACCTCAACAAGAACATTGTACTTTCAGAGAGACATTACTGGCATGTTTCAGCAGAATACAAACTTTTAAGATGGCAGTACTGGAATGTTTAAGTGGAACTATAATACTGGTATGTGTCAACAAGAACAATGGTAATTTTATTGGGACAGTACGGGCACACCTCAGGAAGAACACGGTACGGTTTATAGGCAAATACCAGCACTCTCTAACAGGAACCACATCATTTTCATGGAACAGTACTGGGCTCTACTCTGCTGGAACACAGTACTTTTACTGGAATGTTGCCATTACCCGAGACCCGGATTGTGCCACGATTAAAAGGAAAATACTGGCAAGCATCACAGAAACCCTGAAAAATGAGTGGGACTGTCAAACTCCTCAGAAACTGGATAGCTTTAACGGGACACTAATGGCACTTCCCAGCAGAGCACCATATGTGTAATAGGTAAGTACCAGGTAAGTACCAGCCCTCCTCACGCAGGGGTCTGTGACTTCAGGACTAAAACTGACATGATCCCTCACCATTGACTATGCTGGTCTAAGGGTAGCCCAATTTACGGGGTACCCCTTAGCTATATGGGTACCCCTAATCACGCTCACACCAGAGTAAAGGACGCCCCTCTAGGGAAGTAAAGCCAAGAGCCTATCTTGCAAGGATAACACATGTTTTCTTTACAGAAATGAGGATAGGAGCACAGACACAATACCGCTAAACACCTTCCCAACAACACAGTACTGTCACTTCTCAGCATAGACAAAATACCTTATCTGCCCTCCTGATATCACAGTACTGGCACTTCTCAGCATAGACACAAAACCGATACCTGCTCTCCTGACATCACAGTACTGGCACTCATCATTAGAAACACAACACCAATTCCAGCCCTCCTAACAGCACAGTACTGGCACTTCTCCGCACAGACATGATACCGATACCAGTCCCCCTGTCATCACAGTACAGGCACTTCTCAGCATAGACACGATACCAATACCAGCCCTCCTAACAGCACAGTACTGGCACTTCTCAGCGCAGACACAACACCAATACCAGCCCTCCTAACAGCACAGTACTGGCACTTCTCTGCAGAAACACTATACCAGCCCTCCTAACAGCAGAGTACTGGCACTTCTCAGCAGCATAGACACAATACCAATACCAGCCCTGCTAACAACACAGTACTGGCACTTCTCAGCACAGACACAATACCAATACCAGCCCACCTAACAGCACAGTATTGGCACTTCTCAGCACAGACACAACGGCAATACCAGCCCTCCTAACAGCAGAGTACTCGCACTTCTCAGCAGAAACAAAATACCAGCCCTCCTAACAGCAGAGTACTTGGTGCTTCTCAGCATAGATAAAATGCCAATACCAGCCCTCCTAACAACACAGTACGGGCACTTCTCAGCACAGGCACAATACCAATACCATCCCTCCTAATATCACAGTACTGGCACTTCTCAACATAGACCCAATACCAAGACCTGCCTTCCTGACATCACAGTACTGGCACTTCTCAGCATAGACAAGATACCAATACCAGCTGCCCCAACAGCACAGTACTGGCTCTTCTCAGCATAGACTCAATACTGATACCTGCCCTCCTGACATCACAGTACTGGCACTTAATAATAATAATAATAATAATAATAATAATAATAATTTGGCACTTATATAGCGCTACGAACCCTCAGGTATCTGAGCGCTGCTTATTATTACCCACGGTGTGTGGTGCTCATTTATCGACCTCGGAAGGATGAAAGGCTGAGTTTGGCCCTGCCGGGATTCGAACCTGCGTTTGCAGGCTCTGCACTGATGTCAAAGCGAGCGCTCTACTCGCTGTGCCACTTGACCAGCCACTTCTCAGCACAGACACAATACCAATACCACCCCTCCTAACAGCACAGTACTATCACTTCTCAGCCTAGACACAATACCACTATCTACACTCCTGATATCACAGTACTGGCACTTCTCAGCATAGACACAATACTGATACCTGCCTTTCCTGATATCACAGTACTGGCACATCTCAGCATAGACACAATACCAATACCAGCCCTCCCAACACCACAGTACTGGCACTTCTCAGCACAGACACAATACCAGCCCTCCTAACAGCACAGTACTGGCACTTCTCAGCATAGACACAATATTGATACCTGCCCTCCTGAAATAAATGATAGTACTGGCACTTCTCAGCACAGACACAAAACCAATACCAGCCTTCTTAACAGCAGAGTACTGCCACTTCTCAGCAGAAACATAATACCAGCCCTCCTAACAGCATAGTACTGGAACTTCTCAGCATAGACACGATACCAATACCAGCCCCCCTGACATCACAGTACTGGCACTTCTCAGAATAGACACAATATCAATACCAACCCACCTAAACGCACAGTACTATCACTTCTCAGCCTAGACACAATACCGATACTTGCCCTCCTGATATCACAGTACTGGTACTTCTCAGCATAGACACAATACAGATACCTGCCCTACTGATATCACAGTACTGGCACTTCTCAGCATAGACACAATATCAATACCAGCCCTCCTAACAACACAGTACTGGCACTTCTCAGCAGAACCATACTACCAGCCCTCCTAACAGCACAGTACTGGTACTTCTCAGTAGAAACACAATACCAGCCCTCCTAACAACACAGTACTGGCACTTCTCAGCAGAACCATACTACCAGCCCTCCTAACAGCACAGTACTGGTACTTCTCAGTAGAAACACAATACCAGCCCTCCTAACAACACAGTACTGGCACTTCTCCGCACAGACATGATACCGATACCAGTCCCCCTGTCATCACAGTACAGGCACTTCTCAGCATAGACACGATACCAATACCAGCCCTCCTAACAGCACAGTACTGGCACTTCTCAGCAGAAACACAATACCAGCCCTCCTTACAGCACAGTGCTGGTACTTCGCAGCATAGACATGATACCAATACCCGCCCTCCTAACAGCACAGTACTGGCACTTCTCAACACAGGCACTTTACCAATACCAGCCCTCCTAACAGCACAGCACTGACACTTCTCAGCAGAAACACAATACCAGCCCTCCTAAAAGCAGAGTACTGGCACTTCTCAGCATAGACACAATACCAATACCAGCCCTCCTAACAACACAGTACTGGCACTTCTCAGCACAGACACAATACCAATACCAGCCCTCCTAACAGCACAGTACTGGCATTTCTCAGCACAGGCACTTTACCAATACCAGCCCTCCTAACAGCACAGCACTGACACTTCTCAGCAGAAACACAATACCAGCCCTCCTAAAAGCAGAGTACTGGCACTTCTCAGCATAGACACAATACCAATACCAGCCCTCCTAACAACACAGTACTGGCACTTCTCAGCACAGACACAATACCAATACCAGCCCTCCTAACAGTACAGTACTGGCACTTCTCAGCGCAGACACAACACCAATACCAGCCCTCCTAACAGCACAGTAATGGCACTTCTCAGCAGAAACACAATACCACCCCTCCTAACAGCAGAGTACTGGCACTTCTCAGCATAGACACAATACCAATACCAGCCCTCCTAACAACACAGTACTGGCACTTCTCAGCACAGACACAATACCAATACCAGCCCTCCTAACAGCACTGTATTGGCACTTCTCAGCACAGACACAACGCCAATACCAGCCCTCCTAACAGCAGAGTACTCACACTTCTCAGCATAGACACAATACCAATACCAGCCCTCCTAACAACACAGTACTGGCACTTCTCAGCACAGACACAATACCAATACCAGCCCTCCTAACAGCACTGTATTGGCACTTCTCAGCACAGACACAACGCCAATACCAGCCCTCCTAACAGCAGAGCACTGGCGCTTCTCAGCATAGATACAATACCAATAACAGCCCTCCTAACAACACAGTACTGGCACTTCTCAGCACAGACACAATACCAATACCATCCCTACTAACAGCACAGTACTGGCACTTCTCAACACAGACGCAA
The DNA here is from genome assembly GCF_040938575.1 of Ambystoma mexicanum. NCBI lineage: Eukaryota > Metazoa > Chordata > Amphibia > Caudata > Ambystomatidae > Ambystoma > Ambystoma mexicanum. Next base: position 1,468,908,642 of record NC_090924.1, on the reverse strand, counting down.
TACCAAGACCTGCCCTCCTGACAATACAGTACTGGCACTTCTCAGCATAGACAAGATACCAATACCAGCTGCCCCAACAGCACAGTACTGGCACTTCTCAGCATAGACTCTATACCAATACCTGCACTCCTGACATCACAGTACAGGCACTTCTCAGCACAGACACAATACCAATTCCTGCACTCCTGATATCACAGTACTGGCACTTCTCAGCATAGACACAATACTGATACCTGCCTTTCTGATATCACAGTACTGGCATGTCTCAGCATAGACACAATACCAATACCAGCCCTCCTAACAGCACAGTACTGGCACTTCTCAGCATAGACACAATATTGATACCTGCCCTCCTGAAATAAATGATAGTACTGGCACTTCTTAGCACAGACACAATACCAATACCAGTCTTCTTAACAGCAGAGTACTGGCACTTCTCAGCAGAAACATAATACCAGCCTCCTAACAGCACAGTACTGGAACTTCTCAGCATAGACACAATACCAATACCAGCCCTCCTAACAACACAGTACTGGCACTTCTCAGCACAGACACAATACCAATACCAGCCCTCCTAACAGCACAGTACTAGCACTTCTCAGCATAGACACAATACCAATACCTGCCCTTCTCAGCATAGACACAATACCAATACCAGCCAACCCAATAGCACAGTACTGGCACTTCTCTGCATAGCCACAATACCGATACCTGCCCTCCTGATATCACAGTACTGGCACTTCTCAGCACAGACACAATACCAATACCAGCCCTCCTAACAGCTCAGTACTATCACTTCTCAGCCTAGACACAATACCGATACTTGCCCTCCTGATATCACAGGACTGGCACTTCTCAGCATAGACACAATACCAATACCAGCCCTCCTAACAACACAGTACTGGCACTTCTCAGCAGAAACATTATACCAGTCCTCCTAACAGCACAGTACTGGCACTTCTCAGCAGAAACACACTACCAGCCCTCCTAACAACACAGTACTGGCACTTCTCAGTACAGACATGATACCAATACCAGCCCCCATGTCATCACAGTACTGGCACTTCACAGCATAGACACAATACCAATACCAGCCCTCCTAACATCACAGTACTGGCACTTCTCAGCAGAAACACAATACCAGCCCTCCTAACAGCACAGTGCTGGCACTTGGCAGCATAGACACGATACAAATACCAGCCCTACTAATAGCACAGTACTGGCACTTCTCAGCAGAAACACAATACCAGCCCTCCTAACAGCACAGTGCTGGCACTTCGCAGCATAGACACGATACCAATACCAGCCCTACTAACAGCACAGCACTGGCACTTCTCAGCAGAAACACAATACCAGCCCTCCTAAAAGCACAGTGCTGGCACTTCGCAGCATAGACACGATACCAATACCAGCCCTCCTAACAGCACAGCACTGGCACTTCTCAGCACAGACACAATACCAATACCTGCCTGCCTGACATCACAGTACTGGCACTTCTCAGCACAGACACAATACCAATACCATCCCTCCTAACAGCACAGTACTGGCACTTCTCAGCATAGACCCAATACCAAGACCTGCCCTCCTGACATCACAGTACTGGCACTTCTCAGCAGAAACACAATACCAGCCCTCCTAACAGCAGAGTACTGGCACTTCTCAGCATAGATACAATACCAATACCAGCCCTCCTAACAACACAGTACTGGCACTTCTCAGCACAGACACAATACCAATACCACCTCTCCTAACAGCACAGTACTATCACTTCTCAGCCTAGACACAATACCAATACCTGCCCTCCTGATATCACAGTACTGGCACTTCTCAGCATAGACACAATACGGATACCTGCCTTCCTGATATCACAGTAGTGGCACGTCTCAGCATAGACACAATACCAATACACGCCCTCCTAACAACACAGTACTGGCACTTCTCAGCACAGACACAACACCAATACCAGCCTTCCTATCAGCACAGTACTGGCACTTCTCAACATAGACACAATATCAATACCTGCCCTCCTGAAATAAATGATAGTACTGGCACTTCTTAGCACAGACACAATACCAATACCAGCCCTCTTAACAGCAATGTACTGGCACTTCTCAGCAGAAACATAATACCAGCCCTCCTAACAGCACAGTATTGGCACTTCTCAGCATAGACACGATACCAATACCAGCCCCCCTGACATCACAGTACTGGCACTTCTCCGAATAGACACAATATCAATACCAGCCCTCCTAACAGCACACTACTGGCACTTCTCAGCATAGACACAATACTGATACCTGCCCTCCTGACATCACAGTACTGACACTTCTCAGCAAAGACACAATACAAATACCAGCCATCCTAACAGCACAGTACTGGCACTTCTCATCAGAAACACAATACCAATACCAGCCCTCCTAACATCACAGTACTGGCACTTCTCAGCATAAACACAATACCAATACCAGCCCTCCTAACAACACAGTATTGGCACTTCTCAGCACAGCCACAATACCAATACCAGCCCTCCTAACAGCAGAGTATTAGCACTTATCAGAACAGACACAACACCAATACCAGCCCTCCCAACAGCAGAGTACTGACACTTCTCAGCAGAAACACAATACCAGCCCTCCTAACAGAAGAGTACTGGCACTTCTCAGCATAGATACAATACCAATACCAGCCCTCCTAACAACACAGTACTGGCACTTCTCAGCACAGACACAATACCAATAGCATCCCTCCTAACAGCACAGTACTGGCACTTCTCAGCATAGACCCAATACCAAGACCTGCCCTCCAGACATCACAGTACTCGCACTTCTCAGCATAGACTCAATACCGATACCTGCCCTCCTGACATCACAGTACTGGCACTTCTCAGCACAGACACAATACCAATACCACCCCTCCTAACAGCACAGTACTATCACTTCTCAGCCTAGACACAATACCAATACCTGCCCTCCTGTTATCACAGTACTGGCACTTCTCAGCATAGACACAATACTGATACCTGCCTTCCTGATATCACAGTACTGGCACGTCTCAGCAAAGACACAATAGCAATACAAGCCCTCCTAACAACACAGTACTGGCACTTCTCAGCACAGACGCAACACCAATACCAGCCCTCCTATCAGCACAGTACTGGCACTTCTCAGCATAGACACAATATCAATACCTGGCCTCCTGAAATAAATGATAGTACTGGCACTTCTTAGCACAGACACAATACCAATACTAGCCCTCCTAAAAGCACAGTGCTGGCACTTCTCAGCATAGACACGATACCAATACCAGCCCCCTGACATCACAGTACTGGCACTTCTCCGAAAAGACACAATATCAATACCAGCCCTCCTAACAGCACAATACTGGCACTTCTCAGCATAGACACAATACTGATACCTGCCCTCCTGACATCACAGTACTGACACTTCTCAGCAAAGACACAATACAAATACCAGCCATCCTAACAGCACAGTACTGGCACTTCTCATCAGAAACACGATACCAATACCATCCCTCCTAATATCACAGTACTGGCACTTCTCAGCATAGACACAATGCTAATTGCAGCCCTCCTAACCTCCCAGCACTGGCACAGCTCATCAGAAACACCTCAGCAATTCCAGCTACCCTAACCTCCCAGCACTGGCACATATCATCAGAAACAAATCACCAATACCAGCCATCCTAACATCACAGTACTGGCACTTTTAATCAGAAACACAATACCAATACCAACCCTCCTGACATCACAGTACTGGCAGTTCTCAGCAGAAACACAATACCAATACCAGCACTCCTAACATCACAGTACTGGCACATCACGTCAGAAACACAATACCCATACCAGCCCTCCTAACAGCACAGTACTGGGACTTCTCATCAGAAACACAATACCAATACCAGCCATCCTAACATCACATTACTGGGACTTCTCAGCAGAACATGAATACTTTTAAAGACACAGTACTGGCATGTTTCAGCAGAAACAAAAAACATAAAAAAATGTAGTACTGGAAAGTCCAAGTGTAAATATAATACTGCTATGTATCAACAGGAACAATGGTACCTTTAATGGGACAGTACTGGCACACCTCAGCAAGAACATGATACATTAAATGGGACAGTACTGGCACACCTGAGCCAGAACATGGTACTTTTAAAGACACAGTACTGGCATGTTTCAGCATAAAACAACATTTTAAAACTGGTTTGTGTCAACAGGAACAATGGCCATTTTAAGCGGACAGTACTGGCACACGTCGGCAAGAACATGATACATTAAATGGGACAGTACTGGCACACCTCAGCAAGAACATTGTACTCTCAGAGAGACATTACTGGCATGTTTCAGCAGAATACAAACATTTAAGATGGTAGCACTGGAATGTTTAAGTGGAACTATAATACTGGTATGTGTCAACAAGAACAATGGTACTTTTATTGGGACAGTACTGGCACACCTCAGCAAGAACACGGTACGGTTTATAGGCAAATACCAGCACTCTCTAACAGGAACCACATAATTTTCATGGAACAGTACTGGGCTCTACTCTGCTGGAACACAGTACTTTTACTGGAATGTTGCCAATACCCAAGAGCTGAATCGTGCCACGATTAAAAGGAAAATACTGGCAAGCATCACAGAAACCCAGAAAAATGAGTGGGACTCTCAAACTCCTCAGAAACTGGACAGCTTTAACCGGACACTAATGGCACTTCCCAGCAGTGCACCATATGTGTAATAGGTAAGTGCCAGGTAAGTACCAGCCCTCCTCACGCAGGGGTCTGTGACTTGAGGACTAAAACTGACATGATCCCTCACCATTGACTATGTTGGTGTAAGGGTAGCCCAATTTACGGGGTACCCCTTAGTTATATGGGTACCCCTAATCACGCTCACACCAGAATAAAGGACGCCCCTCTAGGGATGTAAAGCCAAGAGCCTATCTTGCAAGGATAACACATGTCTTCTTTACAGAAATGAGGATAGGAGCACAGACACAATACCGATACCCACCCTCCCAACAGCACAGTACTGTCACTTCTCAGCATAGACACAATACCGATACCTGCCCTCCTGATATCACAGTACTGGCACTTCTCAGCATAGACACAATTCCGATACCTGCCACCCTGACATCACAGTACTGGCACTTCTCAGCAAAGACACAATACCAATACCAGCCATCCTAACAGCACAGTACTGGCACTTCTCAGCATAGACACAATACCAATTGCAGCCCTCTTAACCTCCGAGCACTGGCACATCTCATCAGAAACACATCACCAATACCAGCCATCCTAACATCACGGTACTGGCACTTTTAATCAGAAACACAATACCAATACCAACCCTCCTGACATCACAGTACTGGCAGTTCTCAGCAGAAACACAATGCCAATACCAGCACTCCTAACATCACAGTACTGGCACATCTCGTCAGAAACACAATACCCATACTAGCCCTCCTAACAGCACAGTACTGGGACTTCTCATCAGAAACACAATGCCAATACCAGCCACCATAACATCACAATACTGGCACTTCTCAGCAGAACATGAATACTTTCAAAGACACAGTACTGGCATGTTTCAGCAGAAACAAAAACATTAAAAATTGTAGTACTGGAAAGTCCAAGTGTAAATATAATACTGGTATGTATCAACAGGAGCAATGGTACCTTTAATGGGACAGTACTCGCACACCTCAGCAAGAACATGGTGTATTAAATGGGACAGTACTGGCACACCTCAGCCAGAACATGGTACTTTTAAAGACACCGTACTGGCATGTTTCAGCATAAAACAAACTTTTCAAACTGGTTTGTGTCAACAGGAACAATGGCCCTTTTAATGGGACAGTACTGGCACACCTCAACAAGAACATGATACATTAAATGGGACAGTACTGGTACCCCTCAGCAAGAACATGGTACTTTTAAAGACACAGTACTGGCATGTTCCAGCATAAAACACACTTTTAAAACTGGATTTTGTCAACAGGAACAATGGCCCTTTTAAGGGGACAGTACTGGCACACCACAGGAAGAACATGATACATTAAATGGGACAGTACTGGCATACCTCAGCAAGAACATTGTACTTTCAGAGAGACATTACTGGCATGTTTCAACAGAATACAAACATTTAAGACGGTAGTACTGGAAAGTCCAAGTGTAAATATAATACTGGTATGTATCAACAGGAACAATGGTACCTTTAATGGGACAGTACTGGCACACCTCAGCAAGAACATGATATATTAAATGGGACAGTACTGGCACACCTCAGCCAGAACATGGTACTTTTAAAGACACAGTACTGGCATGTTTCAGCATTAAACACATTTTTCAAACTGGTTTGTGTCAACAGGAACAATGGCCCTTTTAATGGGACAGTACTGGCACACCTCAGCAAGAACATGATACATTAAATGGGACAGTACTGGCACCCCTCAGCAAGAACATTGTACTTTCAGAGAGACATTACTGGCATGTTTCAGCAGAATACAAACATTTAAGATGGTAGTACTGGAATGTTTAAGTGGGAACTATAATACTGGTATGTATCAACAGGAACAATGGTACCTTTAATGGGACAGTACTGGCACACCTCAGGAAGAACATGATACATTAAATGGGACAGTACTGGCACACCTCAACAAGAACATTGTACTTTCAGAGAGACATTACTGGCATGTTTCAGCAGAATACAAACATTTAAGATGGTAGTACTGGAATGTTTAAGTGGGAACTATAATACTGGTATGTATCAACAGGAACAATGGTACCTTTAATGGGACAGTACTGGCACACCTCAGGAAGAACATGATACATTAAATGGGACAGTACTGGCACACCTCAACAAGAACATTGTACTTTCAGAGAGACATTACTGGCATGTTTCAGCAGAATACAAACTTTTAAGATGGCAGTACTGGAATGTTTAAGTGGAACTATAATACTGGTATGTGTCAACAAGAACAATGGTAATTTTATTGGGACAGTACGGGCACACCTCAGGAAGAACACGGTACGGTTTATAGGCAAATACCAGCACTCTCTAACAGGAACCACATCATTTTCATGGAACAGTACTGGGCTCTACTCTGCTGGAACACAGTACTTTTACTGGAATGTTGCCATTACCCGAGACCCGGATTGTGCCACGATTAAAAGGAAAATACTGGCAAGCATCACAGAAACCCTGAAAAATGAGTGGGACTGTCAAACTCCTCAGAAACTGGATAGCTTTAACGGGACACTAATGGCACTTCCCAGCAGAGCACCATATGTGTAATAGGTAAGTACCAGGTAAGTACCAGCCCTCCTCACGCAGGGGTCTGTGACTTCAGGACTAAAACTGACATGATCCCTCACCATTGACTATGCTGGTCTAAGGGTAGCCCAATTTACGGGGTACCCCTTAGCTATATGGGTACCCCTAATCACGCTCACACCAGAGTAAAGGACGCCCCTCTAGGGAAGTAAAGCCAAGAGCCTATCTTGCAAGGATAACACATGTTTTCTTTACAGAAATGAGGATAGGAGCACAGACACAATACCGCTAAACACCTTCCCAACAACACAGTACTGTCACTTCTCAGCATAGACAAAATACCTTATCTGCCCTCCTGATATCACAGTACTGGCACTTCTCAGCATAGACACAAAACCGATACCTGCTCTCCTGACATCACAGTACTGGCACTCATCATTAGAAACACAACACCAATTCCAGCCCTCCTAACAGCACAGTACTGGCACTTCTCCGCACAGACATGATACCGATACCAGTCCCCCTGTCATCACAGTACAGGCACTTCTCAGCATAGACACGATACCAATACCAGCCCTCCTAACAGCACAGTACTGGCACTTCTCAGCGCAGACACAACACCAATACCAGCCCTCCTAACAGCACAGTACTGGCACTTCTCTGCAGAAACACTATACCAGCCCTCCTAACAGCAGAGTACTGGCACTTCTCAGCAGCATAGACACAATACCAATACCAGCCCTGCTAACAACACAGTACTGGCACTTCTCAGCACAGACACAATACCAATACCAGCCCACCTAACAGCACAGTATTGGCACTTCTCAGCACAGACACAACGGCAATACCAGCCCTCCTAACAGCAGAGTACTCGCACTTCTCAGCAGAAACAAAATACCAGCCCTCCTAACAGCAGAGTACTTGGTGCTTCTCAGCATAGATAAAATGCCAATACCAGCCCTCCTAACAACACAGTACGGGCACTTCTCAGCACAGGCACAATACCAATACCATCCCTCCTAATATCACAGTACTGGCACTTCTCAACATAGACCCAATACCAAGACCTGCCTTCCTGACATCACAGTACTGGCACTTCTCAGCATAGACAAGATACCAATACCAGCTGCCCCAACAGCACAGTACTGGCTCTTCTCAGCATAGACTCAATACTGATACCTGCCCTCCTGACATCACAGTACTGGCACTTAATAATAATAATAATAATAATAATTTGGCACTTATATAGCGCTACGAACCCTCAGGTATCTGAGCGCTGCTTATTATTACCCACGGTGTGTGGTGCTCATTTATCGACCTCGGAAGGATGAAAGGCTGAGTTTGGCCCTGCCGGGATTCGAACCTGCGTTTGCAGGCTCTGCACTGATGTCAAAGCGAGCGCTCTACTCGCTGTGCCACTTGACCAGCCACTTCTCAGCACAGACACAATACCAATACCACCCCTCCTAACAGCACAGTAATATCACTTCTCAGCCTAGACACAATACCACTATCTACACTCCTGATATCACAGTACTGGCACTTCTCAGCATAGACACAATACTGATACCTGCCTTTCCTGATATCACAGTACTGGCACATCTCAGCATAGACACAATACCAATACCAGCCCTCCCAACACCACAGTACTGGCACTTCTCAGCACAGACACAATACCAGCCCTCCTAACAGCACAGTACTGGCACTTCTCAGCATAGACACAATATTGATACCTGCCCTCCTGAAATAAATGATAGTACTGGCACTTCTCAGCACAGACACAAAACCAATACCAGCCTTCTTAACAGCAGAGTACTGCCACTTCTCAGCAGAAACATAATACCAGCCCTCCTAACAGCACAGTACTGGAACTTCTCAGCATAGACACGATACCAATACCAGCCCCCCTGACATCACAGTACTGGCACTTCTCAGAATAGACACAATATCAATACCAACCCACCTAAACGCACAGTACTATCACTTCTCAGCCTAGACACAATACCGATACTTGCCCTCCTGATATCACAGTACTGGTACTTCTCAGCATAGACACAATACAGATACCTGCCCTACTGATATCACAGTACTGGCACTTCTCAGCATAGACACAATATCAATACCAGCCCTCCTAACAACACAGTACTGGCACTTCTCAGCAGAACCATACTACCAGCCCTCCTAACAGCACAGTACTGGTACTTCTCAGTAGAAACACAATACCAGCCCTCCTAACAACACAGTACTGGCACTTCTCAGCAGAACCATACTACCAGCCCTCCTAACAGCACAGTACTGGTACTTCTCAGTAGAAACACAATACCAGCCCTCCTAACAACACAGTACTGGCACTTCTCCGCACAGACATGATACCGATACCAGTCCCCCTGTCATCACAGTAAAGGCACTTCTCAGCATAGACACGATACCAATACCAGCCCTCCTAACAGCACAGTACTGGCACTTCTCAGCAGAAACACAATACCAGCCCTCCTTACAGCACAGTGCTGGTACTTCGCAGCATAGACATGATACCAATACCCGCCCTCCTAACAGCACAGTACTGGCACTTCTCAACACAGGCACTTTACCAATACCAGCCCTCCTAACAGCACAGCACTGACACTTCTCAGCAGAAACACAATACCAGCCCTCCTAAAAGCAGAGTACTGGCACTTCTCAGCATAGACACAATACCAATACCAGCCCTCCTAACAACACAGTACTGGCACTTCTCAGCACAGACACAATACCAATACCAGCCCTCCTAACAGCACAGTACTGGCATTTCTCAGCACAGGCACTTTACCAATACCAGCCCTCCTAACAGCACAGCACTGACACTTCTCAGCAGAAACACAATACCAGCCCTCCTAAAAGCAGAGTACTGGCACTTCTCAGCATAGACACAATACCAATACCAGCCCTCCTAACAACACAGTACTGGCACTTCTCAGCACAGACACAATACCAATACCAGCCCTCCTAACAGTACAGTACTGGCACTTCTCAGCGCAGACACAACACCAATACCAGCCCTCCTAACAGCACAGTAATGGCACTTCTCAGCAGAAACACAATACCACCCCTCCTAACAGCAGAGTACTGGCACTTCTCAGCATAGACACAATACCAATACCAGCCCTCCTAACAACACAGTACTGGCACTTCTCAGCACAGACACAATACCAATACCAGCCCTCCTAACAGCACTGTATTGGCACTTCTCAGCACAGACACAACGCCAATACCAGCCCTCCTAACAGCAGAGTACTCACACTTCTCAGCATAGACACAATACCAATACCAGCCCTCCTAACAACACAGTACTGGCACTTCTCAGCACAGACACAATACCAATACCAGCCCTCCTAACAGCACTGTATTGGCACTTCTCAGCACAGACACAACGCCAATACCAGCCCTCCTAACAGCAGAGCACTGGCGCTTCTCAGCATAGATACAATACCAATAACAGCCCTCCTAACAACACAGTACTGGCACTTCTCAGCACAGACACAATACCAATACCATCCCTACTAACAGCACAGTACTGGCACTTCTCAACACAGACGCAATACCAAGACCTGCCCTCCTGACAATACAGTACTGGCACTTCTCAGTACAGACATGATACCAATACCAGCCCCCATGTCATCACAGTACTGGCACTTCACAGCATAGACACAATACCAATACCAGCCCTCCTAACATCACAGTACTGGCACTTCTCAGCAGAAACACAATACCAGCCCTCCTAACAGCACAGTGCTGGCACTTGGCAGCATAGACACGATACAAATACCAGCCCTACTAATAGCACAGTACTGGCACTTCTCAGCAGAAACACAATACCAGCCCTCCTAACAGCACAGTGCTGGCACTTCGCAGCATAGACACGATACCAATACCAGCCCTACTAACAGCACAGCACTGGCACTTCTCAGCAGAAACACAATACCAGCCCTCCTAAAAGCACAGTGCTGGCACTTCGCAGCATAGACACGATACCAATACCAGCCCTCCTAACAGCACAGCACTGGCACTTCTCAGCACAGACACAATACCAATACCTGCCTGCCTGACATCACAGTACTGGCACTTCTCAGCACAGACACAATACCAATACCATCCCTCCTAACAGCACAGTACTGGCACTTCTCAGCATAGACCCAATACCAAGACCTGCCCTCCTGACATCACAGTACTGGCACTTCTCAGCAGAAACACAATACCAGCCCTCCTAACAGCAGAGTACTGGCACTTCTCAGCATAGATACAATACCAATACCAGCCCTCCTAACAACACAGTACTGGCACTTCTCAGCACAGACACAATACCAATACCACCTCTCCTAACAGCACAGTACTATCACTTCTCAGCCTAGACACAATACCAATACCTGCCCTCCTGATATCACAGTACTGGCACTTCTCAGCATAGACACAATACGGATACCTGCCTTCCTGATATCACAGTAGTGGCACGTCTCAGCATAGACACAATACCAATACACGCCCTCCTAACAACACAGTACTGGCACTTCTCAGCACAGACACAACACCAATACCAGCCTTCCTATCAGCACAGTACTGGCACTTCTCAACATAGACACAATATCAATACCTGCCCTCCTGAAATAAATGATAGTACTGGCACTTCTTAGCACAGACACAATACCAATACCAGCCCTCTTAACAGCAATGTACTGGCACTTCTCAGCAGAAACATAATACCAGCCCTCCTAACAGCACAGTATTGGCACTTCTCAGCATAGACACGATACCAATACCAGCCCCCCTGACATCACAGTACTGGCACTTCTCCGAATAGACACAATATCAATACCAGCCCTCCTAACAGCACACTACTGGCACTTCTCAGCATAGACACAATATCAATACCTGGCCTCCTGAAATAAATGATAGTACTGGCACTTCTTAGCACAGACACAATACCAATACTAGCCCTCCTAAAAGCACAGTGCTGGCACTTCTCAGCATAGACACGATACCAATACCAGCCCCCTGACATCACAGTACTGGCACTTCTCCGAAAAGACACAATATCAATACCAGCCCTCCTAACAGCACAATACTGGCACTTCTCAGCATAGACACAATACTGATACCTGCCCTCCTGACATCACAGTACTGACACTTCTCAGCAAAGACACAATACAAATACCAGCCATCCTAACAGCACAGTACTGGCACTTCTCATCAGAAACACGATACCAATACCATCCCTCCTAATATCACAGTACTGGCACTTCTCAGCATAGACACAATGCTAATTGCAGCCCTCCTAACCTCCCAGCACTGGCACAGCTCATCAGAAACACCTCAGCAATTCCAGCTACCCTAACCTCCCAGCACTGGCACATATCATCAGAAACAAATCACCAATACCAGCCATCCTAACATCACAGTACTGGCACTTTTAATCAGAAACACAATACCAATACCAACCCTCCTGACATCACAGTACTGGCAGTTCTCAGCAGAAACACAATACCAATACCAGCACTCCTAACATCACAGTACTGGCACATCACGTCAGAAACACAATACCCATACCAGCCCTCCTAACAGCACAGTACTGGGACTTCTCATCAGAAACACAATACCAATACCAGCCATCCTAACATCACATTACTGGGACTTCTCAGCAGAACATGAATACTTTTAAAGACACAGTACTGGCATGTTTCAGCAGAAACAAAAAACATAAAAAAATGTAGTACTGGAAAGTCCAAGTGTAAATATAATACTGCTATGTATCAACAGGAACAATGGTACCTTTAATGGGACAGTACTGGCACACCTCAGCAAGAACATGATACATTAAATGGGACAGTACTGGCACACCTGAGCCAGAACATGGTACTTTTAAAGACACAGTACTGGCATGTTTCAGCATAAAACAACATTTTAAAACTGGTTTGTGTCAACAGGAACAATGGCCATTTTAAGCGGACAGTACTGGCACACGTCGGCAAGAACATGATACATTAAATGGGACAGTACTGGCACACCTCAGCAAGAACATTGTACTCTCAGAGAGACATTACTGGCATGTTTCAGCAGAATACAAACATTTAAGATGGTAGCACTGGAATGTTTAAGTGGAACTATAATACTGGTATGTGTCAACAAGAACAATGGTACTTTTATTGGGACAGTACTGGCACACCTCAGCAAGAACACGGTACGGTTTATAGGCAAATACCAGCACTCTCTAACAGGAACCACATAATTTTCATGGAACAGTACTGGGCTCTACTCTGCTGGAACACAGTACTTTTACTGGAATGTTGCCAATACCCAAGAGCTGAATCGTGCCACGATTAAAAGGAAAATACTGGCAAGCATCACAGAAACCCAGAAAAATGAGTGGGACTCTCAAACTCCTCAGAAACTGGACAGCTTTAACCGGACACTAATGGCACTTCCCAGCAGTGCACCATATGTGTAATAGGTAAGTGCCAGGTAAGTACCAGCCCTCCTCACGCAGGGGTCTGTGACTTGAGGACTAAAACTGACATGATCCCTCACCATTGACTATGTTGGTGTAAGGGTAGCCCAATTTACGGGGTACCCCTTAGTTATATGGGTACCCCTAATCACGCTCACACCAGAATAAAGGACGCCCCTCTAGGGATGTAAAGCCAAGAGCCTATCTTGCAAGGATAACACATGTCTTCTTTACAGAAATGAGGATAGGAGCACAGACACAATACCGATACCCACCCTCCCAACAGCACAGTACTGTCACTTCTCAGCATAGACACAATACCGATACCTGCCCTCCTGATATCACAGTACTGGCACTTCTCAGCATAGACACAATTCCGATACCTGCCACCCTGACATCACAGTACTGGCACTTCTCAGCAAAGACACAATACCAATACCAGCCATCCTAACAGCACAGTACTGGCACTTCTCAGCATAGACACAATACCAATTGCAGCCCTCTTAACCTCCGAGCACTGGCACATCTCATCAGAAACACATCACCAATACCAGCCATCCTAACATCACGGTACTGGCACTTTTAATCAGAAACACAATACCAATACCAACCCTCCTGACATCACAGTACTGGCAGTTCTCAGCAGAAACACAATGCCAATACCAGCACTCCTAACATCACAGTACTGGCACATCTCGTCAGAAACACAATACCCATACTAGCCCTCCTAACAGCACAGTACTGGGACTTCTCATCAGAAACACAATGCCAATACCAGCCACCATAACATCACAATACTGGCACTTCTCAGCAGAACATGAATACTTTCAAAGACACAGTACTGGCATGTTTCAGCAGAAACAAAAACATTAAAAATTGTAGTACTGGAAAGTCCAAGTGTAAATATAATACTGGTATGTATCAACAGGAGCAATGGTACCTTTAATGGGACAGTACTGGCACACCTCAGCAAGAACATGGTGTATTAAATGGGACAGTACTGGCACACCTCAGCCAGAACATGGTACTTTTAAAGACACCGTACTGGCATGTTTCAGCATAAAACAAACTTTTCAAACTGGTTTGTGTCAACAGGAACAATGGCCCTTTTAATGGGACAGTACTGGCACACCTCAACAAGAACATGATACATTAAATGGGACAGTACTGGTACCCCTCAGCAAGAACATGGTACTTTTAAAGACACAGTACTGGCATGTTCCAGCATAAAACACACTTTTAAAACTGGATTTTGTCAACAGGAACAATGGCCCTTTTAAGGGGACAGTACTGGCACACCACAGGAAGAACATGATACATTAAATGGGACAGTACTGGCATACCTCAGCAAGAACATTGTACTTTCAGAGAGACATTACTGGCATGTTTCAACAGAATACAAACATTTAAGACGGTAGTACTGGAAAGTCCAAGTGTAAATATAATACTGGTATGTATCAACAGGAACAATGGTACCTTTAATGGGACAGTACTGGCACACCTCAGCAAGAACATGATATATTAAATGGGACAGTACTGGCACACCTCAGCCAGAACATGGTACTTTTAAAGACACAGTACTGGCATGTTTCAGCATTAAACACATTTTTCAAACTGGTTTGTGTCAACAGGAACAATGGCCCTTTTAATGGGACAGTACTGGCACACCTCAGCAAGAACATGATACATTAAATGGGACAGTACTGGCACCCCTCAGCAAGAACATTGTACTTTCAGAGAGACATTACTGGCATGTTTCAGCAGAATACAAACATTTAAGATGGTAGTACTGGAATGTTTAAGTGGGAACTATAATACTGGTATGTATCAACAGGAACAATGGTACCTTTAATGGGACAGTACTGGCACACCTCAGGAAGAACATGATACATTAAATGGGACAGTACTGGCACACCTCAACAAGAACATTGTACTTTCAGAGAGACATTACTGGCATGTTTCAGCAGAATACAAACATTTAAGATGGTAGTACTGGAATGTTTAAGTGGGAACTATAATACTGGTATGTATCAACAGGAACAATGGTACCTTTAATGGGACAGTACTGGCACACCTCAGGAAGAACATGATACATTAAATGGGACAGTACTGGCACACCTCAACAAGAACATTGTACTTTCAGAGAGACATTACTGGCATGTTTCAGCAGAATACAAACTTTTAAGATGGCAGTACTGGAATGTTTAAGTGGAACTATAATACTGGTATGTGTCAACAAGAACAATGGTAATTTTATTGGGACAGTACGGGCACACCTCAGGAAGAACACGGTACGGTTTATAGGCAAATACCAGCACTCTCTAACAGGAACCACATCATTTTCATGGAACAGTACTGGGCTCTACTCTGCTGGAACACAGTACTTTTACTGGAATGTTGCCATTACCCGAGACCCGGATTGTGCCACGATTAAAAGGAAAATACTGGCAAGCATCACAGAAACCCTGAAAAATGAGTGGGACTGTCAAACTCCTCAGAAACTGGATAGCTTTAACGGGACACTAATGGCACTTCCCAGCAGAGCACCATATGTGTAATAGGTAAGTACCAGGTAAGTACCAGCCCTCCTCACGCAGGGGTCTGTGACTTCAGGACTAAAACTGACATGATCCCTCACCATTGACTATGCTGGTCTAAGGGTAGCCCAATTTACGGGGTACCCCTTAGCTATATGGGTACCCCTAATCACGCTCACACCAGAGTAAAGGACGCCCCTCTAGGGAAGTAAAGCCAAGAGCCTATCTTGCAAGGATAACACATGTTTTCTTTACAGAAATGAGGATAGGAGCACAGACACAATACCGCTAAACACCTTCCCAACAACACAGTACTGTCACTTCTCAGCATAGACAAAATACCTTATCTGCCCTCCTGATATCACAGTACTGGCACTTCTCAGCATAGACACAAAACCGATACCTGCTCTCCTGACATCACAGTACTGGCACTCATCATTAGAAACACAACACCAATTCCAGCCCTCCTAACAGCACAGTACTGGCACTTCTCCGCACAGACATGATACCGATACCAGTCCCCCTGTCATCACAGTACAGGCACTTCTCAGCATAGACACGATACCAATACCAGCCCTCCTAACAGCACAGTACTGGCACTTCTCAGCGCAGACACAACACCAATACCAGCCCTCCTAACAGCACAGTACTGGCACTTCTCTGCAGAAACACTATACCAGCCCTCCTAACAGCAGAGTACTGGCACTTCTCAGCAGCATAGACACAATACCAATACCAGCCCTGCTAACAACACAGTACTGGCACTTCTCAGCACAGACACAATACCAATACCAGCCCACCTAACAGCACAGTATTGGCACTTCTCAGCACAGACACAACGGCAATACCAGCCCTCCTAACAGCAGAGTACTCGCACTTCTCAGCAGAAACAAAATACCAGCCCTCCTAACAGCAGAGTACTTGGTGCTTCTCAGCATAGATAAAATGCCAATACCAGCCCTCCTAACAACACAGTACGGGCACTTCTCAGCACAGGCACAATACCAATACCATCCCTCCTAATATCACAGTACTGGCACTTCTCAACATAGACCCAATACCAAGACCTGCCTTCCTGACATCACAGTACTGGCACTTCTCAGCATAGACAAGATACCAATACCAGCTGCCCCAACAGCACAGTACTGGCTCTTCTCAGCATAGACTCAATACTGATACCTGCCCTCCTGACATCACAGTACTGGCACTTAATAATAATAATAATAATAATAATTTGGCACTTATATAGCGCTACGAACCCTCAGGTATCTGAGCGCTGCTTATTATTACCCACGGTGTGTGGTGCTCATTTATCGACCTCGGAAGGATGAAAGGCTGAGTTTGGCCCTGCCGGGATTCGAACCTGCGTTTGCAGGCTCTGCACTGATGTCAAAGCGAGCGCTCTACTCGCTGTGCCACTTGACCAGCCACTTCTCAGCACAGACACAATACCAATACCACCCCTCCTAACAGCACAGTAATATCACTTCTCAGCCTAGACACAATACCACTATCTACACTCCTGATATCACAGTACTGGCACTTCTCAGCATAGACACAATACTGATACCTGCCTTTCCTGATATCACAGTACTGGCACATCTCAGCATAGACACAATACCAATACCAGCCCTCCCAACACCACAGTACTGGCACTTCTCAGCACAGACACAATACCAGCCCTCCTAACAGCACAGTACTGGCACTTCTCAGCATAGACACAATATTGATACCTGCCCTCCTGAAATAAATGATAGTACTGGCACTTCTCAGCACAGACACAAAACCAATACCAGCCTTCTTAACAGCAGAGTACTGCCACTTCTCAGCAGAAACATAATACCAGCCCTCCTAACAGCACAGTACTGGAACTTCTCAGCATAGACACGATACCAATACCAGCCCCCCTGACATCACAGTACTGGCACTTCTCAGAATAGACACAATATCAATACCAACCCACCTAAACGCACAGTACTATCACTTCTCAGCCTAGACACAATACCGATACTTGCCCTCCTGATATCACAGTACTGGTACTTCTCAGCATAGACACAATACAGATACCTGCCCTACTGATATCACAGTACTGGCACTTCTCAGCATAGACACAATATCAATACCAGCCCTCCTAACAACACAGTACTGGCACTTCTCAGCAGAACCATACTACCAGCCCTCCTAACAGCACAGTACTGGTACTTCTCAGTAGAAACACAATACCAGCCCTCCTAACAACACAGTACTGGCACTTCTCAGCAGAACCATACTACCAGCCCTCCTAACAGCACAGTACTGGTACTTCTCAGTAGAAACACAATACCAGCCCTCCTAACAACACAGTACTGGCACTTCTCCGCACAGACATGATACCGATACCAGTCCCCCTGTCATCACAGTAAAGGCACTTCTCAGCATAGACACGATACCAATACCAGCCCTCCTAACAGCACAGTACTGGCACTTCTCAGCAGAAACACAATACCAGCCCTCCTTACAGCACAGTGCTGGTACTTCGCAGCATAGACATGATACCAATACCCGCCCTCCTAACAGCACAGTACTGGCACTTCTCAACACAGGCACTTTACCAATACCAGCCCTCCTAACAGCACAGCACTGACACTTCTCAGCAGAAACACAATACCAGCCCTCCTAAAAGCAGAGTACTGGCACTTCTCAGCATAGACACAATACCAATACCAGCCCTCCTAACAACACAGTACTGGCACTTCTCAGCACAGACACAATACCAATACCAGCCCTCCTAACAGCACAGTACTGGCATTTCTCAGCACAGGCACTTTACCAATACCAGCCCTCCTAACAGCACAGCACTGACACTTCTCAGCAGAAACACAATACCAGCCCTCCTAAAAGCAGAGTACTGGCACTTCTCAGCATAGACACAATACCAATACCAGCCCTCCTAACAACACAGTACTGGCACTTCTCAGCACAGACACAATACCAATACCAGCCCTCCTAACAGTACAGTACTGGCACTTCTCAGCGCAGACACAACACCAATACCAGCCCTCCTAACAGCACAGTAATGGCACTTCTCAGCAGAAACACAATACCACCCCTCCTAACAGCAGAGTACTGGCACTTCTCAGCATAGACACAATACCAATACCAGCCCTCCTAACAACACAGTACTGGCACTTCTCAGCACAGACACAATACCAATACCAGCCCTCCTAACAGCACTGTATTGGCACTTCTCAGCACAGACACAACGCCAATACCAGCCCTCCTAACAGCAGAGTACTCACACTTCTCAGCATAGACACAATACCAATACCAGCCCTCCTAACAACACAGTACTGGCACTTCTCAGCACAGACACAATACCAATACCAGCCCTCCTAACAGCACTGTATTGGCACTTCTCAGCACAGACACAACGCCAATACCAGCCCTCCTAACAGCAGAGCACTGGCGCTTCTCAGCATAGATACAATACCAATAACAGCCCTCCTAACAACACAGTACTGGCACTTCTCAGCACAGACACAATACCAATACCATCCCTACTAACAGCACAGTACTGGCACTTCTCAACACAGACGCAATACCAAGACCTGCCCTCCTGACAATACAGTACTGGCACTTCTCAGTACAGACATGATACCAATACCAGCCCCCATGTCATCACAGTACTGGCACTTCACAGCATAGACACAATACCAATACCAGCCCTCCTAACATCACAGTACTGGCACTTCTCAGCAGAAACACAATACCAGCCCTCCTAACAGCACAGTGCTGGCACTTGGCAGCATAGACACGATACAAATACCAGCCCTACTAATAGCACAGTACTGGCACTTCTCAGCAGAAACACAATACCAGCCCTCCTAACAGCACAGTGCTGGCACTTCGCAGCATAGACACGATACCAATACCAGCCCTACTAACAGCACAGCACTGGCACTTCTCAGCAGAAACACAATACCAGCCCTCCTAAAAGCACAGTGCTGGCACTTCGCAGCATAGACACGATACCAATACCAGCCCTCCTAACAGCACAGCACTGGCACTTCTCAGCACAGACACAATACCAATACCTGCCTGCCTGACATCACAGTACTGGCACTTCTCAGCACAGACACAATACCAATACCATCCCTCCTAACAGCACAGTACTGGCACTTCTCAGCATAGACCCAATACCAAGACCTGCCCTCCTGACATCACAGTACTGGCACTTCTCAGCAGAAACACAATACCAGCCCTCCTAACAGCAGAGTACTGGCACTTCTCAGCATAGATACAATACCAATACCAGCCCTCCTAACAACACAGTACTGGCACTTCTCAGCACAGACACAATACCAATACCACCTCTCCTAACAGCACAGTACTATCACTTCTCAGCCTAGACACAATACCAATACCTGCCCTCCTGATATCACAGTACTGGCACTTCTCAGCATAGACACAATACGGATACCTGCCTTCCTGATATCACAGTAGTGGCACGTCTCAGCATAGACACAATACCAATACACGCCCTCCTAACAACACAGTACTGGCACTTCTCAGCACAGACACAACACCAATACCAGCCTTCCTATCAGCACAGTACTGGCACTTCTCAACATAGACACAATATCAATACCTGCCCTCCTGAAATAAATGATAGTACTGGCACTTCTTAGCACAGACACAATACCAATACCAGCCCTCTTAACAGCAATGTACTGGCACTTCTCAGCAGAAACATAATACCAGCCCTCCTAACAGCACAGTATTGGCACTTCTCAGCATAGACACGATACCAATACCAGCCCCCCTGACATCACAGTACTGGCACTTCTCCGAATAGACACAATATCAATACCAGCCCTCCTAACAGCACACTACTGGCACTTCTCAGCATAGACACAATACTGATACCTGCCCTCCTGACATCACAGTACTGACACTTCTCAGCAAAGACACAATACAAATACCAGCCATCCTAACAGCACAGTACTGGCACTTCTCATCAGAAACACAATACCAATACCAGCCCTCCTAACATCACAGTACTGGCACTTCTCAGCATAAACACAATACCAATACCAGCCCTCCTAACAACACAGTATTGGCACTTCTCAGCACAGCCACAATACCAATACCAGCCCTCCTAACAGCAGAGTATTAGCACTTATCAGAACAGACACAACACCAATACCAGCCCTCCCAACAGCAGAGTACTGACACTTCTCAGCAGAAACACAATACCAGCCCTCCTAACAGAAGAGTACTGGCACTTCTCAGCATAGATACAATACCAATACCAGCCCTCCTAACAACACAGTACTGGCACTTCTCAGCACAGACACAATACCAATAGCATCCCTCCTAACAGCACAGTACTGGCACTTCTCAGCATAGACCCAATACCAAGACCTGCCCTCCAGACATCACAGTACTCGCACTTCTCAGCATAGACTCAATACCGATACCTGCCCTCCTGACATCACAGTACTGGCACTTCTCAGCACAGACACAATACCAATACCACCCCTCCTAACAGCACAGTACTATCACTTCTCAGCCTAGACACAATACCAATACCTGCCCTCCTGTTATCACAGTACTGGCACTTCTCAGCATAGACACAATACTGATACCTGCCTTCCTGATATCACAGTACTGGCACGTCTCAGCAAAGACACAATAGCAATACAAGCCCTCCTAACAACACAGTACTGGCACTTCTCAGCACAGACGCAACACCAATACCAGCCCTCCTATCAGCACAGTACTGGCACTTCTCAGCATAGACACAATATCAATACCTGGCCTCCTGAAATAAATGATAGTACTGGCACTTCTTAGCACAGACACAATACCAATACTAGCCCTCCTAAAAGCACAGTGCTGGCACTTCTCAGCATAGACACGATACCAATACCAGCCCCCTGACATCACAGTACTGGCACTTCTCCGAAAAGACACAATATCAATACCAGCCCTCCTAACAGCACAATACTGGCACTTCTCAGCATAGACACAATACTGATACCTGCCCTCCTGACATCACAGTACTGACACTTCTCAGCAAAGACACAATACAAATACCAGCCATCCTAACAGCACAGTACTGGCACTTCTCATCAGAAACACGATACCAATACCATCCCTCCTAATATCACAGTACTGGCACTTCTCAGCATAGACACAATGCTAATTGCAGCCCTCCTAACCTCCCAGCACTGGCACATCTCATCAGAAACACCTCAGCAATTCCAGCTACCCTAACCTCCCAGCACTGGCACATATCATCAGAAACAAATCACCAATACCAGCCATCCTAACATCACAGTACTGGCACTTTTAATCAGAAACACAATACCAATACCAACCCTCCTGACATCACAGTACTGGCAGTTCTCAGCAGAAACACAATACCAATACCAGCACTCCTAACATCACAGTACTGGCACATCACGTCAGAAACACAATACCCATACCAGCCCTCCTAACAGCACAGTACTGGGACTTCTCATCAGAAACACAATACCAATACCAGCCATCCTAACATCACATTACTGGGACTTCTCAGCAGAACATGAATACTTTTAAAGACACAGTACTGGCATGTTTCAGCAGAAACAAAAAACATAAAAAAATGTAGTACTGGAAAGTCCAAGTGTAAATATAATACTGCTATGTATCAACAGGAAAAATGGTACCTTTAATGGGACAGTACTGGCACACCTCAGCAAGAACATGATACATTAAATGGGACAGTACTGGCACACCTGAGCCAGAACATGGTACTTTTAAAGACACAGTACTGGCATGTTTCAGCATAAAACAACATTTTAAAACTGGTTTGTGTCAACAGGAACAATGGCCATTTTAAGCGGACAGTACTGGCACACGTCGGCAAGAACATGATACATTAAATGGGACAGTACTGGCACACCTCAGCAAGAACATTGTACTCTCAGAGAGACATTACTGGCATGTTTCAGCAGAATACAAACATTTAAGATGGTAGCACTGGAATGTTTAAGTGGAACTATAATACTGGTATGTGTCAACAAGAACAATGGTACTTTTATTGGGACAGTACTGGCACACCTCAGCAAGAACACGGTACGGTTTATAGGCAAATACCAGCACTCTCTAACAGGAACCACATAATTTTCATGGAACAGTACTGGGCTCTACTCTGCTGGAACACAGTACTTTTACTGGAATGTTGCCAATACCCAAGAGCTGAATCGTGCCACGATTAAAAGGAAAATACTGGCAAGCATCACAGAAACCCAGAAAAATGAGTGGGACTCTCAAACTCCTCAGAAACTGGACAGCTTTAACCGGACACTAATGGCACTTCCCAGCAGTGCACCATATGTGTAATAGGTAAGTGCCAGGTAAGTACCAGCCCTCCTCACGCAGGGGTCTGTGACTTGAGGACTAAAACTGACATGATCCCTCACCATTGACTATGTTGGTGTAAGGGTAGCCCAATTTACGGGGTACCCCTTAGTTATATGGGTACCCCTAATCACGCTCACACCAGAATAAAGGACGCCCCTCTAGGGATGTAAAGCCAAGAGCCTATCTTGCAAGGATAACACATGTCTTCTTTACAGAAATGAGGATAGGAGCACAGACACAATACCGATACCCACCCTCCCAACAGCACAGTACTGTCACTTCTCAGCATAGACACAATACCGATACCTGCCCTCCTGATATCACAGTACTGGCACTTCTCAGCATAGACACAATTCCGATACCTGCCACCCTGACATCACAGTACTGGCACTTCTCAGCAAAGACACAATACCAATACCAGCCATCCTAACAGCACAGTACTGGCACTTCTCAGCATAGACACAATACCAATTGCAGCCCTCTTAACCTCCGAGCACTGGCACATCTCATCAGAAACACATCACCAATACCAGCCATCCTAACATCACGGTACTGGCACTTTTAATCAGAAACACAATACCAATACCAACCCTCCTGACATCACAGTACTGGCAGTTCTCAGCAGAAACACAATGCCAATACCAGCACTCCTAACATCACAGTACTGGCACATCTCGTCAGAAACACAATACCCATACTAGCCCTCCTAACAGCACAGTACTGGGACTTCTCATCAGAAACACAATGCCAATACCAGCCACCATAACATCACAATACTGGCACTTCTCAGCAGAACATGAATACTTTCAAAGACACAGTACTGGCATGTTTCAGCAGAAACAAAAACATTAAAAATTGTAGTACTGGAAAGTCCAAGTGTAAATATAATACTGGTATGTATCAACAGGAGCAATGGTACCTTTAATGGGACAGTACTGGCACACCTCAGCAAGAACATGGTGTATTAAATGGGACAGTACTGGCACACCTCAGCCAGAACATGGTACTTTTAAAGACACCGTACTGGCATGTTTCAGCATAAAACAAACTTTTCAAACTGGTTTGTGTCAACAGGAACAATGGCCCTTTTAATTGGACAGTACTGGCACACCTCAACAAGAACATGATACATTAAATGGGACAGTACTGGTACCCCTCAGCAAGAACATGGTACTTTTAAAGACACAGTACTGGCATGTTCCAGCATAAAACACACTTTTAAAACTGGATTTTGTCAACAGGAACAATGGCCCTTTTAAGGGGACAGTACTGGCACACCACAGGAAGAACATGATACATTAAATGGGACAGTACTGGCATACCTCAGCAAGAACATTGTACTTTCAGAGAGACATTACTGGCATGTTTCAACAGAATACAAACATTTAAGACGGTAGTACTGGAAAGTCCAAGTGTAAATATAATACTGGTATGTATCAACAGGAACAATGGTACCTTTAATGGGACAGTACTGGCACACCTCAGCAAGAACATGATATATTAAATGGGACAGTACTGGCACACCTCAGCCAGAACATGGTACTTTTAAAGACACAGTACTGGCATGTTTCAGCATTAAACACATTTTTCAAACTGGTTTGTGTCAACAGGAACAATGGCCCTTTTAATGGGACAGTACTGGCACACCTCAGCAAGAACATGATACATTAAATGGGACAGTACTGGCACCCCTCAGCAAGAACATTGTACTTTCAGAGAGACATTACTGGCATGTTTCAGCAGAATACAAACATTTAAGATGGTAGTACTGGAATGTTTAAGTGGGAACTATAATACTGGTATGTATCAACAGGAACAATGGTACCTTTAATGGGACAGTACTGGCACACCTCAGGAAGAACATGATACATTAAATGGGACAGTACTGGCACACCTCAACAAGAACATTGTACTTTCAGAGAGACATTACTGGCATGTTTCAGCAGAATACAAACATTTAAGATGGTAGTACTGGAATGTTTAAGTGGGAACTATAATACTGGTATGTATCAACAGGAACAATGGTACCTTTAATGGGACAGTACTGGCACACCTCAGGAAGAACATGATACATTAAATGGGACAGTACTGGCACACCTCAACAAGAACATTGTACTTTCAGAGAGACATTACTGGCATGTTTCAGCAGAATACAAACTTTTAAGATGGCAGTACTGGAATGTTTAAGTGGAACTATAATACTGGTATGTGTCAACAAGAACAATGGTAATTTTATTGGGACAGTACGGGCACACCTCAGGAAGAACACGGTACGGTTTATAGGCAAATACCAGCACTCTCTAACAGGAACCACATCATTTTCATGGAACAGTACTGGGCTCTACTCTGCTGGAACACAGTACTTTTACTGGAATGTTGCCATTACCCGAGACCCGGATTGTGCCACGATTAAAAGGAAAATACTGGCAAGCATCACAGAAACCCTGAAAAATGAGTGGGACTGTCAAACTCCTCAGAAACTGGATAGCTTTAACGGGACACTAATGGCACTTCCCAGCAGAGCACCATATGTGTAATAGGTAAGTACCAGGTAAGTACCAGCCCTCCTCACGCAGGGGTCTGTGACTTCAGGACTAAAACTGACATGATCCCTCACCATTGACTATGCTGGTCTAAGGGTAGCCCAATTTACGGGGTACCCCTTAGCTATATGGGTACCCCTAATCACGCTCACACCAGAGTAAAGGACGCCCCTCTAGGGAAGTAAAGCCAAGAGCCTATCTTGCAAGGATAACACATGTTTTCTTTACAGAAATGAGGATAGGAGCACAGACACAATACCGCTAAACACCTTCCCAACAACACAGTACTGTCACTTCTCAGCATAGACAAAATACCTTATCTGCCCTCCTGATATCACAGTACTGGCACTTCTCAGCATAGACACAAAACCGATACCTGCTCTCCTGACATCACAGTACTGGCACTCATCATTAGAAACACAACACCAATTCCAGCCCTCCTAACAGCACAGTACTGGCACTTCTCCGCACAGACATGATACCGATACCAGTCCCCCTGTCATCACAGTACAGGCACTTCTCAGCATAGACACGATACCAATACCAGCCCTCCTAACAGCACAGTACTGGCACTTCTCAGCGCAGACACAACACCAATACCAGCCCTCCTAACAGCACAGTACTGGCACTTCTCTGCAGAAACACTATACCAGCCCTCCTAACAGCAGAGTACTGGCACTTCTCAGCAGCATAGACACAATACCAATACCAGCCCTGCTAACAACACAGTACTGGCACTTCTCAGCACAGACACAATACCAATACCAGCCCACCTAACAGCACAGTATTGGCACTTCTCAGCACAGACACAACGGCAATACCAGCCCTCCTAACAGCAGAGTACTCGCACTTCTCAGCAGAAACAAAATACCAGCCCTCCTAACAGCAGAGTACTTGGTGCTTCTCAGCATAGATAAAATGCCAATACCAGCCCTCCTAACAACACAGTACGGGCACTTCTCAGCACAGGCACAATACCAATACCATCCCTCCTAATATCACAGTACTGGCACTTCTCAACATAGACCCAATACCAAGACCTGCCTTCCTGACATCACAGTACTGGCACTTCTCAGCATAGACAAGATACCAATACCAGCTGCCCCAACAGCACAGTACTGGCTCTTCTCAGCATAGACTCAATACTGATACCTGCCCTCCTGACATCACAGTACTGGCACTTAATAATAATAATAATAATAATAATTTGGCACTTATATAGCGCTACGAACCCTCAGGTATCTGAGCGCTGCTTATTATTACCCACGGTGTGTGGTGCTCATTTATCGACCTCGGAAGGATGAAAGGCTGAGTTTGGCCCTGCCGGGATTCGAACCTGCGTTTGCAGGCTCTGCACTGATGTCAAAGCGAGCGCTCTACTCGCTGTGCCACTTGACCAGCCACTTCTCAGCACAGACACAATACCAATACCACCCCTCCTAACAGCACAGTACTATCACTTCTCAGCCTAGACACAATACCACTATCTACACTCCTGATATCACAGTACTGGCACTTCTCAGCATAGACACAATACTGATACCTGCCTTTCCTGATATCACAGTACTGGCACATCTCAGCATAGACACAATACCAATACCAGCCCTCCCAACACCACAGTACTGGCACTTCTCAGCACAGACACAATACCAGCCCTCCTAACAGCACAGTACTGGCACTTCTCAGCATAGACACAATATTGATACCTGCCCTCCTGAAATAAATGATAGTACTGGCACTTCTCAGCACAGACACAAAACCAATACCAGCCTTCTTAACAGCAGAGTACTGCCACTTCTCAGCAGAAACATAATACCAGCCCTCCTAACAGCACAGTACTGGAACTTCTCAGCATAGACACGATACCAATACCAGCCCCCCTGACATCACAGTACTGGCACTTCTCAGAATAGACACAATATCAATACCAACCCACCTAAACGCACAGTACTATCACTTCTCAGCCTAGACACAATACCGATACTTGCCCTCCTGATATCACAGTACTGGTACTTCTCAGCATAGACACAATACAGATACCTGCCCTACTGATATCACAGTACTGGCACTTCTCAGCATAGACACAATATCAATACCAGCCCTCCTAACAACACAGTACTGGCACTTCTCAGCAGAACCATACTACCAGCCCTCCTAACAGCACAGTACTGGTACTTCTCAGTAGAAACACAATACCAGCCCTCCTAACAACACAGTACTGGCACTTCTCAGCAGAACCATACTACCAGCCCTCCTAACAGCACAGTACTGGTACTTCTCAGTAGAAACACAATACCAGCCCTCCTAACAACACAGTACTGGCACTTCTCCGCACAGACATGATACCGATACCAGTCCCCCTGTCATCACAGTACAGGCACTTCTCAGCATAGACACGATACCAATACCAGCCCTCCTAACAGCACAGTACTGGCACTTCTCAGCAGAAACACAATACCAGCCCTCCTTACAGCACAGTGCTGGTACTTCGCAGCATAGACATGATACCAATACCCGCCCTCCTAACAGCACAGTACTGGCACTTCTCAACACAGGCACTTTACCAATACCAGCCCTCCTAACAGCACAGCACTGACACTTCTCAGCAGAAACACAATACCAGCCCTCCTAAAAGCAGAGTACTGGCACTTCTCAGCATAGACACAATACCAATACCAGCCCTCCTAACAACACAGTACTGGCACTTCTCAGCACAGACACAATACCAATACCAGCCCTCCTAACAGCACAGTACTGGCATTTCTCAGCACAGGCACTTTACCAATACCAGCCCTCCTAACAGCACAGCACTGACACTTCTCAGCAGAAACACAATACCAGCCCTCCTAAAAGCAGAGTACTGGCACTTCTCAGCATAGACACAATACCAATACCAGCCCTCCTAACAACACAGTACTGGCACTTCTCAGCACAGACACAATACCAATACCAGCCCTCCTAACAGTACAGTACTGGCACTTCTCAGCGCAGACACAACACCAATACCAGCCCTCCTAACAGCACAGTAATGGCACTTCTCAGCAGAAACACAATACCACCCCTCCTAACAGCAGAGTACTGGCACTTCTCAGCATAGACACAATACCAATACCAGCC
Organism: Ambystoma mexicanum; assembly: GCF_040938575.1. Taxonomy (NCBI): domain Eukaryota; kingdom Metazoa; phylum Chordata; class Amphibia; order Caudata; family Ambystomatidae; genus Ambystoma; species Ambystoma mexicanum. The sequence continues at coordinate 1,468,879,281 of NC_090924.1, read as the reverse complement.
CTCCTAACAACACAGTACTGGCACTTCTCAGCACAGACACAATACCAATACCAGCCCTCCTAACAGCACTGTATTGGCACTTCTCAGCACAGACACAACGCCAATACCAGCCCTCCTAACAGCAGAGTACTCACACTTCTCAGCATAGACACAATACCAATACCAGCCCTCCTAACAACACAGTACTGGCACTTCTCAGCACAGACACAATACCAATACCAGCCCTCCTAACAGCACTGTATTGGCACTTCTCAGCACAGACACAACGCCAATACCAGCCCTCCTAACAGCAGAGCACTGGCGCTTCTCAGCATAGATACAATACCAATAACAGCCCTCCTAACAACACAGTACTGGCACTTCTCAGCACAGACACAATACCAATACCATCCCTACTAACAGCACAGTACTGGCACTTCTCAACACAGACGCAATACCAAGACCTGCCCTCCTGACAATACAGTACTGGCACTTCTCAGCATAGACAAGATACCAATACCAGCTGCCCCAACAGCACAGTACTGGCACTTCTCAGCATAGACTCTATACCAATACCTGCACTCCTGACATCACAGTACAGGCACTTCTCAGCACAGACACAATACCAATTCCTGCACTCCTGATATCACAGTACTGGCACTTCTCAGCATAGACACAATACTGATACCTGCCTTTCTGATATCACAGTACTGGCATGTCTCAGCATAGACACAATACCAATACCAGCCCTCCTAACAGCACAGTACTGGCACTTCTCAGCATAGACACAATATTGATACCTGCCCTCCTGAAATAAATGATAGTACTGGCACTTCTTAGCACAGACACAATACCAATACCAGTCTTCTTAACAGCAGAGTACTGGCACTTCTCAGCAGAAACATAATACCAGCCTCCTAACAGCACAGTACTGGAACTTCTCAGCATAGACACAATACCAATACCAGCCCTCCTAACAACACAGTACTGGCACTTCTCAGCACAGACACAATACCAATACCAGCCCTCCTAACAGCACAGTACTAGCACTTCTCAGCATAGACACAATACCAATACCTGCCCTTCTCAGCATAGACACAATACCAATACCAGCCAACCCAATAGCACAGTACTGGCACTTCTCTGCATAGCCACAATACCGATACCTGCCCTCCTGATATCACAGTACTGGCACTTCTCAGCACAGACACAATACCAATACCAGCCCTCCTAACAGCTCAGTACTATCACTTCTCAGCCTAGACACAATACCGATACTTGCCCTCCTGATATCACAGGACTGGCACTTCTCAGCATAGACACAATACCAATACCAGCCCTCCTAACAACACAGTACTGGCACTTCTCAGCAGAAACATTATACCAGTCCTCCTAACAGCACAGTACTGGCACTTCTCAGCAGAAACACACTACCAGCCCTCCTAACAACACAGTACTGGCACTTCTCAGTACAGACATGATACCAATACCAGCCCCCATGTCATCACAGTACTGGCACTTCACAGCATAGACACAATACCAATACCAGCCCTCCTAACATCACAGTACTGGCACTTCTCAGCAGAAACACAATACCAGCCCTCCTAACAGCACAGTGCTGGCACTTGGCAGCATAGACACGATACAAATACCAGCCCTACTAATAGCACAGTACTGGCACTTCTCAGCAGAAACACAATACCAGCCCTCCTAACAGCACAGTGCTGGCACTTCGCAGCATAGACACGATACCAATACCAGCCCTACTAACAGCACAGCACTGGCACTTCTCAGCAGAAACACAATACCAGCCCTCCTAAAAGCACAGTGCTGGCACTTCGCAGCATAGACACGATACCAATACCAGCCCTCCTAACAGCACAGCACTGGCACTTCTCAGCACAGACACAATACCAATACCTGCCTGCCTGACATCACAGTACTGGCACTTCTCAGCACAGACACAATACCAATACCATCCCTCCTAACAGCACAGTACTGGCACTTCTCAGCATAGACCCAATACCAAGACCTGCCCTCCTGACATCACAGTACTGGCACTTCTCAGCAGAAACACAATACCAGCCCTCCTAACAGCAGAGTACTGGCACTTCTCAGCATAGATACAATACCAATACCAGCCCTCCTAACAACACAGTACTGGCACTTCTCAGCACAGACACAATACCAATACCACCTCTCCTAACAGCACAGTACTATCACTTCTCAGCCTAGACACAATACCAATACCTGCCCTCCTGATATCACAGTACTGGCACTTCTCAGCATAGACACAATACGGATACCTGCCTTCCTGATATCACAGTAGTGGCACGTCTCAGCATAGACACAATACCAATACACGCCCTCCTAACAACACAGTACTGGCACTTCTCAGCACAGACACAACACCAATACCAGCCTTCCTATCAGCACAGTACTGGCACTTCTCAACATAGACACAATATCAATACCTGCCCTCCTGAAATAAATGATAGTACTGGCACTTCTTAGCACAGACACAATACCAATACCAGCCCTCTTAACAGCAATGTACTGGCACTTCTCAGCAGAAACATAATACCAGCCCTCCTAACAGCACAGTATTGGCACTTCTCAGCATAGACACGATACCAATACCAGCCCCCCTGACATCACAGTACTGGCACTTCTCCGAATAGACACAATATCAATACCAGCCCTCCTAACAGCACACTACTGGCACTTCTCAGCATAGACACAATACTGATACCTGCCCTCCTGACATCACAGTACTGACACTTCTCAGCAAAGACACAATACAAATACCAGCCATCCTAACAGCACAGTACTGGCACTTCTCATCAGAAACACAATACCAATACCAGCCCTCCTAACATCACAGTACTGGCACTTCTCAGCATAAACACAATACCAATACCAGCCCTCCTAACAACACAGTATTGGCACTTCTCAGCACAGCCACAATACCAATACCAGCCCTCCTAACAGCAGAGTATTAGCACTTATCAGAACAGACACAACACCAATACCAGCCCTCCCAACAGCAGAGTACTGACACTTCTCAGCAGAAACACAATACCAGCCCTCCTAACAGAAGAGTACTGGCACTTCTCAGCATAGATACAATACCAATACCAGCCCTCCTAACAACACAGTACTGGCACTTCTCAGCACAGACACAATACCAATAGCATCCCTCCTAACAGCACAGTACTGGCACTTCTCAGCATAGACCCAATACCAAGACCTGCCCTCCAGACATCACAGTACTCGCACTTCTCAGCATAGACTCAATACCGATACCTGCCCTCCTGACATCACAGTACTGGCACTTCTCAGCACAGACACAATACCAATACCACCCCTCCTAACAGCACAGTACTATCACTTCTCAGCCTAGACACAATACCAATACCTGCCCTCCTGTTATCACAGTACTGGCACTTCTCAGCATAGACACAATACTGATACCTGCCTTCCTGATATCACAGTACTGGCACGTCTCAGCAAAGACACAATAGCAATACAAGCCCTCCTAACAACACAGTACTGGCACTTCTCAGCACAGACGCAACACCAATACCAGCCCTCCTATCAGCACAGTACTGGCACTTCTCAGCATAGACACAATATCAATACCTGGCCTCCTGAAATAAATGATAGTACTGGCACTTCTTAGCACAGACACAATACCAATACTAGCCCTCCTAAAAGCACAGTGCTGGCACTTCTCAGCATAGACACGATACCAATACCAGCCCCCTGACATCACAGTACTGGCACTTCTCCGAAAAGACACAATATCAATACCAGCCCTCCTAACAGCACAATACTGGCACTTCTCAGCATAGACACAATACTGATACCTGCCCTCCTGACATCACAGTACTGACACTTCTCAGCAAAGACACAATACAAATACCAGCCATCCTAACAGCACAGTACTGGCACTTCTCATCAGAAACACGATACCAATACCATCCCTCCTAATATCACAGTACTGGCACTTCTCAGCATAGACACAATGCTAATTGCAGCCCTCCTAACCTCCCAGCACTGGCACAGCTCATCAGAAACACCTCAGCAATTCCAGCTACCCTAACCTCCCAGCACTGGCACATATCATCAGAAACAAATCACCAATACCAGCCATCCTAACATCACAGTACTGGCACTTTTAATCAGAAACACAATACCAATACCAACCCTCCTGACATCACAGTACTGGCAGTTCTCAGCAGAAACACAATACCAATACCAGCACTCCTAACATCACAGTACTGGCACATCACGTCAGAAACACAATACCCATACCAGCCCTCCTAACAGCACAGTACTGGGACTTCTCATCAGAAACACAATACCAATACCAGCCATCCTAACATCACATTACTGGGACTTCTCAGCAGAACATGAATACTTTTAAAGACACAGTACTGGCATGTTTCAGCAGAAACAAAAAACATAAAAAAATGTAGTACTGGAAAGTCCAAGTGTAAATATAATACTGCTATGTATCAACAGGAACAATGGTACCTTTAATGGGACAGTACTGGCACACCTCAGCAAGAACATGATACATTAAATGGGACAGTACTGGCACACCTGAGCCAGAACATGGTACTTTTAAAGACACAGTACTGGCATGTTTCAGCATAAAACAACATTTTAAAACTGGTTTGTGTCAACAGGAACAATGGCCATTTTAAGCGGACAGTACTGGCACACGTCGGCAAGAACATGATACATTAAATGGGACAGTACTGGCACACCTCAGCAAGAACATTGTACTCTCAGAGAGACATTACTGGCATGTTTCAGCAGAATACAAACATTTAAGATGGTAGCACTGGAATGTTTAAGTGGAACTATAATACTGGTATGTGTCAACAAGAACAATGGTACTTTTATTGGGACAGTACTGGCACACCTCAGCAAGAACACGGTACGGTTTATAGGCAAATACCAGCACTCTCTAACAGGAACCACATAATTTTCATGGAACAGTACTGGGCTCTACTCTGCTGGAACACAGTACTTTTACTGGAATGTTGCCAATACCCAAGAGCTGAATCGTGCCACGATTAAAAGGAAAATACTGGCAAGCATCACAGAAACCCAGAAAAATGAGTGGGACTCTCAAACTCCTCAGAAACTGGACAGCTTTAACCGGACACTAATGGCACTTCCCAGCAGTGCACCATATGTGTAATAGGTAAGTGCCAGGTAAGTACCAGCCCTCCTCACGCAGGGGTCTGTGACTTGAGGACTAAAACTGACATGATCCCTCACCATTGACTATGTTGGTGTAAGGGTAGCCCAATTTACGGGGTACCCCTTAGTTATATGGGTACCCCTAATCACGCTCACACCAGAATAAAGGACGCCCCTCTAGGGATGTAAAGCCAAGAGCCTATCTTGCAAGGATAACACATGTCTTCTTTACAGAAATGAGGATAGGAGCACAGACACAATACCGATACCCACCCTCCCAACAGCACAGTACTGTCACTTCTCAGCATAGACACAATACCGATACCTGCCCTCCTGATATCACAGTACTGGCACTTCTCAGCATAGACACAATTCCGATACCTGCCACCCTGACATCACAGTACTGGCACTTCTCAGCAAAGACACAATACCAATACCAGCCATCCTAACAGCACAGTACTGGCACTTCTCAGCATAGACACAATACCAATTGCAGCCCTCTTAACCTCCGAGCACTGGCACATCTCATCAGAAACACATCACCAATACCAGCCATCCTAACATCACGGTACTGGCACTTTTAATCAGAAACACAATACCAATACCAACCCTCCTGACATCACAGTACTGGCAGTTCTCAGCAGAAACACAATGCCAATACCAGCACTCCTAACATCACAGTACTGGCACATCTCGTCAGAAACACAATACCCATACTAGCCCTCCTAACAGCACAGTACTGGGACTTCTCATCAGAAACACAATGCCAATACCAGCCACCATAACATCACAATACTGGCACTTCTCAGCAGAACATGAATACTTTCAAAGACACAGTACTGGCATGTTTCAGCAGAAACAAAAACATTAAAAATTGTAGTACTGGAAAGTCCAAGTGTAAATATAATACTGGTATGTATCAACAGGAGCAATGGTACCTTTAATGGGACAGTACTGGCACACCTCAGCAAGAACATGGTGTATTAAATGGGACAGTACTGGCACACCTCAGCCAGAACATGGTACTTTTAAAGACACCGTACTGGCATGTTTCAGCATAAAACAAACTTTTCAAACTGGTTTGTGTCAACAGGAACAATGGCCCTTTTAATGGGACAGTACTGGCACACCTCAACAAGAACATGATACATTAAATGGGACAGTACTGGTACCCCTCAGCAAGAACATGGTACTTTTAAAGACACAGTACTGGCATGTTCCAGCATAAAACACACTTTTAAAACTGGATTTTGTCAACAGGAACAATGGCCCTTTTAAGGGGACAGTACTGGCACACCACAGGAAGAACATGATACATTAAATGGGACAGTACTGGCATACCTCAGCAAGAACATTGTACTTTCAGAGAGACATTACTGGCATGTTTCAACAGAATACAAACATTTAAGACGGTAGTACTGGAAAGTCCAAGTGTAAATATAATACTGGTATGTATCAACAGGAACAATGGTACCTTTAATGGGACAGTACTGGCACACCTCAGCAAGAACATGATATATTAAATGGGACAGTACTGGCACACCTCAGCCAGAACATGGTACTTTTAAAGACACAGTACTGGCATGTTTCAGCATTAAACACATTTTTCAAACTGGTTTGTGTCAACAGGAACAATGGCCCTTTTAATGGGACAGTACTGGCACACCTCAGCAAGAACATGATACATTAAATGGGACAGTACTGGCACCCCTCAGCAAGAACATTGTACTTTCAGAGAGACATTACTGGCATGTTTCAGCAGAATACAAACATTTAAGATGGTAGTACTGGAATGTTTAAGTGGGAACTATAATACTGGTATGTATCAACAGGAACAATGGTACCTTTAATGGGACAGTACTGGCACACCTCAGGAAGAACATGATACATTAAATGGGACAGTACTGGCACACCTCAACAAGAACATTGTACTTTCAGAGAGACATTACTGGCATGTTTCAGCAGAATACAAACATTTAAGATGGTAGTACTGGAATGTTTAAGTGGGAACTATAATACTGGTATGTATCAACAGGAACAATGGTACCTTTAATGGGACAGTACTGGCACACCTCAGGAAGAACATGATACATTAAATGGGACAGTACTGGCACACCTCAACAAGAACATTGTACTTTCAGAGAGACATTACTGGCATGTTTCAGCAGAATACAAACTTTTAAGATGGCAGTACTGGAATGTTTAAGTGGAACTATAATACTGGTATGTGTCAACAAGAACAATGGTAATTTTATTGGGACAGTACGGGCACACCTCAGGAAGAACACGGTACGGTTTATAGGCAAATACCAGCACTCTCTAACAGGAACCACATCATTTTCATGGAACAGTACTGGGCTCTACTCTGCTGGAACACAGTACTTTTACTGGAATGTTGCCATTACCCGAGACCCGGATTGTGCCACGATTAAAAGGAAAATACTGGCAAGCATCACAGAAACCCTGAAAAATGAGTGGGACTGTCAAACTCCTCAGAAACTGGATAGCTTTAACGGGACACTAATGGCACTTCCCAGCAGAGCACCATATGTGTAATAGGTAAGTACCAGGTAAGTACCAGCCCTCCTCACGCAGGGGTCTGTGACTTCAGGACTAAAACTGACATGATCCCTCACCATTGACTATGCTGGTCTAAGGGTAGCCCAATTTACGGGGTACCCCTTAGCTATATGGGTACCCCTAATCACGCTCACACCAGAGTAAAGGACGCCCCTCTAGGGAAGTAAAGCCAAGAGCCTATCTTGCAAGGATAACACATGTTTTCTTTACAGAAATGAGGATAGGAGCACAGACACAATACCGCTAAACACCTTCCCAACAACACAGTACTGTCACTTCTCAGCATAGACAAAATACCTTATCTGCCCTCCTGATATCACAGTACTGGCACTTCTCAGCATAGACACAAAACCGATACCTGCTCTCCTGACATCACAGTACTGGCACTCATCATTAGAAACACAACACCAATTCCAGCCCTCCTAACAGCACAGTACTGGCACTTCTCCGCACAGACATGATACCGATACCAGTCCCCCTGTCATCACAGTACAGGCACTTCTCAGCATAGACACGATACCAATACCAGCCCTCCTAACAGCACAGTACTGGCACTTCTCAGCGCAGACACAACACCAATACCAGCCCTCCTAACAGCACAGTACTGGCACTTCTCTGCAGAAACACTATACCAGCCCTCCTAACAGCAGAGTACTGGCACTTCTCAGCAGCATAGACACAATACCAATACCAGCCCTGCTAACAACACAGTACTGGCACTTCTCAGCACAGACACAATACCAATACCAGCCCACCTAACAGCACAGTATTGGCACTTCTCAGCACAGACACAACGGCAATACCAGCCCTCCTAACAGCAGAGTACTCGCACTTCTCAGCAGAAACAAAATACCAGCCCTCCTAACAGCAGAGTACTTGGTGCTTCTCAGCATAGATAAAATGCCAATACCAGCCCTCCTAACAACACAGTACGGGCACTTCTCAGCACAGGCACAATACCAATACCATCCCTCCTAATATCACAGTACTGGCACTTCTCAACATAGACCCAATACCAAGACCTGCCTTCCTGACATCACAGTACTGGCACTTCTCAGCATAGACAAGATACCAATACCAGCTGCCCCAACAGCACAGTACTGGCTCTTCTCAGCATAGACTCAATACTGATACCTGCCCTCCTGACATCACAGTACTGGCACTTAATAATAATAATAATAATAATAATTTGGCACTTATATAGCGCTACGAACCCTCAGGTATCTGAGCGCTGCTTATTATTACCCACGGTGTGTGGTGCTCATTTATCGACCTCGGAAGGATGAAAGGCTGAGTTTGGCCCTGCCGGGATTCGAACCTGCGTTTGCAGGCTCTGCACTGATGTCAAAGCGAGCGCTCTACTCGCTGTGCCACTTGACCAGCCACTTCTCAGCACAGACACAATACCAATACCACCCCTCCTAACAGCACAGTAATATCACTTCTCAGCCTAGACACAATACCACTATCTACACTCCTGATATCACAGTACTGGCACTTCTCAGCATAGACACAATACTGATACCTGCCTTTCCTGATATCACAGTACTGGCACATCTCAGCATAGACACAATACCAATACCAGCCCTCCCAACACCACAGTACTGGCACTTCTCAGCACAGACACAATACCAGCCCTCCTAACAGCACAGTACTGGCACTTCTCAGCATAGACACAATATTGATACCTGCCCTCCTGAAATAAATGATAGTACTGGCACTTCTCAGCACAGACACAAAACCAATACCAGCCTTCTTAACAGCAGAGTACTGCCACTTCTCAGCAGAAACATAATACCAGCCCTCCTAACAGCACAGTACTGGAACTTCTCAGCATAGACACGATACCAATACCAGCCCCCCTGACATCACAGTACTGGCACTTCTCAGAATAGACACAATATCAATACCAACCCACCTAAACGCACAGTACTATCACTTCTCAGCCTAGACACAATACCGATACTTGCCCTCCTGATATCACAGTACTGGTACTTCTCAGCATAGACACAATACAGATACCTGCCCTACTGATATCACAGTACTGGCACTTCTCAGCATAGACACAATATCAATACCAGCCCTCCTAACAACACAGTACTGGCACTTCTCAGCAGAACCATACTACCAGCCCTCCTAACAGCACAGTACTGGTACTTCTCAGTAGAAACACAATACCAGCCCTCCTAACAACACAGTACTGGCACTTCTCAGCAGAACCATACTACCAGCCCTCCTAACAGCACAGTACTGGTACTTCTCAGTAGAAACACAATACCAGCCCTCCTAACAACACAGTACTGGCACTTCTCCGCACAGACATGATACCGATACCAGTCCCCCTGTCATCACAGTAAAGGCACTTCTCAGCATAGACACGATACCAATACCAGCCCTCCTAACAGCACAGTACTGGCACTTCTCAGCAGAAACACAATACCAGCCCTCCTTACAGCACAGTGCTGGTACTTCGCAGCATAGACATGATACCAATACCCGCCCTCCTAACAGCACAGTACTGGCACTTCTCAACACAGGCACTTTACCAATACCAGCCCTCCTAACAGCACAGCACTGACACTTCTCAGCAGAAACACAATACCAGCCCTCCTAAAAGCAGAGTACTGGCACTTCTCAGCATAGACACAATACCAATACCAGCCCTCCTAACAACACAGTACTGGCACTTCTCAGCACAGACACAATACCAATACCAGCCCTCCTAACAGCACAGTACTGGCATTTCTCAGCACAGGCACTTTACCAATACCAGCCCTCCTAACAGCACAGCACTGACACTTCTCAGCAGAAACACAATACCAGCCCTCCTAAAAGCAGAGTACTGGCACTTCTCAGCATAGACACAATACCAATACCAGCCCTCCTAACAACACAGTACTGGCACTTCTCAGCACAGACACAATACCAATACCAGCCCTCCTAACAGTACAGTACTGGCACTTCTCAGCGCAGACACAACACCAATACCAGCCCTCCTAACAGCACAGTAATGGCACTTCTCAGCAGAAACACAATACCACCCCTCCTAACAGCAGAGTACTGGCACTTCTCAGCATAGACACAATACCAATACCAGCCCTCCTAACAACACAGTACTGGCACTTCTCAGCACAGACACAATACCAATACCAGCCCTCCTAACAGCACTGTATTGGCACTTCTCAGCACAGACACAACGCCAATACCAGCCCTCCTAACAGCAGAGTACTCACACTTCTCAGCATAGACACAATACCAATACCAGCCCTCCTAACAACACAGTACTGGCACTTCTCAGCACAGACACAATACCAATACCAGCCCTCCTAACAGCACTGTATTGGCACTTCTCAGCACAGACACAACGCCAATACCAGCCCTCCTAACAGCAGAGCACTGGCGCTTCTCAGCATAGATACAATACCAATAACAGCCCTCCTAACAACACAGTACTGGCACTTCTCAGCACAGACACAATACCAATACCATCCCTACTAACAGCACAGTACTGGCACTTCTCAACACAGACGCAATACCAAGACCTGCCCTCCTGACAATACAGTACTGGCACTTCTCAGTACAGACATGATACCAATACCAGCCCCCATGTCATCACAGTACTGGCACTTCACAGCATAGACACAATACCAATACCAGCCCTCCTAACATCACAGTACTGGCACTTCTCAGCAGAAACACAATACCAGCCCTCCTAACAGCACAGTGCTGGCACTTGGCAGCATAGACACGATACAAATACCAGCCCTACTAATAGCACAGTACTGGCACTTCTCAGCAGAAACACAATACCAGCCCTCCTAACAGCACAGTGCTGGCACTTCGCAGCATAGACACGATACCAATACCAGCCCTACTAACAGCACAGCACTGGCACTTCTCAGCAGAAACACAATACCAGCCCTCCTAAAAGCACAGTGCTGGCACTTCGCAGCATAGACACGATACCAATACCAGCCCTCCTAACAGCACAGCACTGGCACTTCTCAGCACAGACACAATACCAATACCTGCCTGCCTGACATCACAGTACTGGCACTTCTCAGCACAGACACAATACCAATACCATCCCTCCTAACAGCACAGTACTGGCACTTCTCAGCATAGACCCAATACCAAGACCTGCCCTCCTGACATCACAGTACTGGCACTTCTCAGCAGAAACACAATACCAGCCCTCCTAACAGCAGAGTACTGGCACTTCTCAGCATAGATACAATACCAATACCAGCCCTCCTAACAACACAGTACTGGCACTTCTCAGCACAGACACAATACCAATACCACCTCTCCTAACAGCACAGTACTATCACTTCTCAGCCTAGACACAATACCAATACCTGCCCTCCTGATATCACAGTACTGGCACTTCTCAGCATAGACACAATACGGATACCTGCCTTCCTGATATCACAGTAGTGGCACGTCTCAGCATAGACACAATACCAATACACGCCCTCCTAACAACACAGTACTGGCACTTCTCAGCACAGACACAACACCAATACCAGCCTTCCTATCAGCACAGTACTGGCACTTCTCAACATAGACACAATATCAATACCTGCCCTCCTGAAATAAATGATAGTACTGGCACTTCTTAGCACAGACACAATACCAATACCAGCCCTCTTAACAGCAATGTACTGGCACTTCTCAGCAGAAACATAATACCAGCCCTCCTAACAGCACAGTATTGGCACTTCTCAGCATAGACACGATACCAATACCAGCCCCCCTGACATCACAGTACTGGCACTTCTCCGAATAGACACAATATCAATACCAGCCCTCCTAACAGCACACTACTGGCACTTCTCAGCATAGACACAATATCAATACCTGGCCTCCTGAAATAAATGATAGTACTGGCACTTCTTAGCACAGACACAATACCAATACTAGCCCTCCTAAAAGCACAGTGCTGGCACTTCTCAGCATAGACACGATACCAATACCAGCCCCCTGACATCACAGTACTGGCACTTCTCCGAAAAGACACAATATCAATACCAGCCCTCCTAACAGCACAATACTGGCACTTCTCAGCATAGACACAATACTGATACCTGCCCTCCTGACATCACAGTACTGACACTTCTCAGCAAAGACACAATACAAATACCAGCCATCCTAACAGCACAGTACTGGCACTTCTCATCAGAAACACGATACCAATACCATCCCTCCTAATATCACAGTACTGGCACTTCTCAGCATAGACACAATGCTAATTGCAGCCCTCCTAACCTCCCAGCACTGGCACAGCTCATCAGAAACACCTCAGCAATTCCAGCTACCCTAACCTCCCAGCACTGGCACATATCATCAGAAACAAATCACCAATACCAGCCATCCTAACATCACAGTACTGGCACTTTTAATCAGAAACACAATACCAATACCAACCCTCCTGACATCACAGTACTGGCAGTTCTCAGCAGAAACACAATACCAATACCAGCACTCCTAACATCACAGTACTGGCACATCACGTCAGAAACACAATACCCATACCAGCCCTCCTAACAGCACAGTACTGGGACTTCTCATCAGAAACACAATACCAATACCAGCCATCCTAACATCACATTACTGGGACTTCTCAGCAGAACATGAATACTTTTAAAGACACAGTACTGGCATGTTTCAGCAGAAACAAAAAACATAAAAAAATGTAGTACTGGAAAGTCCAAGTGTAAATATAATACTGCTATGTATCAACAGGAACAATGGTACCTTTAATGGGACAGTACTGGCACACCTCAGCAAGAACATGATACATTAAATGGGACAGTACTGGCACACCTGAGCCAGAACATGGTACTTTTAAAGACACAGTACTGGCATGTTTCAGCATAAAACAACATTTTAAAACTGGTTTGTGTCAACAGGAACAATGGCCATTTTAAGCGGACAGTACTGGCACACGTCGGCAAGAACATGATACATTAAATGGGACAGTACTGGCACACCTCAGCAAGAACATTGTACTCTCAGAGAGACATTACTGGCATGTTTCAGCAGAATACAAACATTTAAGATGGTAGCACTGGAATGTTTAAGTGGAACTATAATACTGGTATGTGTCAACAAGAACAATGGTACTTTTATTGGGACAGTACTGGCACACCTCAGCAAGAACACGGTACGGTTTATAGGCAAATACCAGCACTCTCTAACAGGAACCACATAATTTTCATGGAACAGTACTGGGCTCTACTCTGCTGGAACACAGTACTTTTACTGGAATGTTGCCAATACCCAAGAGCTGAATCGTGCCACGATTAAAAGGAAAATACTGGCAAGCATCACAGAAACCCAGAAAAATGAGTGGGACTCTCAAACTCCTCAGAAACTGGACAGCTTTAACCGGACACTAATGGCACTTCCCAGCAGTGCACCATATGTGTAATAGGTAAGTGCCAGGTAAGTACCAGCCCTCCTCACGCAGGGGTCTGTGACTTGAGGACTAAAACTGACATGATCCCTCACCATTGACTATGTTGGTGTAAGGGTAGCCCAATTTACGGGGTACCCCTTAGTTATATGGGTACCCCTAATCACGCTCACACCAGAATAAAGGACGCCCCTCTAGGGATGTAAAGCCAAGAGCCTATCTTGCAAGGATAACACATGTCTTCTTTACAGAAATGAGGATAGGAGCACAGACACAATACCGATACCCACCCTCCCAACAGCACAGTACTGTCACTTCTCAGCATAGACACAATACCGATACCTGCCCTCCTGATATCACAGTACTGGCACTTCTCAGCATAGACACAATTCCGATACCTGCCACCCTGACATCACAGTACTGGCACTTCTCAGCAAAGACACAATACCAATACCAGCCATCCTAACAGCACAGTACTGGCACTTCTCAGCATAGACACAATACCAATTGCAGCCCTCTTAACCTCCGAGCACTGGCACATCTCATCAGAAACACATCACCAATACCAGCCATCCTAACATCACGGTACTGGCACTTTTAATCAGAAACACAATACCAATACCAACCCTCCTGACATCACAGTACTGGCAGTTCTCAGCAGAAACACAATGCCAATACCAGCACTCCTAACATCACAGTACTGGCACATCTCGTCAGAAACACAATACCCATACTAGCCCTCCTAACAGCACAGTACTGGGACTTCTCATCAGAAACACAATGCCAATACCAGCCACCATAACATCACAATACTGGCACTTCTCAGCAGAACATGAATACTTTCAAAGACACAGTACTGGCATGTTTCAGCAGAAACAAAAACATTAAAAATTGTAGTACTGGAAAGTCCAAGTGTAAATATAATACTGGTATGTATCAACAGGAGCAATGGTACCTTTAATGGGACAGTACTGGCACACCTCAGCAAGAACATGGTGTATTAAATGGGACAGTACTGGCACACCTCAGCCAGAACATGGTACTTTTAAAGACACCGTACTGGCATGTTTCAGCATAAAACAAACTTTTCAAACTGGTTTGTGTCAACAGGAACAATGGCCCTTTTAATGGGACAGTACTGGCACACCTCAACAAGAACATGATACATTAAATGGGACAGTACTGGTACCCCTCAGCAAGAACATGGTACTTTTAAAGACACAGTACTGGCATGTTCCAGCATAAAACACACTTTTAAAACTGGATTTTGTCAACAGGAACAATGGCCCTTTTAAGGGGACAGTACTGGCACACCACAGGAAGAACATGATACATTAAATGGGACAGTACTGGCATACCTCAGCAAGAACATTGTACTTTCAGAGAGACATTACTGGCATGTTTCAACAGAATACAAACATTTAAGACGGTAGTACTGGAAAGTCCAAGTGTAAATATAATACTGGTATGTATCAACAGGAACAATGGTACCTTTAATGGGACAGTACTGGCACACCTCAGCAAGAACATGATATATTAAATGGGACAGTACTGGCACACCTCAGCCAGAACATGGTACTTTTAAAGACACAGTACTGGCATGTTTCAGCATTAAACACATTTTTCAAACTGGTTTGTGTCAACAGGAACAATGGCCCTTTTAATGGGACAGTACTGGCACACCTCAGCAAGAACATGATACATTAAATGGGACAGTACTGGCACCCCTCAGCAAGAACATTGTACTTTCAGAGAGACATTACTGGCATGTTTCAGCAGAATACAAACATTTAAGATGGTAGTACTGGAATGTTTAAGTGGGAACTATAATACTGGTATGTATCAACAGGAACAATGGTACCTTTAATGGGACAGTACTGGCACACCTCAGGAAGAACATGATACATTAAATGGGACAGTACTGGCACACCTCAACAAGAACATTGTACTTTCAGAGAGACATTACTGGCATGTTTCAGCAGAATACAAACATTTAAGATGGTAGTACTGGAATGTTTAAGTGGGAACTATAATACTGGTATGTATCAACAGGAACAATGGTACCTTTAATGGGACAGTACTGGCACACCTCAGGAAGAACATGATACATTAAATGGGACAGTACTGGCACACCTCAACAAGAACATTGTACTTTCAGAGAGACATTACTGGCATGTTTCAGCAGAATACAAACTTTTAAGATGGCAGTACTGGAATGTTTAAGTGGAACTATAATACTGGTATGTGTCAACAAGAACAATGGTAATTTTATTGGGACAGTACGGGCACACCTCAGGAAGAACACGGTACGGTTTATAGGCAAATACCAGCACTCTCTAACAGGAACCACATCATTTTCATGGAACAGTACTGGGCTCTACTCTGCTGGAACACAGTACTTTTACTGGAATGTTGCCATTACCCGAGACCCGGATTGTGCCACGATTAAAAGGAAAATACTGGCAAGCATCACAGAAACCCTGAAAAATGAGTGGGACTGTCAAACTCCTCAGAAACTGGATAGCTTTAACGGGACACTAATGGCACTTCCCAGCAGAGCACCATATGTGTAATAGGTAAGTACCAGGTAAGTACCAGCCCTCCTCACGCAGGGGTCTGTGACTTCAGGACTAAAACTGACATGATCCCTCACCATTGACTATGCTGGTCTAAGGGTAGCCCAATTTACGGGGTACCCCTTAGCTATATGGGTACCCCTAATCACGCTCACACCAGAGTAAAGGACGCCCCTCTAGGGAAGTAAAGCCAAGAGCCTATCTTGCAAGGATAACACATGTTTTCTTTACAGAAATGAGGATAGGAGCACAGACACAATACCGCTAAACACCTTCCCAACAACACAGTACTGTCACTTCTCAGCATAGACAAAATACCTTATCTGCCCTCCTGATATCACAGTACTGGCACTTCTCAGCATAGACACAAAACCGATACCTGCTCTCCTGACATCACAGTACTGGCACTCATCATTAGAAACACAACACCAATTCCAGCCCTCCTAACAGCACAGTACTGGCACTTCTCCGCACAGACATGATACCGATACCAGTCCCCCTGTCATCACAGTACAGGCACTTCTCAGCATAGACACGATACCAATACCAGCCCTCCTAACAGCACAGTACTGGCACTTCTCAGCGCAGACACAACACCAATACCAGCCCTCCTAACAGCACAGTACTGGCACTTCTCTGCAGAAACACTATACCAGCCCTCCTAACAGCAGAGTACTGGCACTTCTCAGCAGCATAGACACAATACCAATACCAGCCCTGCTAACAACACAGTACTGGCACTTCTCAGCACAGACACAATACCAATACCAGCCCACCTAACAGCACAGTATTGGCACTTCTCAGCACAGACACAACGGCAATACCAGCCCTCCTAACAGCAGAGTACTCGCACTTCTCAGCAGAAACAAAATACCAGCCCTCCTAACAGCAGAGTACTTGGTGCTTCTCAGCATAGATAAAATGCCAATACCAGCCCTCCTAACAACACAGTACGGGCACTTCTCAGCACAGGCACAATACCAATACCATCCCTCCTAATATCACAGTACTGGCACTTCTCAACATAGACCCAATACCAAGACCTGCCTTCCTGACATCACAGTACTGGCACTTCTCAGCATAGACAAGATACCAATACCAGCTGCCCCAACAGCACAGTACTGGCTCTTCTCAGCATAGACTCAATACTGATACCTGCCCTCCTGACATCACAGTACTGGCACTTAATAATAATAATAATAATAATAATTTGGCACTTATATAGCGCTACGAACCCTCAGGTATCTGAGCGCTGCTTATTATTACCCACGGTGTGTGGTGCTCATTTATCGACCTCGGAAGGATGAAAGGCTGAGTTTGGCCCTGCCGGGATTCGAACCTGCGTTTGCAGGCTCTGCACTGATGTCAAAGCGAGCGCTCTACTCGCTGTGCCACTTGACCAGCCACTTCTCAGCACAGACACAATACCAATACCACCCCTCCTAACAGCACAGTAATATCACTTCTCAGCCTAGACACAATACCACTATCTACACTCCTGATATCACAGTACTGGCACTTCTCAGCATAGACACAATACTGATACCTGCCTTTCCTGATATCACAGTACTGGCACATCTCAGCATAGACACAATACCAATACCAGCCCTCCCAACACCACAGTACTGGCACTTCTCAGCACAGACACAATACCAGCCCTCCTAACAGCACAGTACTGGCACTTCTCAGCATAGACACAATATTGATACCTGCCCTCCTGAAATAAATGATAGTACTGGCACTTCTCAGCACAGACACAAAACCAATACCAGCCTTCTTAACAGCAGAGTACTGCCACTTCTCAGCAGAAACATAATACCAGCCCTCCTAACAGCACAGTACTGGAACTTCTCAGCATAGACACGATACCAATACCAGCCCCCCTGACATCACAGTACTGGCACTTCTCAGAATAGACACAATATCAATACCAACCCACCTAAACGCACAGTACTATCACTTCTCAGCCTAGACACAATACCGATACTTGCCCTCCTGATATCACAGTACTGGTACTTCTCAGCATAGACACAATACAGATACCTGCCCTACTGATATCACAGTACTGGCACTTCTCAGCATAGACACAATATCAATACCAGCCCTCCTAACAACACAGTACTGGCACTTCTCAGCAGAACCATACTACCAGCCCTCCTAACAGCACAGTACTGGTACTTCTCAGTAGAAACACAATACCAGCCCTCCTAACAACACAGTACTGGCACTTCTCAGCAGAACCATACTACCAGCCCTCCTAACAGCACAGTACTGGTACTTCTCAGTAGAAACACAATACCAGCCCTCCTAACAACACAGTACTGGCACTTCTCCGCACAGACATGATACCGATACCAGTCCCCCTGTCATCACAGTAAAGGCACTTCTCAGCATAGACACGATACCAATACCAGCCCTCCTAACAGCACAGTACTGGCACTTCTCAGCAGAAACACAATACCAGCCCTCCTTACAGCACAGTGCTGGTACTTCGCAGCATAGACATGATACCAATACCCGCCCTCCTAACAGCACAGTACTGGCACTTCTCAACACAGGCACTTTACCAATACCAGCCCTCCTAACAGCACAGCACTGACACTTCTCAGCAGAAACACAATACCAGCCCTCCTAAAAGCAGAGTACTGGCACTTCTCAGCATAGACACAATACCAATACCAGCCCTCCTAACAACACAGTACTGGCACTTCTCAGCACAGACACAATACCAATACCAGCCCTCCTAACAGCACAGTACTGGCATTTCTCAGCACAGGCACTTTACCAATACCAGCCCTCCTAACAGCACAGCACTGACACTTCTCAGCAGAAACACAATACCAGCCCTCCTAAAAGCAGAGTACTGGCACTTCTCAGCATAGACACAATACCAATACCAGCCCTCCTAACAACACAGTACTGGCACTTCTCAGCACAGACACAATACCAATACCAGCCCTCCTAACAGTACAGTACTGGCACTTCTCAGCGCAGACACAACACCAATACCAGCCCTCCTAACAGCACAGTAATGGCACTTCTCAGCAGAAACACAATACCACCCCTCCTAACAGCAGAGTACTGGCACTTCTCAGCATAGACACAATACCAATACCAGCCCTCCTAACAACACAGTACTGGCACTTCTCAGCACAGACACAATACCAATACCAGCCCTCCTAACAGCACTGTATTGGCACTTCTCAGCACAGACACAACGCCAATACCAGCCCTCCTAACAGCAGAGTACTCACACTTCTCAGCATAGACACAATACCAATACCAGCCCTCCTAACAACACAGTACTGGCACTTCTCAGCACAGACACAATACCAATACCAGCCCTCCTAACAGCACTGTATTGGCACTTCTCAGCACAGACACAACGCCAATACCAGCCCTCCTAACAGCAGAGCACTGGCGCTTCTCAGCATAGATACAATACCAATAACAGCCCTCCTAACAACACAGTACTGGCACTTCTCAGCACAGACACAATACCAATACCATCCCTACTAACAGCACAGTACTGGCACTTCTCAACACAGACGCAATACCAAGACCTGCCCTCCTGACAATACAGTACTGGCACTTCTCAGTACAGACATGATACCAATACCAGCCCCCATGTCATCACAGTACTGGCACTTCACAGCATAGACACAATACCAATACCAGCCCTCCTAACATCACAGTACTGGCACTTCTCAGCAGAAACACAATACCAGCCCTCCTAACAGCACAGTGCTGGCACTTGGCAGCATAGACACGATACAAATACCAGCCCTACTAATAGCACAGTACTGGCACTTCTCAGCAGAAACACAATACCAGCCCTCCTAACAGCACAGTGCTGGCACTTCGCAGCATAGACACGATACCAATACCAGCCCTACTAACAGCACAGCACTGGCACTTCTCAGCAGAAACACAATACCAGCCCTCCTAAAAGCACAGTGCTGGCACTTCGCAGCATAGACACGATACCAATACCAGCCCTCCTAACAGCACAGCACTGGCACTTCTCAGCACAGACACAATACCAATACCTGCCTGCCTGACATCACAGTACTGGCACTTCTCAGCACAGACACAATACCAATACCATCCCTCCTAACAGCACAGTACTGGCACTTCTCAGCATAGACCCAATACCAAGACCTGCCCTCCTGACATCACAGTACTGGCACTTCTCAGCAGAAACACAATACCAGCCCTCCTAACAGCAGAGTACTGGCACTTCTCAGCATAGATACAATACCAATACCAGCCCTCCTAACAACACAGTACTGGCACTTCTCAGCACAGACACAATACCAATACCACCTCTCCTAACAGCACAGTACTATCACTTCTCAGCCTAGACACAATACCAATACCTGCCCTCCTGATATCACAGTACTGGCACTTCTCAGCATAGACACAATACGGATACCTGCCTTCCTGATATCACAGTAGTGGCACGTCTCAGCATAGACACAATACCAATACACGCCCTCCTAACAACACAGTACTGGCACTTCTCAGCACAGACACAACACCAATACCAGCCTTCCTATCAGCACAGTACTGGCACTTCTCAACATAGACACAATATCAATACCTGCCCTCCTGAAATAAATGATAGTACTGGCACTTCTTAGCACAGACACAATACCAATACCAGCCCTCTTAACAGCAATGTACTGGCACTTCTCAGCAGAAACATAATACCAGCCCTCCTAACAGCACAGTATTGGCACTTCTCAGCATAGACACGATACCAATACCAGCCCCCCTGACATCACAGTACTGGCACTTCTCCGAATAGACACAATATCAATACCAGCCCTCCTAACAGCACACTACTGGCACTTCTCAGCATAGACACAATACTGATACCTGCCCTCCTGACATCACAGTACTGACACTTCTCAGCAAAGACACAATACAAATACCAGCCATCCTAACAGCACAGTACTGGCACTTCTCATCAGAAACACAATACCAATACCAGCCCTCCTAACATCACAGTACTGGCACTTCTCAGCATAAACACAATACCAATACCAGCCCTCCTAACAACACAGTATTGGCACTTCTCAGCACAGCCACAATACCAATACCAGCCCTCCTAACAGCAGAGTATTAGCACTTATCAGAACAGACACAACACCAATACCAGCCCTCCCAACAGCAGAGTACTGACACTTCTCAGCAGAAACACAATACCAGCCCTCCTAACAGAAGAGTACTGGCACTTCTCAGCATAGATACAATACCAATACCAGCCCTCCTAACAACACAGTACTGGCACTTCTCAGCACAGACACAATACCAATAGCATCCCTCCTAACAGCACAGTACTGGCACTTCTCAGCATAGACCCAATACCAAGACCTGCCCTCCAGACATCACAGTACTCGCACTTCTCAGCATAGACTCAATACCGATACCTGCCCTCCTGACATCACAGTACTGGCACTTCTCAGCACAGACACAATACCAATACCACCCCTCCTAACAGCACAGTACTATCACTTCTCAGCCTAGACACAATACCAATACCTGCCCTCCTGTTATCACAGTACTGGCACTTCTCAGCATAGACACAATACTGATACCTGCCTTCCTGATATCACAGTACTGGCACGTCTCAGCAAAGACACAATAGCAATACAAGCCCTCCTAACAACACAGTACTGGCACTTCTCAGCACAGACGCAACACCAATACCAGCCCTCCTATCAGCACAGTACTGGCACTTCTCAGCATAGACACAATATCAATACCTGGCCTCCTGAAATAAATGATAGTACTGGCACTTCTTAGCACAGACACAATACCAATACTAGCCCTCCTAAAAGCACAGTGCTGGCACTTCTCAGCATAGACACGATACCAATACCAGCCCCCTGACATCACAGTACTGGCACTTCTCCGAAAAGACACAATATCAATACCAGCCCTCCTAACAGCACAATACTGGCACTTCTCAGCATAGACACAATACTGATACCTGCCCTCCTGACATCACAGTACTGACACTTCTCAGCAAAGACACAATACAAATACCAGCCATCCTAACAGCACAGTACTGGCACTTCTCATCAGAAACACGATACCAATACCATCCCTCCTAATATCACAGTACTGGCACTTCTCAGCATAGACACAATGCTAATTGCAGCCCTCCTAACCTCCCAGCACTGGCACAGCTCATCAGAAACACCTCAGCAATTCCAGCTACCCTAACCTCCCAGCACTGGCACATATCATCAGAAACAAATCACCAATACCAGCCATCCTAACATCACAGTACTGGCACTTTTAATCAGAAACACAATACCAATACCAACCCTCCTGACATCACAGTACTGGCAGTTCTCAGCAGAAACACAATACCAATACCAGCACTCCTAACATCACAGTACTGGCACATCACGTCAGAAACACAATACCCATACCAGCCCTCCTAACAGCACAGTACTGGGACTTCTCATCAGAAACACAATACCAATACCAGCCATCCTAACATCACATTACTGGGACTTCTCAGCAGAACATGAATACTTTTAAAGACACAGTACTGGCATGTTTCAGCAGAAACAAAAAACATAAAAAAATGTAGTACTGGAAAGTCCAAGTGTAAATATAATACTGCTATGTATCAACAGGAACAATGGTACCTTTAATGGGACAGTACTGGCACACCTCAGCAAGAACATGATACATTAAATGGGACAGTACTGGCACACCTGAGCCAGAACATGGTACTTTTAAAGACACAGTACTGGCATGTTTCAGCATAAAACAACATTTTAAAACTGGTTTGTGTCAACAGGAACAATGGCCATTTTAAGCGGACAGTACTGGCACACGTCGGCAAGAACATGATACATTAAATGGGACAGTACTGGCACACCTCAGCAAGAACATTGTACTCTCAGAGAGACATTACTGGCATGTTTCAGCAGAATACAAACATTTAAGATGGTAGCACTGGAATGTTTAAGTGGAACTATAATACTGGTATGTGTCAACAAGAACAATGGTACTTTTATTGGGACAGTACTGGCACACCTCAGCAAGAACACGGTACGGTTTATAGGCAAATACCAGCACTCTCTAACAGGAACCACATAATTTTCATGGAACAGTACTGGGCTCTACTCTGCTGGAACACAGTACTTTTACTGGAATGTTGCCAATACCCAAGAGCTGAATCGTGCCACGATTAAAAGGAAAATACTGGCAAGCATCACAGAAACCCAGAAAAATGAGTGGGACTCTCAAACTCCTCAGAAACTGGACAGCTTTAACCGGACACTAATGGCACTTCCCAGCAGTGCACCATATGTGTAATAGGTAAGTGCCAGGTAAGTACCAGCCCTCCTCACGCAGGGGTCTGTGACTTGAGGACTAAAACTGACATGATCCCTCACCATTGACTATGTTGGTGTAAGGGTAGCCCAATTTACGGGGTACCCCTTAGTTATATGGGTACCCCTAATCACGCTCACACCAGAATAAAGGACGCCCCTCTAGGGATGTAAAGCCAAGAGCCTATCTTGCAAGGATAACACATGTCTTCTTTACAGAAATGAGGATAGGAGCACAGACACAATACCGATACCCACCCTCCCAACAGCACAGTACTGTCACTTCTCAGCATAGACACAATACCGATACCTGCCCTCCTGATATCACAGTACTGGCACTTCTCAGCATAGACACAATTCCGATACCTGCCACCCTGACATCACAGTACTGGCACTTCTCAGCAAAGACACAATACCAATACCAGCCATCCTAACAGCACAGTACTGGCACTTCTCAGCATAGACACAATACCAATTGCAGCCCTCTTAACCTCCGAGCACTGGCACATCTCATCAGAAACACATCACCAATACCAGCCATCCTAACATCACGGTACTGGCACTTTTAATCAGAAACACAATACCAATACCAACCCTCCTGACATCACAGTACTGGCAGTTCTCAGCAGAAACACAATGCCAATACCAGCACTCCTAACATCACAGTACTGGCACATCTCGTCAGAAACACAATACCCATACTAGCCCTCCTAACAGCACAGTACTGGGACTTCTCATCAGAAACACAATGCCAATACCAGCCACCATAACATCACAATACTGGCACTTCTCAGCAGAACATGAATACTTTCAAAGACACAGTACTGGCATGTTTCAGCAGAAACAAAAACATTAAAAATTGTAGTACTGGAAAGTCCAAGTGTAAATATAATACTGGTATGTATCAACAGGAGCAATGGTACCTTTAATGGGACAGTACTGGCACACCTCAGCAAGAACATGGTGTATTAAATGGGACAGTACTGGCACACCTCAGCCAGAACATGGTACTTTTAAAGACACCGTACTGGCATGTTTCAGCATAAAACAAACTTTTCAAACTGGTTTGTGTCAACAGGAACAATGGCCCTTTTAATGGGACAGTACTGGCACACCTCAACAAGAACATGATACATTAAATGGGACAGTACTGGTACCCCTCAGCAAGAACATGGTACTTTTAAAGACACAGTACTGGCATGTTCCAGCATAAAACACACTTTTAAAACTGGATTTTGTCAACAGGAACAATGGCCCTTTTAAGGGGACAGTACTGGCACACCACAGGAAGAACATGATACATTAAATGGGACAGTACTGGCATACCTCAGCAAGAACATTGTACTTTCAGAGAGACATTACTGGCATGTTTCAACAGAATACAAACATTTAAGACGGTAGTACTGGAAAGTCCAAGTGTAAATATAATACTGGTATGTATCAACAGGAACAATGGTACCTTTAATGGGACAGTACTGGCACACCTCAGCAAGAACATGATATATTAAATGGGACAGTACTGGCACACCTCAGCCAGAACATGGTACTTTTAAAGACACAGTACTGGCATGTTTCAGCATTAAACACATTTTTCAAACTGGTTTGTGTCAACAGGAACAATGGCCCTTTTAATGGGACAGTACTGGCACACCTCAGCAAGAACATGATACATTAAATGGGACAGTACTGGCACCCCTCAGCAAGAACATTGTACTTTCAGAGAGACATTACTGGCATGTTTCAGCAGAATACAAACATTTAAGATGGTAGTACTGGAATGTTTAAGTGGGAACTATAATACTGGTATGTATCAACAGGAACAATGGTACCTTTAATGGGACAGTACTGGCACACCTCAGGAAGAACATGATACATTAAATGGGACAGTACTGGCACACCTCAACAAGAACATTGTACTTTCAGAGAGACATTACTGGCATGTTTCAGCAGAATACAAACATTTAAGATGGTAGTACTGGAATGTTTAAGTGGGAACTATAATACTGGTATGTATCAACAGGAACAATGGTACCTTTAATGGGACAGTACTGGCACACCTCAGGAAGAACATGATACATTAAATGGGACAGTACTGGCACACCTCAACAAGAACATTGTACTTTCAGAGAGACATTACTGGCATGTTTCAGCAGAATACAAACTTTTAAGATGGCAGTACTGGAATGTTTAAGTGGAACTATAATACTGGTATGTGTCAACAAGAACAATGGTAATTTTATTGGGACAGTACGGGCACACCTCAGGAAGAACACGGTACGGTTTATAGGCAAATACCAGCACTCTCTAACAGGAACCACATCATTTTCATGGAACAGTACTGGGCTCTACTCTGCTGGAACACAGTACTTTTACTGGAATGTTGCCATTACCCGAGACCCGGATTGTGCCACGATTAAAAGGAAAATACTGGCAAGCATCACAGAAACCCTGAAAAATGAGTGGGACTGTCAAACTCCTCAGAAACTGGATAGCTTTAACGGGACACTAATGGCACTTCCCAGCAGAGCACCATATGTGTAATAGGTAAGTACCAGGTAAGTACCAGCCCTCCTCACGCAGGGGTCTGTGACTTCAGGACTAAAACTGACATGATCCCTCACCATTGACTATGCTGGTCTAAGGGTAGCCCAATTTACGGGGTACCCCTTAGCTATATGGGTACCCCTAATCACGCTCACACCAGAGTAAAGGACGCCCCTCTAGGGAAGTAAAGCCAAGAGCCTATCTTGCAAGGATAACACATGTTTTCTTTACAGAAATGAGGATAGGAGCACAGACACAATACCGCTAAACACCTTCCCAACAACACAGTACTGTCACTTCTCAGCATAGACAAAATACCTTATCTGCCCTCCTGATATCACAGTACTGGCACTTCTCAGCATAGACACAAAACCGATACCTGCTCTCCTGACATCACAGTACTGGCACTCATCATTAGAAACACAACACCAATTCCAGCCCTCCTAACAGCACAGTACTGGCACTTCTCCGCACAGACATGATACCGATACCAGTCCCCCTGTCATCACAGTACAGGCACTTCTCAGCATAGACACGATACCAATGCCAGCCCTCCTAACAGCACAGTACTGGCACTTCTCAGCGCAGACACAACACCAATACCAGCCCTCCTAACAGCACAGTACTGGCACTTCTCTGCAGAAACACTATACCAGCCCTCCTAACAGCAGAGTACTGGCACTTCTCAGCAGCATAGACACAATACCAATACCAGCCCTGCTAACAACACAGTACTGGCACTTCTCAGCACAGACACAATACCAATACCAGCCCACCTAACAGCACAGTATTGGCACTTCTCAGCACAGACACAACGGCAATACCAGCCCTCCTAACAGCAGAGTACTCGCACTTCTCAGCAGAAACAAAATACCAGCCCTCCTAACAGCAGAGTACTTGGTGCTTCTCAGCATAGATAAAATGCCAATACCAGCCCTCCTAACAACACAGTACGGGCACTTCTCAGCACAGGCACAATACCAATACCATCCCTCCTAATATCACAGTACTGGCACTTCTCAACATAGACCCAATACCAAGACCTGCCTTCCTGACATCACAGTACTGGCACTTCTCAGCATAGACAAGATACCAATACCAGCTGCCCCAACAGCACAGTACTGGCTCTTCTCAGCATAGACTCAATACTGATACCTGCCCTCCTGACATCACAGTACTGGCACTTAATAATAATAATAATAATAATAATTTGGCACTTATATAGCGCTACGAACCCTCAGGTATCTGAGCGCTGCTTATTATTACCCACGGTGTGTGGTGCTCATTTATCGACCTCGGAAGGATGAAAGGCTGAGTTTGGCCCTGCCGGGATTCGAACCTGCGTTTGCAGGCTCTGCACTGATGTCAAAGCGAGCGCTCTACTCGCTGTGCCACTTGACCAGCCACTTCTCAGCACAGACACAATACCAATACCACCCCTCCTAACAGCACAGTAATATCACTTCTCAGCCTAGACACAATACCACTATCTACACTCCTGATATCACAGTACTGGCACTTCTCAGCATAGACACAATACTGATACCTGCCTTTCCTGATATCACAGTACTGGCACATCTCAGCATAGACACAATACCAATACCAGCCCTCCCAACACCACAGTACTGGCACTTCTCAGCACAGACACAATACCAGCCCTCCTAACAGCACAGTACTGGCACTTCTCAGCATAGACACAATATTGATACCTGCCCTCCTGAAATAAATGATAGTACTGGCACTTCTCAGCACAGACACAAAACCAATACCAGCCTTCTTAACAGCAGAGTACTGCCACTTCTCAGCAGAAACATAATACCAGCCCTCCTAACAGCACAGTACTGGAACTTCTCAGCATAGACACGATACCAATACCAGCCCCCCTGACATCACAGTACTGGCACTTCTCAGAATAGACACAATATCAATACCAACCCACCTAAACGCACAGTACTATCACTTCTCAGCCTAGACACAATACCGATACTTGCCCTCCTGATATCACAGTACTGGTACTTCTCAGCATAGACACAATACAGATACCTGCCCTACTGATATCACAGTACTGGCACTTCTCAGCATAGACACAATATCAATACCAGCCCTCCTAACAACACAGTACTGGCACTTCTCAGCAGAACCATACTACCAGCCCTCCTAACAGCACAGTACTGGTACTTCTCAGTAGAAACACAATACCAGCCCTCCTAACAACACAGTACTGGCACTTCTCAGCAGAACCATACTACCAGCCCTCCTAACAGCACAGTACTGGTACTTCTCAGTAGAAACACAATACCAGCCCTCCTAACAACACAGTACTGGCACTTCTCCGCACAGACATGATACCGATACCAGTCCCCCTGTCATCACAGTAAAGGCACTTCTCAGCATAGACACGATACCAATACCAGCCCTCCTAACAGCACAGTACTGGCACTTCTCAGCAGAAACACAATACCAGCCCTCCTTACAGCACAGTGCTGGTACTTCGCAGCATAGACATGATACCAATACCCGCCCTCCTAACAGCACAGTACTGGCACTTCTCAACACAGGCACTTTACCAATACCAGCCCTCCTAACAGCACAGCACTGACACTTCTCAGCAGAAACACAATACCAGCCCTCCTAAAAGCAGAGTACTGGCACTTCTCAGCATAGACACAATACCAATACCAGCCCTCCTAACAACACAGTACTGGCACTTCTCAGCACAGACACAATACCAATACCAGCCCTCCTAACAGCACAGTACTGGCATTTCTCAGCACAGGCACTTTACCAATACCAGCCCTCCTAACAGCACAGCACTGACACTTCTCAGCAGAAACACAATACCAGCCCTCCTAAAAGCAGAGTACTGGCACTTCTCAGCATAGACACAATACCAATACCAGCCCTCCTAACAACACAGTACTGGCACTTCTCAGCACAGACACAATACCAATACCAGCCCTCCTAACAGTACAGTACTGGCACTTCTCAGCGCAGACACAACACCAATACCAGCCCTCCTAACAGCACAGTAATGGCACTTCTCAGCAGAAACACAATACCACCCCTCCTAACAGCAGAGTACTGGCACTTCTCAGCATAGACACAATACCAATACCAGCCCTCCTAACAACACAGTACTGGCACTTCTCAGCACAGACACAATACCAATACCAGCCCTCCTAACAGCACTGTATTGGCACTTCTCAGCACAGACACAACGCCAATACCAGCCCTCCTAACAGCAGAGTACTCACACTTCTCAGCATAGACACAATACCAATACCAGCCCTCCTAACAACACAGTACTGGCACTTCTCAGCACAGACACAATACCAATACCAGCCCTCCTAACAGCACTGTATTGGCACTTCTCAGCACAGACACAACGCCAATACCAGCCCTCCTAACAGCAGAGCACTGGCGCTTCTCAGCATAGATACAATACCAATAACAGCCCTCCTAACAACACAGTACTGGCACTTCTCAGCACAGACACAATACCAATACCATCCCTACTAACAGCACAGTACTGGCACTTCTCAACACAGACGCAATACCAAGACCTGCCCTCCTGACAATACAGTACTGGCACTTCTCAGCATAGACAAGATACCAATACCAGCTGCCCCAACAGCACAGTACTGGCACTTCTCAGCATAGACTCTATACCAATACCTGCACTCCTGACATCACAGTACAGGCACTTCTCAGCACAGACACAATACCAATTCCTGCACTCCTGATATCACAGTACTGGCACTTCTCAGCATAGACACAATACTGATACCTGCCTTTCTGATATCACAGTACTGGCATGTCTCAGCATAGACACAATACCAATACCAGCCCTCCTAACAGCACAGTACTGGCACTTCTCAGCATAGACACAATATTGATACCTGCCCTCCTGAAATAAATGATAGTACTGGCACTTCTTAGCACAGACACAATACCAATACCAGTCTTCTTAACAGCAGAGTACTGGCACTTCTCAGCAGAAACATAATACCAGCCTCCTAACAGCACAGTACTGGAACTTCTCAGCATAGACACAATACCAATACCAGCCCTCCTAACAACACAGTACTGGCACTTCTCAGCACAGACACAATACCAATACCAGCCCTCCTAACAGCACAGTATTGGCACTTCTCAGCACAGACACAACGCCAATACCAGCCCTCCTAACAGCAGAGTACTCGCACTTCTCAGCAGAAACACAATACCAGCCCTCCTAACAGCAGAGCACTGGCGCTACTCAGCATAGATACAATACCAATATCATCCCTCCTAACAGCGCAGTACTGGCACTTCTCAGCATAGACAAGATACCAATACCAGCTGCCCCAACAGCACAGTACTGGCACTTCTCAGCATAGACTCAATACCAATACCTGCACTCCTGACATCACAGTACAGGCACTTCTCAGCACAGACACAATACCAATACCACCCCTCCTAACAGCACAGTACTATCACTTCTCAGCCTAGACACAATACCAAAACCTGCACTCGTTATATTACAGTACTGACACTTCTCAGCATAGACACAATACTGATACCTGCCTTCCTGATATCACAGTACTGGCACGTCTCAGCATAGACACAATACCAATACCAGCCCACCTAACACCACACTACTGGCACTTCTCAGCACAGACAATACCAATACCAGCCCTCCTAACAGCACAGTACTGGCACTTCTCAGCATAGACACAATATCGATACCTGCCCTCCTGAAATAAATGATAGTACTGGCACTTCTTAGCACAGACACAATATCAATTACAGCCATCCTAACATCACATTAATGGCACTTCTCAGCAGAACATGAATACTTTTAAAGAAACAGTACTGGCATGTTTAGCAGAAACAAAAAACATAACAAAATGGTAGTACTGGAAAGTCCAAGTGTAAATATAATACTGCTATGTATCAACAGGAACAATGGTACCTTTAATGGGACAGTACTGGCACACCTCAGCAAGAACATGATACATTAAATGGGACAGTACTGGCACACCTCAGCCAGAACATGGTACTTTTAAAGACACAGTACTGGCATGTTTCAGCATAAAGCAAACTTTTAAAACTGGTTTGTGTCAACAGGAACAATGGCCATTTTAAGCGGACAGTACTGGCACACCTCAGCAAGAACATGATACATTAAATGGGACAGTACTGGCACACCTCAGCAAGAACATTGTACTTTCAGAGAGACATTACTGGCATGTTTCAGCAGAATACAAACATTTAAGATGGCAGTACTGGAATGTTTAAGTGGAACTATAATACTGGTATGTGTCAACAAGAACAATAGTACTTTTATTGGGACAGTACTGACACACCTCAGCAAGAACACGGTACGGTTTATAGGCAAATACCAGCACTCTCTAACAGGAACCACATAATTTTCATGGAACAGTACTGGGCTCTACTCTGCTGGAACACAGTACTTTTACTTCAACGTTGCCATCACCCGAGAGCTGGATCGTGCCACGATTAAAAGGAAAATACTGGCAAGCATCACAGAAACCCAGAAAAATGAGTGGGACTCTCAAACTCCTCAGAAACTGGACAGCTTTAACGGGACACTACTGGCACTTCCCAGCAGAGCACCATATGTGTAATAGGTAAGTACCAGGTAAGTACCAGCCCTCCTCACGCAGGGGTCTGTGACTTGAGGACTAAAACTGACATGATCCCTCACCATTGACTATGCTGGTCTAAGGGTAGCCCAATTTACAGGGTATCCCTCAGTTATATGGCTACCCCTAAACACGCTCACACCAGAGTAAAGGACACCCCTCTAGGGAAGTAAAGCCAAGAGGCTATCTTGCAAGGATAACACATATCTTCTTTACAGAAATGAGGATAGGAGCACAGACACAATACCGATACCCGCCCTCCCAACAGCACAGTACTGTCACTTCTCAGCATAAACACAATACTGATACCTGCCCTCTTGATATCACAGTACTGGCACTTCTCAGCATAGACACAATACTGATACCTGCCCTCCTGATATCACAGTACTGGCACCGCTCAGCATAGACACAATACCAATACCAGCCCTCCTAAAAACACTGTACTGGCACTTCTCAGCACAGACACAATACCAATACCAGCCCTAATAACAGCACAGTACTGGCACTTCTCAGCACAGACACAACACCAATACCAGCCCTCCTATCAGCACAGTACTGGCACTTCTCAGCATAGACACAATATCGATACCTCCCCTCCTGAAATAAATGATAGTACTGGCACTTCTTAGCACATACACAATACCAATACCAGCCCTTTTAAAAGCAGAGTACTGGCACTTCTCAGCATAGACACAATACAAATACCAGCCATCCTAACAGCACAGTACTGGCACTTCTCATCAGAAACACAATACCAATACCAGCCCTCCTAACATCAAAGTACTGGCACTTCTCAGCATAGACACAATACCAATTGCAGCCCTCCTAACCTCCCAGCACTGGCACATCTCATCAGAAACACCTCGCCAATACCAGCCATCCTAACCTCCCAGCACTGGCACATCTCATCAGAAACACATCACCAATACCAGCCATCCTAACATCACAGTACTGGCACTTTTAATCATAAACACAATACCAATACCAACCCTCCTGACATCACAGTACTGGCAGTTCTCAGCAGAAACACAATACCAATACCGGCACTCCTAACATCACAGTACTGGCACATCTCGTCATAAATGCAATACGCATACCAGCCCTCCTAACAGCACAGTACTGGGACTTCTCATCAGAAACACAATGCCAATACCAGCCATCCTAACATCACATTACTGGCACTTCTCAGCAGAACATGAATACATTTAAAGGCACAGTGCTGGCATGTTTCAGCAGAAACAAAAAACCATAAAAACGTGTAGTACTGGAAAGTCCAAGTGTAAATATAATACTGCTATGTATCAACAAGAACAAGGATACCTTTAATGGGACAGTACTGGCACACCTCAGCAAGAACATGATACATTAAATGGGACAGTACTGGCACACCTCAGCAAGAACTTTGTACTTTCAGAGAGACACTACTGGCATGTTCAGCAGAATACAAACATTTAAGATGGTAGTACTGGAATGTTTAAGTGGAGCTATAATACTGGTATGTGTCAACAAGAACAATGGTACTTTTATTGGGACAGTACTGGCACACCTCAGCAAGAACACGGTACGGTTTATAGGCAAATACCAGCATTCTCTAACAGGAACCACATCATTTTCATGGAACAGTGCTCGGCTCTACTCTGCTGGAACACAGTACTTTTACTGGAATGTTGCCATCACCCGAGAGCTGGATCGTGCCACGATTATAAGGAAAATACTGGCAAGCATCACAGAAACCCAGAAAAATGAGTGGGACTCTCAAACTCCTCAGAAACTGGATAGCTTTAACGGGACACTAATGGCACTTCCCAGCAGAGCACCATATGTGTAATAGGTAAGTACCAGGTAAGAACCAGCCCTCCTCATGCAGGGGTCTGTGACTTGAGGACTAAAACTGACATGATCCCTCACCATTGACTATGCTGGTCTAAGGGTAGCCCAATTTACGGGGTACCCCTTAGTTATACGGGTACACCTAATCACGCTCACACCAGAGTAAAGGACGACCATCTAGGGAAGTAAAGCCAAGAGGCTATCTTGCAAGGATAATGCATGAATCCTTTACAGAAATGAGGATAGGAGCAAAGAGCTGTTCTGCCTGAACGGCCTCTCTGTCCCTCAACCATCCCATTCTCCTGCAAACTGGAGCCAGACAGGAGCTTATTATATACTCTTAACTTGCTGTAGTAACATCTCTAGATATGGGCATGGCTCCATCCCACACCATCCTGCTTCCATACAAGGGATGCTACAAAGTATTCCTTTCTTCATGGTCAGTGCTTTCTGTTAAGGATATGCTACTTTACATATTACTACCTTACATAGACACACTGCAGCCCGGCAGACTTTTACAAATTTTGAGGCCTAGCCCTGGGAGAAACTAAACATTTCTCTAAATAATTTCCACTCATTTTACCCATATTGTGATCTGGTCTTATAATCTCCTTTTATACCTGGTTTTCATTGGTCTGTATGTTGTTCATGAATATATACAATCTCATTTTAGCATGCATGGGCTTTTGACAGACAGCAGACCATTGGTGTGCCGCTTCGTGTGCCCTGCCAGAGCTTAGCCTCCGTGACACAACACTGCATGAGCTCTGTGATCCATTTTTATGGCATGCCACATTCCTTTTGGCAGAGAGCCTGCTTTTAGATTTTTAAAACTAAATAAGATTTGATAATGTATTCAACTAATAGTTAATTTGCACCTTCTATTTAAATAACTGCCTTTTTTAGTGTCTGCCCATATCTGTGTCTATGATGAAATGAGCATGAAAAAGCTTCCTCAGTGCCCCTCCTGCCCCTGGTCTCTTGTAGTGGCCTAGAAGCAGTCAACAGGAGTCTTGCCTAATTCTAAAGCGCTTGGGAATGAAGGAAGGTGCTAGCTCCTCCCCAACATTGGGAAGGCCTGATGGGAATTTGAGTCCAAAAGATCTGGAGAGCCTCAGCAGAAACCAGATACATCAAATGGGTAGTGACTGTGCTTCTCAGCAGGAACCTGATCGATTTAATTGGACAGCACTCTGAAACATTCAGTCTCTGCTCTTCCAAACACATAGCTAACACTTTACTCAGATAGTAATTGTACTTCTTAACAAGGATCCCACAAGTTTAATAAGCCAGTCTTGACACTTGTAAGCAAGAACCTATTATTTTTAAAGGGGCACTACCGACACTCTGCAGAAAATTGACACATACCAGCCGTTCTCGGCATAACATACGCCGTTCTAGCAGATCTTAAAGGTCAATATAATTCATAGGGTCACATCTGTTTCCCTTCGTAAATATCATAATTACAACTGATCGCTTCCAGGAAGAGGGAATAGGTCCTTGTGTCTTAATAATGGTCTTTGAAAGGGCTAAAGATATAGGTAACTGTCTTCTTTTGTATCTGAAAGGCATATTTCTATCAGATGAAATGAGCGATATGTGCAGTATAAGAACAGTATCATAGTTCCATTCATTACATGGGCCTCTAACATGTGTCTTTGTAGATGCATAATTGTCAAGCTTGTTCCGTTGCAGAGTCCATGTGATGGCATAATGTTGCGTAGTAGCATTATTACAGCACCTACTTTCAGTTTTAGCTCTTGAGGAGACATTTGTCCTACAGCGTTCCACTCTTTAGAGACTGCAACATTGAGCCGGTAATGAACTGTTCATTGACACTGGAACTGCCCTGCCCTGTGTGGAGAGAAGGGGGGTAGAAAGAAGTATCTTGAAATTGTTCTGAATGTTTGCACTAGTGTAAGGTGAAGGTGACCGCATAGAACCGTGCTCAGTCGGTTTGTTATAATGATAGCAGTTGTTGAAGTGGAAGGGCAAACAGAGGTGCACTTTGCCATTTGTGCAGCAGAGGGCAACCAGAAACTGACAAATTGCAGTAGCTGAGTACGGAAACATACCTAAGAATTTTATATATATAGATATGGGACAGTACCAGCTCCCTTCAGCAGGAACAGAATATATTTAATGTAACAGCACCAGCTTGCCTCTGCAGAAATAGGATAAATGCAATGGGAAGGCTCATGCACTCATTAAAAGGAACCCAATACTTTTCCTGCAACAGTACAAACACTCCTCAGAACGAACCTCATGGAGATGTATTGGCATGTTTTATCAGAAAACTGCAACATTTACTAGGTGCTGAGATAGAAAATGTACCCAGGATCACACATTGTAGTTATTTGTAAAGATTTCAGCAGCCAACGAGATGCCAAAATTGAGGTGTCTATAACATAAAAGGCCCTTGTGAGTGGTGAAGGTGGTAATGCCTCTCGACTCGGGGTGAAGTTCCAGCTGGTGATACCCTTGATTGAGGTCCAGTTTGGAGAACATTACGGTTTTGTTGAGCTGGACAATCATGTCTTCTATAAGAGGTCCAGGGTGTCATTCCCTTTGGATGGCATTGTTAGCCATTTCATGTCCACGCACAGTCTCAGCCGTCCACCTATTTTGGTTATGACCATCAGAGGTGAAATTCAGGGGGTTGGGCCTGTCGCCAGTTCAATGATGCAGTTGTCGAGCAGCTGGTTGAGCTCTTTGGAGACTGCCTCTTGCAAGTGGAAACTCACTCTCCTAGTATGCTGGGGAACGGGCCAGACACTGCTGTCAATATGTAGTTTGATGGGTGGTCCTCGTAGTTTTTCTAGACCTTTGCAGAGGAGCGGGAATTTTACCATGATAACCCCTTTCGTGATGCGAGACTCTGATGTGGGGTTGACATCTATCATGCAAATTCTCTCTTTCATGTCGCCTGGTGTTGCAGCTGACTGGATTATGTCACCATCCTGGAAATTAACATCGATGAATCCTAGGCAGGATGCGATGTGGTAACACAGCAGGCATCACCCTTTCATTAGGCTCTGGATCACGTGAATGACCGTGGCTACTGTACATACATTATATGTGATGTGGCATTTGAAGTGTCCAATGGAATGGAGGGGGAGGTTTGCACCCGACTGGAAGATTCTCGAGCAGGTTTTGGCCAGCGACGACCGTCCGGGTATTTGTAGAAACTCGTTTACCCCCATAATGTTGACGATGGCACCAGAGTCAACTAGGAAGCAGAATTGTCTATCGCCAATGTTGATGGCTATCCTGGGCGCTTCTCTCACTTCCCTGTCATCCACAATCAGGTTGACATATTCATCTTGAAAGTTGTGGTCATAGTCGTATCCTCCGTATGGGCATTAAAATTGTTGTTGTTGTCCGTTGCTGTGATACAATTGCGGGGGTCTGTCATATTCGTCTTCAAGGCGAGGGCCTTGATTGTAGGGTTCATAGTCCTGTGAGTACTCTTCAGTGTGTTGTTCCTCTACCACTCTTGCGTACCACCTTGGTCCTTGTTGGTAGGATCTCGTCTGAAATGTTGGGTTCTGAGTGGTCCCACTGTATGTTCTGCTTGGTGGTTGTGGGGACATTCGAGGCATGGGGAATGGCCTGCCTTCCCTGCAAACGACCTGGAAGTGCCCCTCTCTGCCACAGTGAGAGCGCAGGGCATGTTACTGAATGCGGGAATGCCATTCTGCAGGAGTAGCACTGTCTCTGTGGCCTGGGGCCCGTTTGGTCGCTCCCTCTGTATGGTTTGGCTCTCCTGTCACCAAATCGTCTGTTTGCGGGTTGAATTGCTGCAATGAGCTTACTTTTGTTATGCTTGGTGGTGGGGCTGCCTGTCATCAACGCTGTGATGCTGGAAATTCATCGGAGGGACAGGGCCTCCGGGTCCTTGTGCTTTACTGCTTTTTATCATGTGTTCTGTCATGTTTTACGCACAGGAGTTTATGTGGGACTCCTGGTGGTGCAGCTCTCTCTCTTTTGGGTTGGTGAACAGACCCGTGAGATACCCTTATGGCACCCATGGGTAGGGGTACAACCCTGTGCCCCTAGTGTATGTTTTTGGGCACCTGTGTGTGACCCACAGAGCAGAGTACGGGCTGGTGGCAGCTCCATGCTGAAATCACTGGTACCCTGTGCGTCCTCCATTTTGGGATGCCCAGGCCCTGTCAGTGGAATCGGTAGAGTCCAGATGTAGACAAAATGGCCTCCAT
Organism: Ambystoma mexicanum; assembly: GCF_040938575.1. Classification (NCBI taxonomy): domain Eukaryota; kingdom Metazoa; phylum Chordata; class Amphibia; order Caudata; family Ambystomatidae; genus Ambystoma; species Ambystoma mexicanum. The sequence continues at coordinate 1,468,840,908 of NC_090924.1, read as the reverse complement.
GGCCTCTTGCCTTCCATCACCTGTTACCTTGATCTTCCTGAAGACCCGGGAAGCCCTGCCTCTGTCCCTTCCCCCTGACTGACTGTTGGGTGGAAGTTCTGTATATGGTAGTATGGGGAAGTGCCGACCAGACTGGCTGGAGCCTTCTCAACGACCGTATGTTGTGGGTATGCCTGTGGGTGGGACCTGGTTGAATTCTATGTTGTGGCTGTCTAGTATCTGGTGTTTGACACAATGGTTGAGACAACCCTGCCCGAAACCGGTATGAATGCAGCTTGGAGTTTTGAATGGCTCGGTACTTATCCCAATACACATAACTTGTTGTGAGTGTCTGGAGAGAAGTGAATGGCCTGAATACCTTGTGTGCCTGATTGGCTGCCTGCCTGCACGAATGCCCGTAGTCAGGATTGGATGCTTGAGTGTGACCCACTGGAATGAATGGGAGATCAACAGTATATCTGGGGACCTCTCACTGCTAGGAATCATGTTCAGAAGCTTAAGTCCACTACGACGAGTAACTGGAGTAACTGAAGCTTGATACTGAAGCCCTGCTGGACGAGAAGAATTGCTGTTGCTCTCCTTCGCAATCTGAAAACTGCTGTGCTTCAAGAACTGACCCAGAGAAGACCTGGTAAGGCGCCCTCTTCCCGAGCTATGAGGAACCATCGTGCACAGCTGATCTTTGCCTAAGCTCCCTGGTAGACAGACCTTCGACAAGCTGCCGACCCGATACAAGGACTGCCGCGGAATTCCAAGGAGAAGCGCCCGGACTGTTGTCCACCACTGTCGACGACCATTGTTGCCGACTGGAGCCGCCGTGCTCCCGTTGCCTAAAAACGTAATTGATCCAAGGATGCTCTCGTCCGCATCGTCGCCGCCGTTTCCTGCTGGAGAAGGCCTGACCGTCGACGCACCGAGGAGCATCCACCGGTGGGTTTCCCCCCTCTACTATATAGAGAACGGAAGTGCAGACCCCCCCTCCGGTCTTTACAGCTGGTGGCAGCAGTCGGATGCTTATGGTTTTAAGACTCAGTGTATAACCGTGCCACTTACAAAGGATATCTGCACTTTGTTAAATTAAGTCTTAGTTGTGTACAAGATAACTGCATTACAAGCAATGGAATCTATTGCGAATGTTAAATTGACACGGATGAGATTAGAGGCTCTCCAGAGGGCTTGTGAAGCCAGGGAATTAGACTTTGTGGATAAGTCTAGGGCCCATGCTCATCTTCAAATTGCATGACAACACCAAAATACCTTTCCATACATAAAAGGAAAGAAGCAAGACATTATTATTCAAACTTAGAGGAACATAAGAACTGCATATAAAGACTGTAAAGCAGCAAACCTACGGAGTCGCAGCAGGCCTGGATTCCCAGAGGGGGACTTGCACCAGTGAAGTAACTTGGTCGCTGCTCGCCCCCCACATCTACGCGCCCCTGCCACGAGGAGCAGGACAGAGAATCCACCTTTTACAATACTAAGAACCATCTTTAACCAGAGGCCTTACTAAGGGACTGGGAGACGGTTCGAGAGTACAAATCATCCAACCAGGGCTGCGTGGCTTCCCCGTGGATACCAGGTGAGCGTAACTTCTGTGAACCAGGAGAAGATATTTAAATCTGGCCCTGTTTTGCACCATCAGCCGTCCAGCCCAGTGATGGTATGAGGAAGCAGGTGTGAAGTGAGGGAGTTCAAAGAGTCCTGGTAGCAAAGTTTATGATCTTGCTGAGAGGATAGAAAACCTAATAGGAAAGACCAAAGAGGATGCTGGAAGAGTAGTGCAGTTTAGAGAAGACATGAGTACTTGAGAGATGCATGGTGGTCTTGAAAGGAGGGAGGAGCCTGGTTTTCCTCATATTTAGGTGGTCGAGGTGAGCTGCTGTTCCACTTTGGAGATAAAAGCAGAAAATGCATGTGAAGGGTCATAACTGACACAGAGGTTTCCTGCTGAAGAAGAGTAGTGGAGAGTGTCCGGTGGGAACTGGACAGGCAGTGGAAGAGATGAGAGAGAGTATTTGGCAGGGAATACAAGTACCTCCGTTTTGGTAGAGTTTAATATCAGAGTGCAAACTCATCCAGTATTGAATGGCAGAGGGACAGTTGGACATTTAGTTAGACAGATCGGAGGAGTGTTCAGGAAAAGAGAAGAAGATTTGAGTGTTATCCGCAAAGATTTCGTATGAGAACCCAAAGGAGGAAATTAGTGCCAAAAGTGCAGAGGTGTACAGTGTAAAGAGAAGCAGACCCAAGACAGAGCCTTGTCAAGCACCAACAGTTAGAGGAGTGAGTAGGGAAGTGTTCTTGCTCCAGGAGACAGAGAATTGGTGAGGTGCCAGGAAGGATTTAATCCAGGCAAGGCCTCGATAGCAAATTCCCAAAAAAAGAGAATATTGAGACCAGAGTGATCGACAGTGTAAAAAGGCAGCAGACAGGTCAAGGAGAATAAGGCTAGAGGACAAGTTAGAGTGCTATGAAGTTGGAGACATTCATGAGAGCAGTTTCCATGGAGTGACATGTGCAAACCTACTTGGGTGGTCTTGAAGGTTGTGGATGTCTACAGAATTTGTAATATGGTTGAACACAACCCTTTTTGAGTACTTTAGAGTACTACAGAATGAGAGACACATGGCAACATTTAGCCGGTAGGTTTGGGTCAGCCCCTTGCTTTTTTAGAAGAGGGATGACCGTGGCTGTTTTGAAAATAGAGGGAAAGCAAGCAGAGTCGAAGGACAGGTTGAAGAGTTCACTGAGGTGAGAGGTCACTAAAGGGGGTTTAGGCTTGACAAGCTGAGGAGCAAGATGGTCTAATGGGGCACAAGAGGGGTTAGCCTTCATCATTAGAGATAGCACTTCATCAATATTAGTCTGACTAAAGTGGGAGATGTAGGCAGAGGGTGATGGTTGAGTAGCTAGTGTGGAGAATGTAGGAGAAGAGAGTCAGAGGAAGGCCAGGAAAGAATCTCTAATATTGGAAATGTTTGCAGCAAAATATTCAGCTAGGTCATTATTTGTGAGAGTGGAGTTGATAGTCATAGACTTAGTAGGAGTGAGGAGTGAGTTTAGGGTGCCCTGTAGCTGGCGAGGATGGTTGTAGTGAGAGTTAATGAGGGTTAGGTAGATTCTCTTTTTCGCTCTATCAAGAGAGGACTTGAGAGAGTTCAGGCCAGAAAGGTAGAGTTGCAGGTCCTCATGCGAGTAGGTGCACCTCCATTTGTGCAGCAGCTGACGCATGTCTGTGCAGAGAGAGAGTGTATACCTGGGGTGACCAGTTGTGAGGATGCTGAGATTTAGGGGTGTAAGGTAACAATGGGAAATGAGAGGATAAGGAGTCATATAGAAGGCATTGGAAGCTGGAGCAGGCTGTGTTTGTGGAAGTGGCATCAGCTGTGAAGGAGGAATGTGAGAACTGAAGGTCGGAGAGTAAGGGAGGAATGGCAGGAGGTTTAAACTTCCTGTTAGTAATATGTGAAGCAAGTAGTGAGGAGAGGTTTAGAGGGTGTAAAGGAGATGGTGGTGGAAACAATTGAGTGATCAGATTTGGATGGTGTGACAGTAGCATTAGTGGCTGAGAGAGAGGTGGAGATGAAAAAGAGATGATCAAAAGAGTTACCCCCTGTGTGGGTAGAGTGGAGAGCGTGGTCACTAGGAAAAGAATGAAGTTCAGATTTCTGAGAAGTGGTTGGAGAGGGAAGGTTAAAGTCACCTAAGAGAATGTGGGGATGTTTAGTGGAAAGAGAATCAAGTAATTTCCCAAGATCATCAAAGAGTGGTCCAGTGGGACCAGGTGGGTGATAGATGGAGATGATGTGAACCGAGTGAGGCAGAGCAATAGTAGAGATGGTGAATTCAAAAGATGTAGGAGAGGGCTTGATATTGCAGATTAGTGAGGTGTTGAGGCGGGAGGAGTGGGGGTGTGCAAGGACTCCACTTCTGCCAGTAAGATGAGAAGAGTGAATGAAGGATAATTTGAAGTTGTTTATGGCCACCAGAATGGCAGAGTCAGAAGGAAAAATCCAGATTTCCGTGATCGTAGGTAGATGTAAGCGAGGAGAGTTTGAGTGATAGTAGTCTGTGACAACGGATGTTTTTTGTATACAGACTGAGCATTCCAGAGTGCAATGTTCAGTTGATGAGGTAAGGAAGAGTGTCTTAGAGGAATAGAGGCGAGGCAAATAGATTTATAGGCAAGCTTTGGTTTTTGGTTATCTCGTCAGCTTTGTTTATTGGAAGTAAAAGGTGAAAGAGGGAAGTTAGTGAGAGTTTTGAGATGTGACTTTTATGATAGGGATAGGAAAGGAAGAGGTTATAGCGTGATTGATGAATGCACAGGGAGAAGTTAGCAGCAGGAGCAGCAAGAGGAGCAGGAGTGAGTGCATTATAGGTGAGTACCACAGTATGGAGTGTCAGTACAGTAATTAGCAAGCTTCGGGTACTCACAGGTGCAGAAGGGAGGAAGGTGAAAGCAATGGCTCATAGGCAATGAGGCAGGTCAATGGCTGGTCTTCACCCCTCACTGTACCAACCTTAACTGGGATGCCAGACTGAGTGGTGAATTTATCTCTAGGATACCAGCAAACCTGTAATGAGGGCATGGGTCGTGTCCAGGGAGACCGTATATCTACAGCTCTTTATGCCCTCTACTGACTCTGAGCCTAGTGCCATATCTCCTTCCATGCAATCTGCAGCACCAAGTGTACAGTTCCCGGGATGCAAGACTGATCGCAGTCACACAGCTTATCAGTGCATGGTTGAGCCAACCCTCATAAATGAGCATCTGGAGGAACTGCTGGAGGTTCCTTATGAGGGTTGGCTCCTCATAAAAGCCCCTCAGTGCACAAGATGACATCAGCAGTTGCAGCTCTGACACTGAGCCCGACAATCTTCCCACCGTACATCAGAGGCCTCTACTGGACCCTGTTCTTTGTCCAGGGGAAAATTCTCACTCACCACCACTGACCATGGCTATTTTTCCAAAACCCCTGGCTGAGCTATTTTACACCAAGATCACTAGCACAGTTTCTTCTGGTCATTTACTGGCCGCTTTAAAGCTACATGGACACCTCAACATTTCTCTTGCTCCATGGCATTTCAAGTGCAGCAGCTTTGCTAGTCTTATGGTCTGCTCTCCTCCCTGGACTGGACTCTGTCAGGCATGTTTTCTACTTTCTTCTGCATCTGGGCTCAGAACCAGCTCATCGCCAAAATGTAGTGTCTTAATACTTTGGGTAAGTCACGTTGGAGGTAAGGATGAGGCAGGAGACGTGAATCATAAAAGGAAACTTTGTTTTTTTAGTTACAGGTTAAGAATAAAATGGTAAACTGGATAGCTGTGTGTTGGCATCCATCCTCTAAAAGTCCCTTCATCTGCTACCCATAGAACCTCCATGTGCCCGAGGTTCCATTACATATATGCATTCCCTTGGTGGGGACAGTCAATGTGGTACATGGAGTGCCTACTACACCCTACCTCCAGGGCAGTCCTGCAAACATTGCTTATCTCTTTACGTGTCCATTAGCTATTACCCATCAGTACCAGGGGGTTTCCCAAGATCGTACAACTCCTTTTACTTAGCCCACAGAAAAATCTAAATCCTTTTTTCTGATGCCGGAAGCTGACAGCATCAGTGTCTTCAAGACACAGACCCAACCTAGAGGATGTGATAGAGCACTGGAGGGTTTAGCCTTCATCAATAGCGATAGCACTTCATCAGCATCAGTGTCTTCAAGACGCAGACCTAATCTAGACGGTCTGATGGATCACTAGAGAAGTTAGCCTTCATCTATAGAGATAGCACTACGTCAGCATCATTGTCTTCAAGACGCGGACCCACTCTAGAGGATCTGATGGTGCACCGGAGGGGTTAGCCTTCATCAATAGCGATAGCACTTCATCAGCATCAGTGTCTTCAAGACGTGGACCCAATCTAGAGGGTCTGATGGAGCACAAGAGAAGCTAGCCTTCATCAATAGAGATAGCACTACGTCAGCATCATTGTCTTCAAGACGCGGACCCACTCTAGAGGATCTGATGGTGCACCGGAGGGGTTAGCCTTCATCAATAGTGATAGCACTTCATCAGCATCAGTGTCTTCAAGACATGGACCCAATCTAGAGGGTCTGATGGAGCACCTGTGGGGTTAGCCTTCATCAATAGAGATAGCACTTCATCAGCATCAGTGATTTCAAGACGCGGACCCAATCTAGAGTATCTGATGGAGCACCGGAGGTGTTAGCCTTCATCAATAGTGATAGCACTTCATCAGCATCAGTGTCTTCAAGACGCAGACCCAATCTAGAGGGTCTGATGGAGCACCGGAGGGGGACTTCATCAGTAGAGATAACACTTCATCAGCATCTGTGTCTTCAAGATGCTGACCCAATTTAGAGGGTCTGATGGAGCAGTAGAGGGGTTAGCCTTCATCAATAGTGATAGCACTTCATCAGCATCAGTGTCTTCAAGACACGGACCCAATCTAGAGGATCTGATGGAGCACCGGAGGTGTTACCCTTCATCAATAGAGATAGCACATTATCAGTATCAGTGTCTTCAAGACGCAGTCCTAATCTAGACTGTTTGATGGAGCACTGGTGAAGTTAGCCTTCATCAATAGAGATAGCACTACGTCAGCATCATTGTCATCAAGACGCGGACCCACTCTAGAGGATCTGATGGAGCACCGGAGGGGTTAGCCTTCATCAATAGCGATAGCACTTCATCAGCATCAGTGATTTCAAGACGCGGACCTAATCTAGAGGATCTGATGAAGCACCGGAGGTGTTAGCCTTCATCAATAGAGATAAAACTTCATCAGCATGAGTGTCGTCAAGACGCGGGCCCAATCTAGAGGGTCTGATGGAGAGCCAGATGGGTCACCCTTCATCAATAGAGATGGCACTTCATCAATATCAGTGTCTTCAAGGCGCGGACCCAATCTAGACGGTCTGATGGAGCACCAGAGAAGTTAGCCTTCATTAATAGAGATAGAACTTCATCACCGTCAGTGTCTTCAAGACGCGGACCCATTCTAGTGGATCTGATGGAGCACCAGAGGGGTCAGCCTTCATCAATAGAGATAGCACATTATCAGCATCAGTGTCTTCAAGACGCAGACCTAATCTAGACTGTTTGATGGAGCACTAGAGAAGTTAGCCTTCATCAATAGAGACAGCACTTCATCAGCATCAGTGTCTTCAAGACACAGACCTAATCTAGACGGTCTGATGGAGCACTAGAGAAGTTAGCCTTCATCAATAGAGATAGCACTTCGTCAGCATCAGTGTCTTCAAGACGCAGACCCATTCTAGTGGATCTGATGGAGCACCGGAGGGGTTAGCCTTCATCAATAGCGATAGTACTTCATCAGCATCAGTGTCTTCAAGACGCTGACCCAATCTAGACGGTCTGATGGAGCACCAGAGAAGTTAGCCTTCATCTATAGAGCTAGGTCTTCATCAGCATCAGTGTCTTCAAGATGCTGACTCAATCTAGAGGGTCTGATGTAGCACCGGAGGGGTTACCCTTCATCAATAGAGATGGCACTTCATCAATAACAGTGTCTTCAAGGCGCGGACCCAATCTAGACGCTGTGATGGAGCACCAGAGAAGTTAGCCTTCATCAATAGAGCTAGGACTTCATCAGCATCAGTGTCTTCAAGACACGGACCCAACCTAGAGGGTCTGATGGAGCACCCGTGGGGTTAGCATTTATCAATAGAGATAAAACTTCATCGCATCAGTGATTTCAAAACAGAGACCCAATCTAGAGGATCTGATGGAGCACCGGAGGGGTTAGCCTTCATCAATAGTGATACACTTCATCAGAATCAGTTTCTTCAAGATGCGGACCAAATCTAGAGGAACTGATGGAGCACCAGAGGGGTTAGCCTTCATCAACAGAGATAGCACTTCATCAGCATGAGTGTCGTCAAGATGCGGGTCCAATCTAGAGGGTCTGATGGAGCACCAGAGAGGTCAGCCTTCATCAATAGCGATAGCACTTCATCAGCATCAGTGTCTTCAAGACGCTGACCCAATCTAGACGGTCTGATGGAGCACCAGAGAAGTTAGCCTTCATCAATAGAGCTAGGACTTCATCAACATCAGTGTCTTCAAGACACGGACCCAATCTAGAGGGTCTGATGGAGCACCCGTGGGGTTAGCATTTATCAATAGAGATAACACTTCATCAGCATCCTTGATTTCAAGACGTGGACCCAATCTAGAGGATCTGATGGAGCACCGGACGGGTTAGCCTTCATCAATAGTGATACACTTCATCAGAATATCAGTGTCTTCAAGATGCAGACCCAATCTAGAGGAACTGATGGAGCACCAGAGGGTTTAGCCTTTATCAACAGAGATAGCACTTCATCAGCATGAGTGTCGTCAAGATGCGGGCCCAATCTAGACGGTCTGATGGGGCACCAGAGAAGTTAGCCTTCATCAATAGAGAAGGACTTCATCAGCATCAGTGTCTTCAAGACGCGGACCCATTCTAGAGGATCTGATGAAGCACCGGAGGGGTCAGCCTTCATCAATAGCGATAGCACTTCACCAGCATCAGTGTCTTCAAGACGCTGACCCAATCTAGACGGTCTGATGGAGCACCAGAGAAGTTAGCCTTCATCAATAGAGCTAGGACTTCATCAGCATAAGTGTCTTTAAGACACAGACCCAATCTAGAGGGTCTGATGAAGCACCCGTGGGGTTAGCATTTATCAATAGAGATAACACTTCATCAGCATCCTTGATTTCAAGACACGGACCCAATCTAGAGGATTTGATGGAGCACCGGAGGGGTTAGCCTTCATCAATAGTGATACACTTCATCAGAATCAGTGTCTTCAAGATGCAGACCCAATCTAGAGGGTCTGATGGAGCGCCAGAGGGGTTACCCTTCATCAATAGAGATGGCACTTCATCAATATCAGTGTCTTCAAGGCGCGGACCCAATCTAGACGGTCTGATGGAGCACCAGAGAAGTTAGCCTTCATTAATAGAGATAGAACTTCATCAGCATCAGTGTCTTCAAGACGCGGACCCATTCTAGTGGATCTGATGGAGCACCAGAGAAGTTAGCCTTCATCAATAGAGCTAGGTCTTCATTAGCATCAGTGTCTTCCAGACGCAGACCTAATCTATACTGTTTGATGGAGCACTAGAGAAGTTAGCCTTCATCAATAGCGATAGTACTTCATCAGCATCAGTGTCTTCAAGACGCTGACCCAATCTAGACGGTCTGATGGAGCACCAGAGAAGTTAGCCTTCATCAATAGAGCTAGGTCTTCATCAGCATCAGTGTCTTCAAGATGCTGACTCAATCTAGAGGGTCTGATGTAGCACCGGAGGGGTTACCCTTCATCAATAGAGATGGCACTTCATCAATAACAGTGTCTTCAAGGCGCGGACCCAATCTAGATGCTCTGATGGAGCACCAGAGAAGTTAGCCTTCATCAATAGAGCTAGGACTTCATCAGCATCAGTGTCTTCAAGACACGGACCCAACCTAGAGGGTCTGATGGAGCACCCGTGGGGTTAGCATTTATCAATAGAGATAACACTTTATCAGCATCAGTGATTTCAAAACAGAGACCCAATCTAGAGGATCTGATGGAGCTCCGGAGGGGTTAGCCTTCATCAATAGTGATACACTTCATCAGCATGAGTGTCGTCAAGATGCGGGCCCAATCTAGATGGTCTGATGGAGAACCAGAGGGGTCAGCCTTCATCAATAGCGATAGCACTTCATCAGTATCAGTGTCTTCAAGACGCTGACCCAATCTAGATGGTCTGATGGAGCACCAGAGAAGTTAGCCTTCATCAATAGAGCTAGGACTTCATCAGCATCAGTGTCTTCAAGACACGGACCCAATCTAGAGGGTCTGATGAAGCACCCGTGGGGTTAGCATTTATCAATAGAGATAACACTTCATCAGCATCCTTGATTTCAAGACACGGACCCAATCTAGAGGATCTGATGGAGCACCGGAGGGGTTAGCCTTCATCAAGAGTTATACACTTCATCAGAATCAGTTTCTTCAAGATGCGGACCCAATCTAGAGGAACTGATGGAGCACCAGAGGGGTTAGCCTTCATCAACAGAGATAGCACTTCATCAGCATGAGTGCCGTCAAGATGCGGGTCCAATCTAGAGGGTCTGATGGAGCACCGGAGGGGTTAGCCTTCATCAATAGTGATACACTTCATCAGAATCAGTTTCTTCAAGATGCGGACCCAATCTAGAGGGTCTGATGGAGCACCGGAGGGGTTAGCCTTCATCAATAGTGATACACTTCATCAGAATATCAGTGTCTTCAAGATGCAGACCCAATCTAGAGGAACTGATGGAGCACCAGAGGGGTTAGCCTTCATCAACAGAGATAGCAGTTCATCAGCATGATCTAGACGGTCTGATGGAGCACCAGCGAAGTTAGCCTTCATCAATAGAGCTAGGACTTCATCAGCATCAGTGTCTTCAAGACACAGACCCAATCTAGAGGGTCTGATGGAGCACCCGTGGGGTTAGCATTTATCAATAGAGATAACACTTCATCAGCATCCTTGATTTCAAGACGTGGACCCAATCTAGAGGATCTGATGGAGCACCGGACGGGTTAGCCTTCATCAATAGTGATACACTTCATCAGAATATCAGTGTCTTCAAGATGCAGACCCAATCTAGAGGAACTGAAGGAGCACCAGAGGGTTTAGCCTTTATCAACAGAGATAGCACTTCATCAGCATGAGTGTCGTCAAGATGCGGGCCCAATCTAGACGGTCTGATGGGGCACCAGAGAAGTTAGCCTTCATCAATAGAGAAGGACTTCATCAGCATCAGTGTCTTCAAGACGCGGACCCATTCTAGAGGATCTGATGAAGCACCGGAGGGGTTAGCCTTCATCAATAGTGATACACTTCATCAGAATATCAGTGTCTTCAAGACACGGACCCAACCTAGAGGGTCTGATGGAGCACCCGTGGGGTTAGCATTTATCAATAGAGATAACACTTTATCAGCATCAGTGATTTCAAAACAGAGACCCAATCTAGAGGATCTGATGGAGCACCGGAGGGGTTAGCCTTCATCAATAGTGATACACTTCATCAGCATGAGTGTCGTCAAGATGCGGGCCCAATCTAGATGGTCTGATGGAGAACCAGAGGGGTCAGCCTTCATCAATAGCGATAGCACTTCATCAGTATCAGTGTCTTCAAGACGCTGACCCAATCTAGATGGTCTGATGGAGCACCAGAGAAGTTAGCCTTCATCAATAGAGCTAGGACTTCATCAGCATCAGTGTCTTCAAGACACGGACCCAATCTAGAGGGTCTGATGGAGCACCCGTGGGGTTAGCATTTATCAATAGAGATAACACTTCATCAGCATCAGTGATTTCAAAACAGAGACCCAATCTAGAGGATCTGATGGAGCACCGGAGGGGTTAGCCTTCATCAATAGTGATACACTTCATCAGAATCAGTTTCTTCAAGATGCGGACCAAATCTAGAGGAACTAATGGAGCACCCGTGGGGTTAGCATTAATCAATAGAGATAGCACTTCATCAGCATCAGTGTCTTCAAGACGTGGACCCAATCTAGAGGATCTGATGGAGCACCGGAGGGGTTAGCCTTCATCAATAGTGATACACTTCATCAGAATATCAGTGTCTTCAAGATGCAGACCCAATCTAGAGGAACTGATGGAGCACCGGAGGGGTTAGCCTTCATCAATAGCGATAGCACTTCATCAGCATCAGTGATTTCAAGACGCGGACCCAATCTAGAGGATCTGATGAAGCACCGGAGGTGTTAGCCTTCATCAATAGAGATAACACTTCATCAGCATGAGTGTCGTCAAGACGCGGGCCCAATCTAGAGGGTCTGATGGAGCGCCAGATGGGTCACCCTTCATCAATAGAGATGGCACTTCATCAATATCAGTGTCTTCAAGGCGCGGACCCAATCTAGACGGTCTGATGGAGCACCAGAGAAGTTAGCCTTCATTAATAGAGATAGAACTTCATCACCGTCAGTGCCTTCAAGACGCGGACCCATTCTAGTGGATCTGATGGAGCACCAGAGGGGTCAGCCTTCATCAATAGAGATAGCACATTATCAGTATCAGTGTCTTCAAGACGCAGACCTAATCTAGACTGTTTGATGGAGCACTAGAGAAGTTAGCCTTCATCAATAGAGACAGCACTTCATCAGCATCAGTGTCTTCAAGACACAGACCTAATCTAGACGGTCTGATGGAGCACTAGAGAAGTTAGCCTTCATCAATAGAGATAGCACTTCGTCAGCATCAGTGTCTTCAAGACCCAGACCCATTCTAGTGGATCTGATGGAGCACCGGAGGGGTTAGCCTTCATCAATAGCGATGGTACTTCATCAGCATCAGTGTCTTCAAGACGCTGACCCAATCTAGACGGTCTGATGGAGCACCAGAGAAGTTAGCCTTCATCTATAGAGCTAGGTCTTCATCAGCATCAGTGTCTTCAAGATGCTGACTCAATCTAGAGGGTCTGATGTAGCACCGGAGGGGTTACCCTTCATCAATAGAGATGGCACTTCATCAATAACAGTGTCTTCAAGGCGCGGACCCAATCTAGACGCTGTGATGGAGCACCGGAGAAGTTAGCCTTCATCAATAGAGCTAGGACTTCATCAGCATCAGTGTCTTCAAGACACGGACCCAACCTAGAGGGTCTGATGGAGCAACCGTGGGGTTAGCATTTATCAATAGAGATAACACTTCATCAGCATCAGTGATTTCAAAACAGAGACCCAATCTAGAGGATCTGATGGAGCACCGGAGGGGTTAGCCTTCATCAATAGTGATACACTTCATCAGAATCAGTTTCTTCAAGATGCGGACCAAATCTAGAGGAACTGATGGAGCACCAGAGGGGTTAGCCTTCATCAACAGAGATAGCACTTCATCAGCATGAGTGTCGTCAAGATGCGGGTCCAATCTAGAGGGTCTGATGGAGCACCAGAGAGGTCAGCCTTCATCAATAGCGATAGCACTTCATCAGCATCAGTGTCTTCAAGACGCTGACCCAATCTAGACGGTCTGATGGAGCACCAGAGAAGTTAGCCTTCATCAATAGAGCTAGGACTTCATCAACATCAGTGTCTTCAAGACACGGACCCAATCTAGAGGGTCTGATGGAGCACCCGTGGGGTTAGCATTTATCAATAGAGATAACACTTCATCAGCATCCTTGATTTCAAGACGTGGACCCAATCTAGAGGATCTGATGGAGCACCGGACGGGTTAGCCTTCATCAATAGTGATACACTTCATCAGAATATCAGTGTCTTCAAGATGCAGACCCAATCTAGAGGAACTGATGGAGCACCAGAGGGTTTAGCCTTTATCAACAGAGATAGCACTTCATCAGCATGAGTGTCGTCAAGATGCGGGCCCAATCTAGACGGTCTGATGGGGCACCAGAGAAGTTAGCCTTCATCAATAGAGAAGGACTTCATCAGCATCAGTGTCTTCAAGACGCGGACCCATTCTAGAGGATCTGATGAAGCACCAGAGAAGTTAGCCTTCATCAATAGAGAAGGACTTCATCAGCATAAGTGTCTTTAAGACGCAGACCCAATCTAGAGGGTCTGATGAAGCACCCGTGGGGTTAGCATTTATCAATAGAGATAACACTTCATCAGCATCAGTGATTTCAAGACGTGGACCCAATCTAGAGGATCTGATGGAGCACCGGATGGGTTAGCCTTCATCAATAGTGATACACTTCATCAGAATATCAGTGTCTTCAAGATGCAGACCCAATCTAGAGGATCTGATGGAGCACTGGAGGGGTTAGCCTTCATCAATAGTGAGACACTTCATCAGAATCAGTGTCTTCAAGATGCAGACCCAATCTAGAGGGTCTGATGGAGCGCCAGAGGGGTTACCCTTCATCAATAGAGATGGCACTTCATCAATATCAGTGTCTTCAAGGCGCGGACCCAATCTAGACGGTCTGATGGAGCACCAGAGAAGTTAGCCTTCATCAATAGAGCTAGGTCTTCATCAGCATCAGTGTCTTCAAGATGCTGACTCAATCTAGAGGGTCTGATGTAGCACCGGAGGGGTTACCCTTCATCAATAGAGATGGCACTTCATCAATAACAGTGTCTTCAAGGCGCGGACCCAATCTAGACGCTGTGATGGAGCACCGGAGAAGTTAGCCTTCATCAATAGAGCTAGGACTTCACCAGCATCAGTGTCTTCAAGACACGAACCCAACCTAGAGGGTCTGATGGAGCACCCGTGGGGTTAGCATTTATCAATAGAGATAAAACTTCATCGCATCAGTGATTTCAAAACAGAGACCCAATCTAGAGGATCTGATGGAGCACCGGAGGGGTTAGCCTTCATCAATAGTGATACCACTTCATCAGCATCAGTGTCGTCAAGATGCGGACCAAATCTAGAGGAACTGATGGAGAACCAGAGGGGTCAGCCTTCATCAATAGCGATACCACTTCATCAGAATCAGTGTCTTCAAGACGCTGACCCAATCTAGATGGTCTGATGGAGAACCAGAGGGGTCAGCCTTCATCAATAGCGATACCACTTCATCAGAATCAGTGTCTTCAAGATGCAGACCCAATCTAGAGGAACTGATGGAGCACCAGAGTGGTTAACCTTCATCAACAGAGATAGCACTTCATCAGCATGAGTGTCGTCAAGATGCAGGCCCAATCTAGAGGGTCTGATGGAGCACCAGAGGGGTCAGCCTTCATCAATAGAGATGGCACTTCAGCAGCATCAGTGTCTCCAAGACGCTAACCCAATCTAGAGGATCTGATGGAGCACCAGAGAAGGTAGCCTTCATCAATAGATATAACACTTAATCAGCATCAGTGTCGTCAAGATGCGGGTCCAATCTAGAGGGTCTGATGGAGCACCAGAGGGGTTAGCCTTCATCAATAGCGATAGCACTTCATCAGCATCAGTGTCTTCAAGACGCTGACCCAATCTAAACGGTCTGATGGAGCACCAGAGAAGTTAGCCTTCATCAATAGAGCTAGGACTTCATCAGCATCAGTGTCTTCAAGACACGGACCCAACCTAGAGGGTCTGATGGAGCACCCGTGGGGTTAGCATTTATCAATAGAGATAACACTTCATCAGCATCAGTGATTTCAAAACAGAGACCCAATCTAGAGGATCTGATGGAGCACCGGAGGGGTTAGCCTTCATCAATAGTGATACACTTCATCAGCATGAGTGTCGTCAAGATGCGGGCCCAATCTAGATGGTCTGATGGAGAACCAGAGGGGTCAGCCTTCATCAATAGTGATACACTTCATCAGAATCAGTTTCTTCAAGATGCGGACCAAATCTAGAGGAACTGATGGAGCACCCGTGGGGTTAGCCTTCATCAATAGTGATACACTTCATCAGAATATCAGTGTCTTCAAGATGCAGACCCAATCTAGAGGAACTGATGGAGCACCAGAGGGGTTAACCTTCATCAACAGAGATAGCACTTCATCAGCATGAGTGTCGTCAAGATGCAGGCCCAATCTAGAGGGTCTGATGGAGCACCAGAGGGGTCAGCCTTCATCAATAGAGATGGCACTTCAGCAGCATCAGTGTCTCCAAGACGCTAACCCAATCTAGAGGATCTGATGGAGCAACAGAGGGGTTAGCCTTCACCAATAGAGATGGCACTTCATCAGCATCAGTGTCTTCAAGATGCTGACCCAATCTAGAGAGTCTGATGGAGCACCAGAGAAGGTAGCCTTCATCAATAGATATAACACTTAATCAGCATCAGTGTCTTCAAGATGCGGAACCAATCTAGATGGTCTGATGGAGCATCAGAGAACATCGCCTTCATCAATAGAGATAACACTTCATCAGCATCAGTGTCTTCATGACACAGAACTAATCTAGAGGGTCTGATGGATTACCGGAGGGGTTAGCCTTCACCGATAGAGATAGCACTTCATCAGCATCAGTGATTTCAAGACGCGGACACAATCTAGAGGTTCTGATGGGGCACTGGAAGGGGCCTTCATCAACAGCGATATCACTTCATCAGCATCAGTGTCTTCAAGACCCGGACCCAATCTAGAGGGTCTGATGGAACACCGGAGGGGACAGCGTCCATCAATAGAGATAGGAATTCATCAGCATCAGTGACTTCAAGATGCAGATCCAATCTAGAGGGTCTGATGGAGCACGGGAGGTGTTCACCTTCATCAATAGAGATGGCACTTCATCAGCATCAGTGTGATGCGGACCCAATCTACAGGGTCTGATAGAGCACCGGAGGGGTCAGCCTTAATCAATAGAGATAATACTTCATCAGCATCAGTGTCTTCAAATTGCGGACCCAATCTAGACGGTCTGATGGAGCACCAGAGAAGTTAGCCTTCATCAATGGAGATAGCACTTCATCAGCATCAGTGTCTTCAAGACGTGGACCCAATCTAGAGGGTCTGATGGAGCACCAGAGGCGTTCACCTTCATCAATAGCGATAGCACTTCATCAGCATCAGTGTCTTCAAGACGCAGACCCAATCTAGAGGGTCTGATGGAGCACCGGAAGGGGACTTCGACAGTAGAGATAACACTTCATCAGCCTCTGTGTCTTCAAGATGCTGACCCAATCTAGAGGGTCTGATGGAGCACCAGAGGGATTAGCCTTCATCAATAGTGATGGCACTTCATCAGCATCAGAGTCTTCAAGACGCTAACCCAATCTAGAGGATCAGATGGAGCACCGGAGGGGTCAGGCATCATCAATAGAGATAGCACTTCATCAGCATCAGTGTCTTCAAGATGCTGACCCAATCTACAGGGTCTGATGGGGCACCGGAGGGGTCAGCCTTCATCAATAGTGATAGCACTTCATCAGCATCAGTGTCTTCAAGACGCAGACCCAATCTAGAGGGTCTGATGGAGCACCGGAGGGGGACTTCATCAGTAGAGATAACACTTCATCAGCATCTGTGTCTTCAAGATGCTGACCCAATTTAGAGGGTCTGATGGAGCAGTAGAGGGGTTAGCCTTCATCAATAGAGATAGCACTTCATCAGCATCAGTGACTTCAAGAAGCTGACCCAATTTAGAGGGTCTGATATATCACCAAAGGGGGCCTTCATCAATAGAGATAACACTTCATCAGCAGCAGTTTCTGCAAGACGCGGACCCAATTGAGAGGATCTGATGGAGAACTGGCATGGTTAGCCTTCATCAATAGAGATAACACTTCATCAGCATCAGTGTCTGCAAGACGCGGACCCAATTGAGAGGATCTGATGGAGCACTAGAATGGTTAGCCTTCATCAATAGAGATAGCACTTCATCAGCATCAGTGTCTTCAAGATGCAGACCCAATCTAGACTGTCTGATGGAGCACCAGAGATGTTAGCCTTCATCAATAGAGATAGAACTTCATCAGCATCAGTGTCTTCAAGGTGTGGAACCAATCTAGAGGATCTGATGGAGCACTGGAGGGGTTAGCCTTCATCAATAGTGATAACACTTCATCAGCATCAGTGTCTTCAAGATGCAGATCCAATCTAGAGGGTCTGATGGAGTACCGGAGGCATTCGCCTTCATCAATAGAGATGTCACTTCATAAGCATCAGTATCTTCAAGACGCAGACTCAATCTAAAGGATCTGATGGGGCACTGGAGGGGGCTTTCATCAATAGAGATAGCAATTCATCAGCATCAGTGTCTTCAAGACGCTGACCCAATCTAGAGGATCTGATGGGGCACCAGAGGGGTCTTTCATCAATAGAGATAGCACTTAATCAGCATCAGTGTCTTCAAGACGCGGACCCAATCTAGAGGATCTGATGGGGCACCAGAGGGGTCTTTCATCAATAGAGATAGCACTTAATCAGCATCAGTGTCTTCAAGACGCAGACCCAATATAGAGGGTCTGATGGAGCACCGGAGGGGGCTTTCATCAATGGAGATAGCACTTCATCAGCATCAGTGTCTTCAAGATGCTAACCCAATTTAGAGGGTCTGATGGAGCAGCGGAGGGGTTAGCCTTCATCAATAGAGATAGCACTTCATCAGCAACAGAGACTTCAAGATGCTGACCCAATTTAAAGGGTCTGATGGAACACCAGAGAAGTTAGCTTTCATCAATAGGGATAGCACTTCATCAGCATCAGTGTCTTCAAGACGCGGACCCAATCTAGAGGGTCTGATGGAGCACCGGAGGGGTTAGCCTTCATCAATAGAGATAGCACTTCATCAGCATCAGTGTCTTCAAGACGCGGACCCAATCTAGAGGGTCTGATGGAGCACCGGAGGGGTTAGCCTTCATCAATAGAGATAGCACTTCATCAGCATCAGTGTCTTCAAGACGCGGACCCAATCTAGAGGGTCTGATGGAGCACCGGAGGGGCTAGCCTTCATCTATAGAGATAGCACTTCATCAGCATCAGGGTCTTGGTTTAAATTGTAAGGACAACAGCAGTAAGTTTAGCTGCTAGCATTCCCTGCTTTGATTAAGCAGAATTGATGCACAATATACAGGTTGCACAACCATAACTGTTTTTATTTTTGCAATTTTTAGACATCAATTCCAGAATTTCTAGTATGGAGGGAGAAGAGGGATTACTGTTTGTTTAAGACCAAACAAATAAATGTGAAAAGTTAATTTGGAAACACCAATTGAACTTAAATGGCATTCTCAAGCTTTTTAGCCGGCAGTAAAACTCTGGGATGATGGCCTGCTAAAGGCGACTGTGGGGGCCCTTCATTTGTTTAAATGGCTTGCCATGTGTTTCTGCTGCACACATGGCCACTTCTATTTCTCTGTGATCCGTTTTGGAGAAAATGCATTATTGCTTCAATGGCATGTTCTCCAATTTGGGCCAGAAGACCGTCCTGCTTCTCAACCATGTCCACCCTCTTTGGAAATCCCCACACACCCCGAGCCTTCACTTCCCACTGATTCACTGGAATATGCCCAAACCACTTCCAGGGAACATCCTAGTTTCCAGTGATAGCCGCAAATATTTATCATGTGTTTTTGGCCGATCTCCCTATACTTTCCCTTCCCTCTTCCTCTCCCACCCTATCACAGTATTGTTTGTCCAGTGACTGCTCGAGCAGCAGCCTCAGGGCCATATTCTCAGACCTGCATACTCCTTGGTATCCCTTAATGGAGGTGTCCTCAAACTCATGCACTTATCCTTACCATGGAGTCATTCAGTGCTGATTGGCCCTCCAGTGCAGACCTTTGGGTGCACTCGGGTCCACATTGTTGGTCCAGGGGCTGCTCGAGCAGCAGCCTCAGGGCCATATTCTCAGACCTGCATACTCCTTGCTATCCCTACATGGAAGTGTCCTCAGGGCCACACACTTATCCTTACTCTAGAGCTGATCATTTAGTGCTCATTAAACCTCCAGTGTAGACCTTCTGGTGCACTGGAGATCACATGGTTTGTTTGCAGCTTCCAAGACTCCCTGCCCACTCCTCACCATCAATGCTGTGCGGTTGCCTTACGGGATCATAAAGCGCTATAAAAGCAACACATCTGTGCCAGCCTTCTGCGGCGACAGTCATGTTGCAATCATAGCCTCTGCACATAAGTTCTGAGCTGTGCAGTGACTGCACTCTTAGGTAGGTCCTCAACGCTGGGGAGGATCTACTTTGGAGATGGTGTGTGCATGTTCGCGTGTCGGTGTGAGAGCGTTTGTGTGTGTGTGGAGGTTGGTGGGTAAGGTTAGTTGGTGCCATGTGCATGCTGGCTCATCACTCGTCCCATTTGCCCTGTGCATTCAGCACACACTCTAGTGCCATACTTAGGGCGTACTACCTTTGCAGTGCTTTTATGCTGGGTTTCATTATTACTTCTATGA
Source organism: Ambystoma mexicanum (assembly GCF_040938575.1). Lineage (NCBI taxonomy): Eukaryota > Metazoa > Chordata > Amphibia > Caudata > Ambystomatidae > Ambystoma > Ambystoma mexicanum. Next base: position 1,468,821,042 of record NC_090924.1, on the reverse strand, counting down.
CATGCTACTCTGCCATGTTTTTGCTATGTGGCTGTGGTATGCTACCATGTGTTGTGTTGGCTATTGCCTGACCTGCTATGCTTTCTGATGCCTGCTATGCAATGTCATGTTGTGCTGTATTTGAATGTCTGAATTTTCTGTAGGATTTGTACCACACCACAGCCAGATTAATCTGCATCATGCTTGCAAGCACATGTGAGATACCGATAACAGGAACACAATAGATAAGCTTTCAGAGGTTGATAGAATGTTTCCTAGCAAGGGTTACAGAAGGTTGCTGGTGTACTCATCAGGCCATTTAACTGACTTGCAACAGGCGATCCATCCAGGTGGGGATTAGATCCTCCTGTCCCTTAGTCTGTGGGGGACGAGTGTTAGAGAGAATTCTCACCAAAGTGATCATTCCCTCTACCTTAGAGCCCTCCAGCTCTTTTGCTATATTTTGGGACTTCAAACTTTTCATTTTCAATGTGTTTTCTGTGTTTGTGTTCTTTGGCTATGGAGTGTTAGACCACTCCATAGGCATCATCTTTTTCTTGTGTGTCACACAGCACCTTCAGTGCAGTGGCACAAGGATGTCTTTCAGACTTCCCAAGGTTTAAATACCTTCTTTCGCGACACGTTTAAATGGTCCGGTAGCTGAAATCCTCCGGAGCCATGTTTTTCATAATGGCGTCTGAACCGCCTCTGTAAAAACAGGTTCTGATCGACTTTTTTTGCCATTTCTTTTTTGAAAGGTCCTTCTAGTGTTTGTCTCTGCGCGCCAACCCAGGTTTGATCCCTTTGTTCATTTGCCTTTGGTGGGCTTCTGTACTGAATCCTCCCCTCTGGTGCCTGGTGTTTGGGGTGGACAGGATGGGAGGGAGGTGCCCGAAACTCCCTGTGCTTAGTCTCCTAGGAGATCTGAATGCACTCTGGCTTGATTGGCTGCCTGACTGTCCGGCAAGGACAGCCACCCTGCTGGGTGAGTGACAGCTAGGCTGGAATGAATGGGAGAAAACTGTTTAAAAGCAGGTCTCTGGGACTTGGAAGGCAGAGTCAACCACTGGAATGAAAGAACTGAAGACGAGCTGAAGGAAGACAACTGCTGCAACTCCTAGACCGTTGGTTTGCCCGGTGAAGCCCTGCTGCAGGTCCAAATAGCCTGAAACTCCCTCGACAGAGAAGCCCCTTCAAGGACGACTTCTTTCCTTGAGCTGGTGGGAACACCAAACTCGCAAGCCACCTGGAAACCATCTCCATACTGGTCGAATTTTCTTCAGAGTGCCTTTCAAAACTGGATAGCCAGTGAGAAGGATAGCAGATTGTGGACTTTAAGGCACTCACACCTTGAACCGACGTTTTGCCAAGTCTGTGGATCCATCCCCGTGCAGTGCAGGAACCTCCTGACGCCCTCCCTCTTGTCCCCATGACTGAGGCTCAGGAACAACGAGATCTGCAGGAACTGCCAGGAACAACTGCCTCAGCTACAGCTTTTCTTCATTGAAAGGTACTCTGCAAATATGGTAGAGAAATCCTCTTTGCCACAGTGAAAGTTTGTGAAACTTTCCCAACTTTGGAGTCTTGTTCGCTCCTAATCCGACCTATAACTCTTTTTCATGCAAACTACTTCTAAGAACATTGGCAAAGACTTAACCGTTTACTACCAGAACTGTGCTATCCTATCCAAGACACTGATCCATTGACATTGGCCCAGGTCTATTGAATTGAACTGCCTCTTGTATTGAACTAACACTATTTGCCCTGCCTACGAAAGTAACTGTGTTTGATTCTTATAACCTTTGTCTTTCTACCCCTTTTGAAAGTTATTGAAGTGCCATTTTGCTCCCACTTCAGGGGAGCCTAACTTGTTGAGAACCCTATTGGTTTGGTACTGTAGTATGTTATAGTGTGATTTTGAGCTGCTTATTAGTAGTGGAATGTTTTCTAACTAACTGTGTAAATAAATATGTGTTGTTTTACCAGGAAACCTTGAATAAGTGTCTATTTGAACCACTGTGATTGCAAGTCCTTTGTGCAACACCTTGTACTGCTCACATCCCTCTTGAGATAAGCCTGGCGGCTCAGCCCTGCTACCAGAAAACTGTGTAGTACAGACTTATACCAAAGGTGAGATTGTGCTTACACCTGTAGTCTTAATTGTGTGTAGTGTTCCCAAAGGGTACTGCATGTGAGTCTGCCTAACACTGGTGGCAAGTGGTGGGATCAAGAATAGTTGTTACATTAAGAGTGCTGCTCTTACTGTTGTTCAAATAACCTTCACCAGGCTAAGCACCACCAGGAAAACAATTGTTTTATCATGCCTGATATGGATAACTACAGACAGGAGGCCCTAGTCATTTTAATAGTTGATCAACTAAGAGAAATGTGTAAAACTAGGAACCTCACTGTTAAAGGCAAAAATAATGAATTGATAGAAACATTGTTGGAATGTCAAAATCTAAGAAATAGGTCTGCTATACCTACTTCTGTAGAAAATGTGGAAAATGATGATGAGGATGATAATGTTTCAGAGTCCAACTCAGATGTTATTGATGAGTTAGAAGAGGCAGAAGAGCCTCAAGATGTAGACCCTACTGTACCTCTACCTGCTCTTAGGCCTCAACCTTTAGCCACTGGAACCCTACCGGGTCCAGTACTTAGTCCAGAGTTTGTCTCTTTTGAGAACATGAGACTTGAGTTAGAGTTCAAAAGCACAAACTAAAAGTAAACATCAAGAACTTAAACTAAGGGAAATGGAATTACAACATGCTCTGGAAATGAAGAAATTGTCTCTTGAGAATGATTCCCTCCCAGAGTCTTCTAGGTCTTCTAGTCCTAAGAGGCCTTGCATGCCCAAAGATGCAGTAAGTATTTATGAGGTTAAGCTTGATATTTTGGATTGGTTAGCAACTTTTGAGTATACCCCAGGTTACAACTGATGCTGTAATGGAGGTGGGGGAAATAGACAGGATGGAGTACGAAAATGTTAATCTAGCTTTAATAGCTTTAATAGCTGGATTTCGGAAAACTCCTTCCAAGTACCTTAAGAGGTTTAGGTCCCTCAAAAAGACTGATGGTACCCCTCGGGCTACCTGGGTGTGTGAATGTTTGAAGAACTTAGATGGTTGGGTAAAGGGTTACAGGGTTAACACTTTTGAAGGAATCAGAAATCTGATTTTATTGGAAACTATTTTTGATGCCTGCTCTCCTGAGCTGAGACAGCACTTGGCTGACTCTAAGGAACCTGATCCCAAAAAGTTAGCAGAGAAGCTGACTCATGGGTAGCCAACAGGGCTACTCATAAGGATTCTGAGGCCACTCACAAAAAGGATGAGGGGAAGAAACACCAAGGTGAGAATAAAGATAATTCTAATTCCAACCAACCAGAAGAGGCCTCCAAACAACAGAAGGGAAGATCCCATGGGAAATCCTGACTAGTGAAACCTCTGGTGTTCAACCAGAGGAAGGTCAGCAGAAACCCTCATTCCAGAGAGCATTTGGTAAATGTGAGGTCTGTGGGTCAACTGACCATGTGAAAGGAGATCCCAGATGCAAGGGTAAACCTGCAGGGGGCAGCACTGCCTTCTTAGCCTTCATCCCTGAGGGAGAAGTACAAATGGCTAGTGCCCACTTTCACTTATTGGCTGAAGAACCCTTGGGTGTTCAAGCCAGTGTATCCTTAAAACCACTGGGTCTGTGTAGGAAGAGAACTCAAAAGGGTATTATATGGACAGTGTAAATGGCTAGGACACCCCTGCCAGGAGAGACACCGGGGCCAGCAGAACAGTTGTAGATGAAAGCTTTTTCAAGTTTGAGGATGTTGCTAAGGCACCCAAAGGCCCCACTAGATTTTCTGGAGGTCCTGTCCAGAGGGCTCCGATTTTACTAGCTCTCAAGTGTATTAATATGACAGTGAGGATTCCTGTCAGTGTCCAAAATGAGGTGCCTGGGAGAGTCCTGTTGGGGAATGATTTAAACACTCTAGGCGTAGTATCCAGTACCCCAGGCCTCCCAGTGAGAGGAAACAGAACCAAACCAAATTGGCTAGAGAGTCAACTTAAGCAACCGCTCTGAGCCTGTGGGATCCTCTACAGCAGTAGTCTTCAAACTTTTTTGGTCGGGACCAGCCGAGGAAAATTTGGACAGGCCAGGACCCCCCAAAAATGTCAAATGGACAGTATGTATGATATGATATGTTATTTATAATGCGCTTAATACCCAGAGGTTTCTAAGTGCGGACCCGGAGATCAAACCTGTGTTGCTTCATGTCGTTTGCTTCCAAGGTGAGCATGTTGCCGCTGAGCTGTCCTCCCTGGCTGTCACCACTATTGCATGCTCTCACCAGACCCTATTCCCAGTATAGTCCCTGGGCTCCCGCACCTGCTCCCATCACAGTCGCTGAGCTCCCTATCCCACTCCTACCCAGTCCCTGGGCTCTCCCGAACCCATCACACAGCATGGGCTTTCCCCACCCTACTCCCACCACTATCCCATGGTTCCCATCCATCCTGCTCCCACCACAGTTCCTGGGCTCCCCCATCCCATTCACAGCACAGTCCGAGGGCCAGTGGTGGCTGGTGAATTTTTCAAGTGGAGTGGCATAACTATTTCCCCCAAAAATGCATAAGCGACTGGGCGCATTGAGGGAGCCTGAACCAATCAAGGGAGGATGGTTGTTTTCCCCCGTGATTTATTTTTTAAATAATTGGTTAAAATGTTGCATTGCAGAGCATACTTTAAAAAAAGAAATGGGTAAATAGCCAAACAGTTTGCAATTGGTACTGGGGGACCCATGGGACAGGCATGACATTTTTTACTGGACACCTATGATAGATGCCCAGTAAAAAAATACAATCCCTGTCCCTTGGACCCCACTGGGCCTAACACAATCAACATGATTATGTGTGTATGCAAGGCATTGGGGTGCCAAGAGGGAAAATATGGTATTTTTGACCGGACATCTATGATAAAAATCCAGTAAGCAAAATACCATCCCTGTTCCCTTGGCTCCACAACGTCTCAGAAGGAGAGCCGATTTTGGCAGGTGGGCAGGGGATTGCGAAACAAAGGCATTTAGGCATTTTTAAAATGCCTTTGTTGTACAACCCTCCTTCCCTCTCTATCCACCACATGCCAAAATCAGCTCAATGGACCAAAACAAACTAACACACACACACACACACACACATTCATACAGCAATCACTCTATCATTCACACAAGTAATATGTCCCCGGTAACACTCCGGTATATAAATATAAATAATATATCCCCGGTAACACTCCGGTAAGACTTGTGACCTTTTTGCTGCATTCACTTGAAGCCTCACCTGGGTCCCTGCACACTGCATATTACATCTGCATGGCACATCCACCGCCCACATTATGTGCACTCAGCACGTGCAGCCTGCTTGCCAACATTTATTGCTGCCGCCCGTGTATCTCCCGCTCGCCTGACTTAAAGCAACTTAGTCATTGCCTATGCTAATCTATGCCCACTGTGCCTTGTGCAACTTAGTCATTGCTTATGCTAATCTATGCCCACTGTGCCTTGTGCAACTTAGTCATTGCCTATGCTAATCTATGCCCACTGTGCCTTGTGCAACTTAGTCATTGCCTATGCTAATCTATGCCCACTGTGCCTTGTGCAACTTAGTCATTGCCTATGCTAATCTATGCCCACTGTGCCTTGTGCAACTTAGTCATTGCTTATGCTAATCTATGCCCACTGTGCCTTGTGCAACTTAGTCATTGCTTATGCTAATCTATGCCCACTGTGCCTTGTGCAACTTAGTCATTGCCTATGCTAATCTATGCCCACTGTGCCTTGTGCAACTTAGTCATTGCCTATGCTAATCTATGCCCACTGTGCCTTGTGCAACTTAGTCATTGCTTATGCTAATCTATGCCCACTGTGCCCTATGCAACTTAGTCATTGCTTATGCTGATCTAGGCCCACCGTGCCCGGTGTATCCAGTTCCACATCATGAGTATCACACCTTGCAGCCTGCTATTGTACCTATCTGCAATTATCTTCCACCATAGAGAGGACAGTAGCCTCCCTACTATGCTCACAAGACCACCAAATTCCACTATGACCACCCTCTCTACTGACACCAGTATGGAACACCCGGATCTGAATCCACTATCCGAGTTTCCCAGCAACCCATGTAGTCTACTTTGTCGAAACTCCAGGCTCAGAGCTAGACTCTCGAAACTTTATGAGCCTCTGACTAGAACCCTACCTCCTAACAACAAAAGATCCAATACCCAGAAGCCCAATACCAACGTCCCCCCAAAAAATAGGAGACTTCCTCCCACTACCCAGACCAAAACTGTACCACCTCATCCGTCAAACCACCTACTCAAAGGAGGACTAATAAATGCAAGATCCCTGATAGCACATGCCACAGATATCTGTGACCTGATAGTGCTCGACAATCTGGACTTCATCGCCATCACCGAGTCCTGGCTGCACAACGCAGCAAGACCCCTACTCTCCTTAGCCATCCCAGAAGACTTTACGATATTCAGGCAAGATAGAACTAACACGCGCGGCGGTGGCATTGCCATCATCGCAAAGACCAGCTTAGATATGAGAATCTCACCTACAATAGCAGCTGACTCATGTGAATCACTTACTATCAAACTCCCACTAGCTAGCTCCCAAACTTTGACAATCCATCTCATCTACAGACCACCTGGTCCCTTAGGGACCTTCGAGGAGGATCTCCATAATTCACTCTCCAATAACCTTAAAACTTCTTCACAACTACTTGTCCTAGGGGACTTCAATCTGGGCTTCAATGACCCTTCAGATAAAAATGCCACCATCATTGCCAATTCCCTCTCAAATGTGGGCATGACGCAAAAAACTCTTGCACCTACACATAATAAGGGAAGAATCCTTGATTGGCTAGTAGACTACAATTGCACTGCCAATATCAAAGCTATTATCCCTCAACCTTGGTCAGACCACTTCTTCCTGTCATTTGAATTATCTACCTCCAGACCACTTCCACCAGCCTCCATCATGGCCCCGCCTTGCCTAACAAGAAACAAAAAGAGCATCACCAGAGACACAGTGATCCCGGCCATTCTACCTACACTTAACGGATTAGCCGATCATCTAGACCCAGAAACACTAGTCAACGAGTACAATAAAATAATGCTAACTACCCTCGACAACATCGCACCCTTGAAACTCAGAAAAAGTAAACCCAAATCTCACCTAAATAAATGGTTTACCCCCGAACTAAAGGATTTGCGACTACTTAAGAGGAGCTGCGAAACAGCATGGAGGCTCACCCCTTCAGTAGACCATAAAATGAAACTAACAGAAATCTCCTCCCAATATAAAAAAGAAATCCATCTGGCCAAACAGAACTCCTTTAATAAGCGGATCTCCAACGCCAATTCAAGCATGAGGGAACTATTCTCCATCCTCAAAGAACTAGAGTCACCCATCCCCATCCCGGATACATGCACCAAAGACAAAACCTGGTGCTCCAACATTCAGCTAGCCTTATCCAATAAAATCTCCCTACTCCAAACAAAAATAACCAAAAAGAAAGCCTCCCTTACTCATCATTCCAAGACTAACAACCTCATTACAGACCCTACCCCAAAGACCCAGAACACAGCCACACGATTCATGTTTTCCAAAACATCGATTCTCGAGGTGGAGAAAGTCATCCTCTCTCTTAAGCCGTCTAACTGCCAGGGCGATTCCTGCCCTGCCCAGCTTATAAAAGATGCAGCTAGAGATCTCTCCCCGTTTATCGCCAAACTTGTCAACTCCTCATTCACGTCCGGCACGGTACCCACCAACTTAAAACAATCCTGGGTACTACCATTGCTTAAAAAGCAAACGCTAGACCCTCTTATACCCATAAACTACCGCCCCATTACAACAGTCCCCTTCCTGCTCAAAATCCTGGATAAGATCGCCTACAATCAAATCCAAAGTTTCCTGGAACAACATAAACTCTTAGGAGAGCGCCAATCAGGATTCCGTCCACAACATGGTACAGAGACTGCCCTCATCGACCTAAAGGCACAAATAGATGAAATAAGAGATAAAGGTAAAATGGCTCTCCTCTTGCTGCTGGACCTCTCGGCGGCATTCGACCTTGTAGACCATGGAGTACTTTGCAGCCATTTAGACTCAGCCGCACATTTTTCCAAGGAGGCCATATCTTGGATTGAATCCTTCCTCAGTGATAGGACTATGAGGGTGTTCTCCCCCTCGGCAGCGGCGGACCCAATCCCCATCCGATGTGGAGTCCCTCAGGGCTCATGCGTCTCCCCGACTCTCTACAACATATTCACTAAGCCCCTTTTTGATGATCTGGACCATCTTGGTATCACCTACACCAACTATGCAGATGATACCCAGATTCTCCTGCCACTTTCCGGGGACTACAACAAGGATTTGGCCTTGGTGAATAGGGTGTATATCATGGTCCAGGCATGGATGGCAACCCACGGTCTATGCCTGAACGATGACAAAACAGAGCTGCTCATCCTAGGGACACATTCTAACATGAAGAAACTCAGTCAGGACTACACCTCATTTGAAATTGACGGGAATATTATCAAGGTTTCCAAAGTTGTGAAGACACTTGGCTTCTATCTGGATGCCACCCTCTCTTTTGGCAAGCAGGTGAAGTCATTGGCATCTGCCACCGCCTACATATGCAAGCTCATTAGAGCAGGCAAGCACTTTCTCTCCGATAACAATTGCCTTATCCTAGCGAGAGCATTAATCCTTTCGAGACTTGATTATTGTAATGCCCTCTACATCGGAGCAAACAAATCCATTACCCACCGACTTCAAATTCTTCAAAACAATGCCCTACGAGCCGCCCTTGGTGTACCCAAAAGATCACATATTTCAAACATCAGGCGTCAAAACAATTGGTTATCCTCCCAAAACAAAATCCACCTTAAAGTAGCATCCCTGGTTCATAAAGCCCTGAACAATGCAGCACCAAGCTATCTCCGCATAAACTCACAAAAAGAAATTACTCGCACCCCGCTAGAACTGCAAATGCCAACAGCCTCATTATTCCTAGATTCAGGTTATCTAAGGCGGGGGGTAGTAGCTTCCCGGTGCAAGCAGCTCAATTATGGAACTCATTGCCTAATCCTCTACGCGAGGCACAGCCCTTCCCTGAATTCAGAATTAACTACATCAATCTGCTAAGGACTGCCAATGAATAGCCTATTGGCGCCCACTTATCCTTCACCCCAGCCTAGAACTTACACTTCATCATGATCTTATGGTCCCACTCTCTTTGGCCACCTGACCGATGAGCTTTCGCCCACACAGTACCTGTACATAGATTGTCTTGAGCATATTTTGTATTTATTCTGCATGTATACCGCAACTGCTGCCTTCCTGTGATATTTTGCATCTATATTTTGTATTTTGTATTTGTACAGTGTATGTATCCCATGACCCCACCCTGCAACCTAAGCTTCGCATTTTCTGTACTGCTGCGCCCGGCTACCTTTGGTTTTGGTGCGCATTATAAGTGAATAAAACAAACAAACAAACAAACAAACAAACAAACAAGCTTCCATCACCATACACTCGCTCATAACACAAGCATACACGCATCCACACACATGTTTAAATAAAAACAAATGAACATAAGTGTACCGTCTGCATTGGCCTGCATGTGGGTACTGAAACGCCCTGCTCCAGGCTGCTCTGTCCGTATGTGCAAGGAGGCGCAGGAGCTCCCCCTCGCACATGCAGACATGCAGTGCCCCAGCCAGCATTTCCAATGAGCTATGCAATGCTGGCGAAGCAAACTGCCCCAGCCTTGCATGGCTCAGTGAGCATGTGCGGCTGGGGAACTGAACTGAACTGTTAAAGGGAAATAGTGTTTCCCTTTGAAAGTTCAGCCAGCCCTTGAGCACTCCCTCAGCTGGAAAAAGCAGCTGAGGGAGTGTTCATTGTTTGACTGGGCTGGCTCCTTAGCTCCTCCATAATGGTTGAGGGTGCCACTGGGTGGGTGCCCCCTCGCCATTATGGATGAGCCGCCAAGCTAGGGCTGGCCTATAGGGCAATAGGGCATTGCATGAATCAAAAATGCAAAATGCTAGTGTGGGCCATTCAAAAGGGGCCACCTTTTTGGCCAATGAGGGCCATTTTGATGAGTTACTTCACTATGCAGTTAGATTTTGACCATTGAGCAGTTAGTAATTTTGACCATTATTGCTAAATAAATATTCTTTAAATATCACAATCTACTTACACTTTAACACAAAGCACCCCCTTGGGTACTATTCAAACATTCTATGACTAAAGGAATGAATATCCATTTACAACTGCGGGCCACTTTCGTTGGTGCCTGAGACAGTTTTATACTTCTGCCCGAACATGTGAGCCGCCCCTGCCATTTCTTCCAATCTAAAAAAAATATATATTTATTTAATTTTAGATTTTATGCTGGCCTCTCACGGCCCCCAGGCATGCGGCCGTGGCCCACTGTGGGGCCGCGACTCACAGTTTGAATACCGCTGCTCTACAGAGACCCCCCACTGTAAGTCCTGTGTTAGTAAGTTGACCTCTAACCAAGGCAAATCTGAAGCTAGAATAGTAGGGAAATGGGAGCCCCAACCAAGTTCCATCATTGCCCATCCAATTGTAAAGTATGTGGCCCCGCTGCTTCTGAGGAAGAGGTGGATAGACAAATTGGACCCCTCTCGAGGCCTGTGAGAACTGGTAATTCTCAAAGCTGGTGGAAAACCAGGAAAAATAGGTCTAATGCTAACAACCTTAAGACTGTTGGAACTTCTACTGAAGACTCCAGTGTAAATCCTAGTGTTAGGAGGAAAACTTCTAAAACGAGTAAAACCAGATGTCAGAGGAAATGGAAGCATGTACCTTGCTTGACCACAGCCTTCCAAGATACCCAAGACCCAACATGCTCTTGTGAGAGAGGTGGTGAAGAAGCATGGAGGCCCCGCTACATCTAAGGGATTCCTTTCTATGGACCCATTGAAAAGCCTATTGTAGATTCAGAGGTTGTTACAAATTCTGAGGGACTGTTAGAGCAGATCCCCTATACATTAAAAAAGAAAGATGTACCAAACAAGGTTTGTAGGTCATAGAGCTTGCAAATGAAAACCAGTGATAGAATGTTTCCTAGCAAGGGTTACAGAAGGTTGCTGGTGTACTCATCAGGCCATTTAACTGACTTGCAACAGGCTATCCATCCAGGTGGGGATTAGATCCTCCTGTCCCTTAGTCTGTGGGGGACGAGTGTTAGAGATAATTCTCACCAAAGTGATCATTCCCTCTACCTTAGAGCCCTCCAGCTCTTTTACTATATTTTGGGACTTTGACCTTTTCTTTTTCAATGTGTTTTCTGTGTTTGTGTTCTTTGGATATGGAGTTTTAGACAAACTCCATCGCCATCATCTTTTTTTGTGTGTCACACAGCACCCTCAGTGCAGTGGCACAGGGATGTCTTTTTAGACTTCTCAAGGTTTAAATACCTTCTCTGGGACTGACTACCGTCTCCCAGTGAATGCAAAGTTAAATTGACTTTGCTAGTCTTTTTAAATTGCTAGACCCAGCACACACTGCCTTACAGCAGAGTGCTGGAGGGAATAGCTAGTGTTTAATATAACTAGAAAACTCATGTAGCTCTCAGAAGCTACTCTTTCTGCTCAGAATGGCTGGTGGCAGTGGTATTACCATGATTTCCCCGACCGCGACCCGTTTAAATGCTCCGGTCGATGAAATCCACCAGAGCCATGTTTTTCAAGATGGCGTCTGAGCCCCCTCTGTAAAAACAGGTTCCGATCGACTTTTTTCACCATTTCATTTTGGAAAGGTCCTTCTAGTGTTTGTCTCTGCGCGCCAAACCAGGTTTGGTCCGTTTGTTTGTTTGCCTTTGGCGGGCTTCTGTACTAAAGCCCCCCTCTAGTGCCTGAGTGTCTGGGGAGGACAGGATGTGAGGGAGGTGCCCGAAACCCCCTTTGCTTAGTCTCCTAGGAGAGCTGAATGCACTCTGGTGTGATTGGCTGACTGTCCAGCAAAGACAGCCACCCTGCTGGGTGAGTGGCAGCTAGACTGGAATGAATGGGAGAAAACTGTTTAAAAGCAGGTCTCTGGGACTTGGAAGGCAGAGTCAACCACTGGAACGAAAGAACCGAAGACAAGCTGAAGGAAGACGACTGCTGCAACTCCTAGACTGTTGATTTGCCCGGTGAAGCCCTGCTGCAGGTCCAAATTGCCTGAAACTCCCTCGACAGAGAAGCCCTTCAAGGACAACTTCTTCCCTTGAGCTGGTGGGAACAACCAACTCACAAGCCACCTGGAAACCATCTCCATACTGGTCAAATTTTTTTCAGAGTGCTGTTGAAAACCGGATAGCCAGTGAGAAGGAAACCAGATTGTGGACTTTAAGGCACTCACACCATATACCGACATTTGGCTAAGTCAGTGGATCCGTCCCCATGCAGTGCAGGAACCTCCCAACGTCCTCCCACTTGTCCCCACGACTGAGGCCCAGGAACAGCAAGATCTCCAGGAACTGCCAGGAACAACTGCCTCAGCTACAGCTTTTCTTCATTCAAAGGTACTGTGAAAATGTGGTAGAGAAATCCTCTTTGCTGCGGTGAAAGGTTGTGAAACTTTCCCAACTTTGGAGTCGTGTTCAGTCCTAAACCGACCTATAAGTCTTTTTCGTGCAAACTACTTCTAAGAACATTGGCAAAGACTTAACCGTTTACTACCAGAACTGTACTATCCTTTCCAAGACACTGATCCATTGACTTTGGCCCGGGTCTATTGAAATGAACTGCCTCTGGTAGTGAACTGAAACTATTTGCCCTGCCTATGAAAGTAACTGTGTCTGATTCTTACTGATTATAACCTTTGTCTTTCTACCCCTTATTGGTTAAGTACTGCAGTGTATTACAGTGTGATATTAAGATGCGTATTACTAGTGGAAGGTTTCCTAACTGTGTAAATACATTAATATTGGTTTACCAAGAAACCTTGAGTAAGTGCCTATTTGAACTACTATGATTGCAAGTCCTTTGTGTAACACCTTGTATTGCTCACATCCCTCTTGTGATAAGCCTGGCTGCTCAGCCCTGCTACCAGAAAACTGTGTAGTACAGATTATACCAAAGGTGAGATTGTGCTTACACCTGTAGTCTTAATTGTGTGTGGTGTTCCCAAAGGGTACTGCATGTAATTCTGCCTAACAGAGGTTTACGAAACGAGGTGTAATTATGCATCTGTAATGGGGTATTTATAAAGCGCTTAATGCCTAGAGGTTTCTAAACGCAGACCGGGGTATCAAACCTGTGTTGCTCAGCTTCGTACTGCTGCTAAGGTGAGGAGGTTGCCCCTGAGCTATCCTCCCGAGACATTGGAATACCGTGATGGAGTTCCCTACACGGCGCCAGCTAATGAAACTATACAATCATAGCAGGATTTCAATTTTTACAAAAGAAAGAGATGAGGGACCAGGCGAGGAGGTGCCTGTCAATCCTTTCACCCAGATAACTCAGTGCAAGTTCAACACCAGACACAGCGCCTTGAAGGCAATTCTGCTCCTAACCAGGGGGCCATGAAGGGGATGGTGAAATGGGTGATCAGGATTGTTCCTGTCAGGTTGGAGATGAGGCGTATTTCAGGACTCTGAAGCTTCTGTGACAGAGCCATTTGGTATTTAGGAATACCCACGTAGAAGGAGTTGCAAGAGCCGAGTTTAGAATGGATGAAAGCCACCACTGAGGGCAGGACATGGGTCTTGTCGAAATAGAGCAGTATTTCTTTTAAGCAGGCATAGGTAGTCGAACACATGTTTATTCTGCGCGCATACCAAGAGGAACGCTAAACAAGGAAAGTGGGGGGAAGCTGGCTACTGGCTGTCTATGTCCCGATATGGGGGAAGCTGGCTACTGCATGTCTATGTCCCGCTATGGGGGAAGCTGGCTACGCTGCATGTCTGTCCCATTATGGGGGAAGTTGGTTACTGCATGTCTGTGTCCCGCCATGGGGGAAGGTGGCTACTGCATGTCAGTCCCGCTATGGGGGAAGCTGGTTACTGCATGTCTGTCCTACCATGGGGGTAGCCGGCTACACTGCATGCCTGTGTCCCGCCATCTGGGGTAGCATGTCAGTCGCACCATGGGGGATGTTGGCTAGTGCATGTCTGTGTCCCGCCATAGGGAAGCTGCATGTCTATGTCCCGCCACGCAGGAGGCTGGCTACTGCATGTCTCTGTCCCGCTATGGGGGAAGCTGGCTACTGCATGTCTATGTCCCGCCATGGGGGAAGCTGGCTACTGCATGTCTGTCTCATCATGGGGGAAGCTGGCTACTGCATGTCTGTCCCACCATGGTGGAAGCTGGCTACTGCATGTCTGTCCCACCATGGGGAAGCTGGCTACTGCATGTCTTAGTCCCGCCATGGTGGAAGCTGGCTACTGCATGTCTGTCCCACCATGGGGGAAGCTGTCTACACTGCATGTCTGTGTCCCGTCATGGGGGAAGCTGGCTACTGCATGTCTGTCCCACCATGGTGGAAGCTGGCTACTGCATGTCTGTCCCACCATGGGGAAAGCCGGCTACACTGCATGTTTGTGTCCCGCCATCTGGGGTAGCTTGCTACAGCATGTCAGTCCCACCATGGGGGAAGCTGGCTACTGCATGTTAGTCCCACCATGGAGAAAGTTGGTTACTGCATGTCTGTGTCCCGCCATGGGGGAAGCTGGCTACTGCATGTCTGTCCCACCATGGGGGATGTTAGCTTGTGCATATCTGTGTCCCAACATGGGTAAACTGGCTACTGCATGTCTGTCCCACCATGGGGAAATCTGGCTAATGCATGTCTATGTCCCGCCATGGGGAAGTCTGGCGACTGCATGTCTATCCTGCCATGGGGAAATCTGGCTACTACATGTCTGTGTCCCGCTATGGTGGAAGCTGGCTACTGCATGTCTGTGTCCCGCCATGGGGGAAGCTGGCTAATGCAAGTCTGTGTCCCGGCATTGGGGGAAATCTGGCTACTGCATGTCTATGTACCGCCATGGGGGAAGCTGGCTACTGCATGTCTATCCCGCCATGGGGGAAGCTGGCTACTGCATGTCTGTGTCCCGCCATGGGGGAAGCTGGCTACTGCATGTCTGTGTCCCGCCATGGGGGAAGCTGGCTACTGCATGTCTGTGTCCCGCCATGGGGGAAGCTGGCTACTGCATGTCTATGTCCCGCCATTGGGGGAAGCTGGCTACTGCATGTCTGTGTCCCGCCATGGGGGAAGCTGGCTACTGCATGTCTATGTCCCGCCATGGGGGAAGCTGGCTACTGCATGTCTATCCCGCCATGGGGGAAGCTGGCTACTACATGTCTGTGTCCCGCTATGGTGGAAGCTGGCTACTGCATGTCTATGTCCCGCCATGGGGGAAGCTGGCTACTGCATGTCTATCCCGCCATGGGGGAAGCTGGCTACTACATGTCTGTGTCCCGCTATGGTGGAAGCTGGATACTGCATGTCTGTCCCACCATGGTGGAAGCTGGCTACTGCATGTCTGTGTCCCGCCATGGGGGAAGCTGGCTACTGCATGTCTATCCCGCCATGGGGGAAGCTGGCTACTGCATGTCTCTGTCCCGCCATTGGGGGAAGCTGGCTACTGCATGTCTGTGCCACCATGGGGGAAGCTGGCTACTGCATGTCTGTCCGGCCACGGGGAAATCTGGCTACTGCATGTCTATGTCCCGCCATGGGGAAATCTGTCTACTGCTTTTTTCTGTCCCACCATGGTGGAAGCTGGTTATTGGATGTTTGTCTCGCTTTGAGTGAAATCTGGCTACTGCACCATGTCTGTCCCACCATGGGGGAAGCTGGCTACTGTATGTCTGTGTCCCGCCATGGGGGAAGCTGGCTACTGCATGTCTGTTTCCCTACTTTGGGGGAAATCTGGCTACTGCATGTCTATGTCCCGCCATGGGCTAAACTGGCTCCTGCATGTCTATGCCCCGCCATTGGGGGAAGCTGGCTACTGCATGTCTGTGTCCCGCCATGGGGGAAGCTGGCTACTGCATGTCTGTGTCCCGCCATGGGGTAAGCTGGCTCCTGCATGTCTATGTCCGGCCATTGGGGGAAGCTGGCTACTGCATGTCTCTGTCCCGCCATGGGGGAAGCTGGCTACTGCATGTCTCTGTCCCGCCATGGGGGAAGCTGGCTACTGCATGTCTCTGTCCCACCATGGTGGAAGCTGGCTACTGCATGTCTATGTCCCGCCATGGGGGAAGCTGGCTACTGCATGTCTCTGTCCCACCATGGGGGAAGCTGGCTACTGCATGTCTATGTCCCGCCATGGGGGAAGCTGGCTACTGCATGTCTCTGTCCCGCCATGGGGGAAGCTGGCTAATGCATGTCTATGTCCCGCCATGGGGGAAGCTGGCTACTGCATGTCTCTGTCCCGCCATGGGGGAAGCTGGCTACTGCATGTCTCTGTCCCACCATGGGGGAAGCTGGCTAATGCATGTCTATGTCCCGCCATGGGGGAAGCTGGCTACTGCATGTCTCTGTCCCACCATGGGGGAAGCTGGCTACTGCATGTCTATGTCCCGCCATGGGGGAAGCTGGCTACTGCATGTCGGTCCTGCCATGGGGGAAGCTGGCTCCTGCATGTCTATGTCCGACCATTGGGGGAAGCTGGCTACTGCATGTCTCTGTCCCGCCATGGGGGAAGCTGGCTACTGCATGTCTGTCCCACCATGGGGGAAGCTGGCTACTGCATGTCTGTCCCACCATGGGGGAAGCTGGTTACTGCAAGCCTGTGTCTTCATAACATGTGCCTTTGCTACATTCAATTTCACTCTATTAGCCTCCATGTACTTTGCAAAGGCATTAATAAGATGTTGCAGACTGACTGGAGTATTGTCGAAGAGGATGAACACGTCTGCATAAGCCATCCATGTTAGCCGGGTTTCACCAGTCTTTAGTGTTACAAATGCTGCCCCCTCCAACACCTCGTCTATATCAGCAGCATAGAGGTTGAAGAGGCAGGGGGCCAACATGCTACCCCGTTGCAAGCCGTTTTGAGTTTCCACCCTCCTAGACAGCACACAGTCACTGCTGAGTTTGACCTGCACAGTCGTATTCTCATGAAAGTAGATTCATATTGACAATAAACCAGACAGAAGCCCCTATTTTCTTAATTTCTTTCATAAACTATGCCGATCTGCTAGATCAAATGCTGTAGTCAAGTCAAATGATACTACATAGGTCGACATTCTACTCCCCCCGACCCCATGTCAATGTATGAATGCTACTCATAAGAAACCCATTGCAATCAGTGCCTATGTTGCTCCGAACGCCAGTGTGATTCTTACTCAGCCTTTGGTTTTCCACAGCCCATTCATTTATTTTTTCTAAGAGTAGACTGGCAGATATCTTTGAATTTGCATCCATTAAACTTATTGGACGATAATTACCAGGGGTCATTCTGTTACCTTTTTTTAACACAGGGACAATCTATGTATTTTTCCACAATTTCTGAGTCTTCTGTGTCATCATTGTTAGGCAGAAACCTGTGCAGTTCCCTTAGGGACCACTGCAAAAAGTTTAAGACTACAGGAGTTAGCAGTAAACCCAATTGGTAGCAGTCTGCACCACCCAGATTTACCTGGTAGCTGTAGCTGAGCAGTCAGACGTCTCTCAAGAAGAGTTAGGCAGTATATAGAGTATACACAATAGGGCTAAAAATACAGTAGTACAAACAAACACTGACCAGAGCTTTGGTATAAAAGTATGTAATTATTTATTTAAAAACACACTTGTAAAAATACACTGGCACTAATATGTCAAGCAAGTTCAAACACAGTCACTTGAAATATATACACCTCCCTAATTAATTATCGGACAAGTCTAGGTTAAGACACCACTTATTTAGCAAAACAGAGGTGAGCGTGTAACCATAGATGGCACTCCAATCATTTGTTTAAAAAAAAGGGAGAGAAAAGGCAGAATCAGAAAATCACACAGTACCAACACTTTTAAAGAACCACAGCAAGTCAAGGAAGGCAGGGTCTACCGTAGAGCAAAAAGTTCATAGGCCAGGCCCACTCTTGGAGAGAGCAAGGCGGAATGTGGCCAAGATCACACAGTGGAAATGCACTCAAAGTCTTTGCAGGAAAGTCAAAAAGAGGTTGGATCAAGTTAGAAAGGTAATGTTAACGGGTCTGAGGTCACCCCAGGATAGAGAGTCAAGGATTTACGGGACACCTTGGACAGTCTGTTGCAAGGGAGACCAGACGGGACACAGTACCTGAAATGGTGAGAAAGCTCCAGCGGGGGCAGTTGTTCCTGGCAGCGAGTGCAAGTCGGGGCTTCGTCCAGGGGAAGAGAAGATCTCGACGTGGAGGAAAGCTGGAGGTCGTTGCACTGCCAGGGAAGAAACCAGCCGCAGAGTTTCCTGGTTAAAAGGTACTGCCCTTTTATTCGTGGTAGTGGTGAAGCGTGGCTATCCGGCTGCCGGGGTGCTTGGCACGGGCGATTCGGCCACGAGACGATCCAGGAAGGCGAAAAAGGTGAACTGGTTGGTCCCACCAGCTCAAAGGGAAGACGACTCTCCTGGAAGAAGATCTTCTCTGTCGTCGGGGAAGTGGTGAGTTTCGTACAGCAGGGCTCCACCGGTGGTGTCATTATTGGAGATGGCTCAGCTTCTCCCTTATTCGGATTCTTTAGGTCCTGTGGCGACTTCTCAAGTTCCAGTCCCCAAAGCCCTGCTTTTATGCAGCAAACCCCCCATTCATCAGCCTAGCTGTCAATCAAACATGCTAAGTGGTGAGCCGGGCGGCTCACCACTGGGCCAATCACACAAGAGTGTGACTTGAGTTGCCAAGGCAACTCAGTCCAGGGTGCCTATGCCCCCCTCCCACACATCCTGTAGACCCAGACAGAGTGGCACCACTTTTGGAGGCTTCTGTGCAGAAGCCCGCCAAAATTGGAACAAAGGGCTCGACTTGGGTTGGAGTTACAGAGGCGAACACAAACGCCATTTTAAAACCGAGTCCTGACAAAAAGACCCAACCGAGGAATAAATATTAAATAAATAACCCGGTGGTATCTTTAACATTGCACCAAAAAAGTGGTGCATTTAAAATGAGTGGGAACATCCCATAGGAAATATATCTTGCGTGGTAACCACTGCCACCAGCTAGAACTCGACAAAGGGGGGACTGGACAGTGCCCCCTTGGAAAACAGACCCAGGGGCAATCGAATTACCCCTACCAGTACTTCTACAATATGATGGTTTGTACTGGTTCTGTTCACAATTTAAGACTAGTAAAGTCAATGGTGACTTTACATGCCCTGGGAGACAGTAGTCAGTCCCAGGGTATGGAGTGTATGTTTGGGGGTCACTATGACACCCCTGTGTTACTGCACTGAGTGTGCTGTGTAACACATATACCAAAAACACATGAAGCCCTATGGAGTAAAAGACCCCATAGTCCATAAAACACATTACATAGTCAAAGGACATTCGCAAATCATGCCTAAAAGTGGGGGAAAAAAGAGTCTCATTCTTAGCAAGAGAAAGATTAAACCCCAAAAATCCAGCAACGCTGCTGGGGGACTCACTAGGTTTGGGAAATTAGCCTTAACAGAGAATTCTCCCTAACACTCATTATTTCTCTAAACATGATAAACAATATTCTAGACCAAAGTGCAGGGGACTTTTTGAACATAATTTTAGACTGGAGATCTGGGCCTGCTGCTCGAGAACTACTAGTGTGCACGATCAATTTTTTTAACATCTTGAATCCTAAAATGCATACACCAGTTACGATTCTCTCTCGCTATTTGTGCAATTTTATCTTCTCCTTTTCTTTTATACAGTTAGAAAAAAACTGACCCCCCCCCCCGCTTCTTCATGTAGACGGTTTACCTGTACATCACTCAGTTTTGTTTCCATTGCATTTATTAACCCAGAAATGTGCATCTTAATTTCCAGCGACTATCCACAGCATGGCTTTACTATCATGCTGATATAATCATGACTTCACCGTCCTGCTGATATAATCATGGATTCACCGTCCTGCTGATATAATCATGGCTTCAACATCCTGCTGATATAATCATGGCTTCACCGTCCTACTGATATAATCATGGCTTCACTGACTGTCCTGCTGATATAATCATGGCTTCACTGACTGTCCTGCTGATATAATCATGGCTTCACCGTCCTGCTGATATAATCATGGCTTCAACATCCTGCTGATATAATCATGGCTTCACTGACTGTCCTGCTGATATAATCGTGGCTTCACCGTCCTGCTGATATAATCATGGCTTCAACATCCTGCTGATATAATCATGGCTTCACCGTCCTGCTGATACAATCATGGCTTCACTGACTGTCCTGCTGATATGATCATGGCTTCACCATCCTACTGATATAATCATGGCTTCAACATCTTGCTGATATAATCATGGCTTCACTGACTGTCCTGCTGATATAAACATGGCTTCACTGTCCTGCTGATATAATCATGGCTTCAACATCCTGCTGATATAATCATGGCTTCAACATCCTGCTGATATAATCATGGCTTCACCGTCCTACTGATATAATCATGGCTTCACTGACTGTCCTGCTGATATAATCATGGCTTCACCGTTCTGCTGATATAATCATGGCTTCACTGACTGTCCTGCTAATATGATTATGGCTTCACCATCCTGCTGATATAATCATGGCTTCAACATCCTGCTGATATAACCATGGCTTCACCGTCCTGCTGATATAATCATGGCTTCACTGACTGTCCTGCTGATATAATCATGGCTTCACCATCCTACTGATATAATCATGGCTTCAACATCCTGCTGATATAATCATGGCTTCACCGTCCTGCTGATATAATCATGGCTTCACTGACTGTCCTGCTGATATAATCATGGCTTCACCGTCCTGCTGATATAATCATGGCTTCACTGACTGTCCTGCAGATATAATCATGGCTTCACCATCCTACTGATATAATCATGGCTTCAACATCCTGCTGATATAATCATGGCTTCACTGACTGTCCTGCTGATATGATCATGGCTTCACCATCCTGCTGATATAATCATGGCTTCACTGACTGTCCTGCTGATATAATCATGGCTTCACCATCCTACTGATATAATCATGGCTTCAACATCCTGCTGATATAATCATGGCTTCACTGACTGTCCTGCTGATGTAATCATGGCTTCACCGTCCTGCTGATATAATCATGGCTTCACTGACTGTCCTGCTGATATAATCATGGCTTCACCATCCTACTGATATAATCATGGCTTCAACATCCTGCTGATATAATCATGGCTTCACTGACTGTCCTGCTGATATAATCATGGCTTCACCGTCCTGCTGATATAATCATGGCTTCAACATCCTGCTGATATAATCATGGCTTCAACCTCCTGCTGATATAATCATGGCATCACCGTCCTGCTGATATAATCATGGCTTCACTGACTGTCCTGCGGATATAATCATGGCTTCACCGTCCTGCTGATATAATCATGGCTTCACTGACTGTCCTGCTGATATAATCATGGCTTCACCATCCTGCTGATATAATCATGGCTTCAACATCCTGCTGATATAACCATGGCTCCACTGTCCTGCTGATATAATCATGGCTTCAACATCCTGCTGATATAATCATGGCTTCATTGACTGCCCTGCTGATATAATCATGGCTTCAGCGTCCTGCCGATATAATCATGGCTTCACTGACTGTCCTGCTGATGTAATCATGGCTTCACCATCCTGCTGATATAATCATGGCTTCAACATCCTACTGATATAATCATGGCTTCACCGTCCTGCTGATATAATCATGGCTTCACTGACTGTCCTGCTGATATAATCATGGCTTCACCATCCTGCTGATATAATCATGGCTTCAACATCCTGCTGATATAACCATGGCTCCACTGTCCTGCTGATATAATCATGGCTTCAACATCCTGCTGATATAATCATGGCTTCATTGACTGTCCTGCTGATATAATCATGGCTTCAGCGTCCTGCTGATATAATCATGGCTTCACTGACTGTCCTGCTGATGTAATCATGGCTTCACCATCCTGCTGATATAATCATGGCTTCAACATCCTACTGATATAATCATGGCTTCACCATCCTACTGATATAATCATAGCTTCAACATCCTGCTGATATAATCATGGCTTCACTGACTGTCCTGCTGATATAATCATGGCTTCAGCGTCCTGCTGATATAATCATGGTTTCACTGACTGTCCTGCTGATATAATCATGGCTTCACCATCCTGCTGATATAATCATGGCTTCAACATCCTACTGATATAATCATGGCTTCACCATCCTACTGATATAATCATAGCTTCAACATCCTGCTGATATAATCATGGCTTCACTGACTGTCCTGCTGATATAATCATGGCTTCACCATCCTACTGATATAATCATGGCTTCAACATCCTGCTGATATAATCATGGCTTCACTGACTGTCCTGCTGATATAATCATGGCTTCACCGTCCTGCTGATATAATCACGGCTTCACTGACTGTCCTGCTGATATAATCATGGCTTCACCATCCTGCTGATATAATCATGGCTTCAACATCCTGCTGATATAATCACGGCTTCACCATACTGCTGATATAATCATGGCTTCAACATCTTGCTGATATAATCATGGCTTCACTGACTGTTCTGCTGATATAATCATGGCTTCATTGACTGTCCTGCTGATAAAATCATGGCTTCACTGTCCTGCTGATATAATCATGGCTTCACTGACTGTCCTACTGATATAATCATGGCTTCACCATCCCGCTGATATAATTATGGCTTTACTATCCTGCTGATATAATCATGGCTTCACCATCCTACTGATATAATCATGGCTTCAACATCCTGCTGATATAAGCATGGTTTCCCCATCCTGCTGTCATGATCATGGCTTCACTGACTGTCCTGCTGATATAATGATGGCTTCAACACCCTGCTGATATAATCATGGCTTCACTGTCCTGATGATATAATCATGGCTTCACTGACTGTCCTGCTGATATAATCATGGCTTCAACACCCTGCTGATATAATCATGGCTTCACCGTCCTGATGATATAATCATGGCTTCACTGACTGTCCTGCTGATATAATCATGGCTTCACCATCCTGATGACATGATCATGGCTTCACTGACTGTCCCGCTGATATAATGATGGCTTCAACACCCTGCTGATATAATCATGGCTTCACCGTCCTGATGATATAATCATGGCTTCACTGACTGTCCTGCTGATATAATCATGGCTTCACCATCCTGATGACATGATCATGGCTTCACTGACTGTCCCGCTGATATAATCATGGCTTCAAAACCCTGCTGTTATGATCATGGCTTCACTGTCCTGCTGATATAATCGATAGGGATAATCTTTACCCCAATGCTTCAATCTTTGTTTTCCTTCTCATTACTACTAGTTCTACTATTTTTGATAGTCCGAATGATCTTATTACTAAGTTGCCTTTTCTTCTTCACAGCAGTATCAGAACAGTGCTGAACCTGCTTACCCACCTTATCTCCCCAGGGGCAAAGAAACAAAGGCTGGACCACCTGAGAAATGTGCAACTGAATGGCTTCAACGGAACACAATAAAGTTTTTTGAAAAAAATGTGATTTCTTAAAACAAATTTCTATATTATTATTAACATTATTTATTCTATTTTATTATCTGTCCATCTCAGGCGATTCCATCCAGTATTTACTAGACATCTCTGGGCCCATTTTGATTCCTATTTCCCAATTTCATTGTGAAGGCTGCAATCAACATATTGTGATCGCTCTTCTCACTGTCACCTATATGGAAATCCTTGCACATATCTAAAAGTTTCTTTTTGGCAAACATGTAATCAAGGAGCAACTAGGACTCCCCTGTGCCATGTTACATGCGGTCGTCCATCAGCACTCATTTCATTATTTCATTTTGCATGGAGCAGAAACAGGATTGGGCTAAAATTGAAGCAATCATTTGGAGAAAAACGTGAACTCTTCCACAATGTGCCCCCATGGGCATTTGGCATGACCTTGGTTTAGTTTCGATACAAGCACGTATTAACTGGAAGGTTCTACCACTTCTTAGTAAGGTACTATTTCCTGCACAGGGAGCTAGCTTTCAAACTTACATGAAGGGCTAACACAGAATCGTTTTGGGGTTCTACAGGTTTGACGCGACAAATGTGATGCTATGTTAGTGAATAATTATTCTAATCCAGAGGAGCTGTGAACTCAGCCTCTGAAAGTGAAAAAGACAGTGTTGCTATCCATTATGTTGCCCTTGTAGGATGGAAATCAAATCTCTTACTATGGTTACATTGTAGTGATTAAAACATCCACTGCAATCTTTTAGAAAGGATTGTTTGAAGAATGAAATGTAATGTATTTTTAACTAGAGAAGTTTTAGGTTCAAGACATAATACTGTGAGGCTGGAGAGGCTGTGCCGCTACTGCTCGCTCGCGGATGAGTCTTCATGGCACCTTCTCGCCAACAGTCCTTCATTAGGTCCCGTGCGTATGAAAGTCTTGCCTACATTTGGCCATTTTAACTAAGGAGATGTTTTGGTAAAGAATTTTAAAAGCGCCAGACATTTCGTTAAGCCTCACTATTTTAACATTCTTAAAGTTGGTTATAAATGACTATGAAATATGTGTTGAAACATTATGACTTGTGATTTGTGAAACGTCAGATGGACACTGTCGCACACAATAAATAAATAAGTAATATGCAAAGCATGTACAGAGTTGGCAGCCATATTGGAGCTATGCAATGTGAGCATAGGCCTTCATTGAGTGTACCATTGTATCCTGGTCAGTAAGCAGCAGAAAGGGTGAATCCGGGAAAGGAAGAGAAACAAAAGCACACGGTGATCCGCCCGAAATGTATTCTTCATCTCCTGCCAAGAATATTAGGGGAGGGAAAAAAGCGCAAAAGTGCCCTCTAAAGCCGACTGCATTTTAGATTTAGTGAATATGATCATGAAGGAAGAAAAGTCACATAAAAAGAGGAGTCACAAGAAACATACAAATATTCCAAGCACCCCAAGGAGCCAGACTCTCACCATCTACATGACACCCCGACTACTCACCATCAATACATCTGGTATTTCCTGCTACAACTCTGCGAATGCTGAGCACATCTAAGGAATGTGTGAAGCCCCCATCACCAAATGCCCAGACATGAAACACTGCCTTGCACAGGTGGAGGCACGGATGCCAGCAAACAGACTAAAAGCTGAACCCCAGCAAAAGAGAGATGATGCTCTGTGTTCCTACAGGTTCTAACTCCACCACAATCATGCGACCTGACTGTGATGCTGGAAATGCATTGGAGGGACAGGGCCTCCCTGTCCTTGTCCTGTAGTCCTGTTTCATTTGTGTTCTGTGTTGTTTTCCGCCCCAGAGTCCATGTTGGACTCCTGGCGGTGCAGCTCTTCCTGTTTTTGGTTTGGTGTACGGACCCATGGGATACCCTTATGGCACCCATGGGTGGGGGTACTGCCCTGTGCCCCTAGTGTATGTTTTTTTAATGTGTGGCCCGCAGATCAGGGTATGGGCTGGTGGCAGCTCCATGCTGAATTTGACAGGTGCTCTGAGTATCCTCCATTTTGGGATGCCCAGGCACTGCCATTGGAATCAGTTCATTCCTGATAGGAAACAAGATGGCCCCTGTGGCCCCATGCTTTCTATTGCCTGTTACCTTGTTTTCCCAAAGACCTGGGGAGCCCTGACTCTGTCCCTTCCCCCTGATTGGCTGCTGGGTGGAAGTTCCTTATATGGTATTGTGGGGAAGTCCAGGCCAGACTAGCTGGAACCTTCCCAGTGACTGTATGTTTTGGGTACACCCTGTGGGTGGGACCTGGGTGAATGGAGTGTGTGACCAATATGCACTTCTTGTTGTGGATGTCTGGTTTCTGGTGTTTGACACAATGGCTGAGACAGCCCTGCCTGAAACTGGTATGAATGCAATGTGTAGTGCTGAATGGCTGAGTGCTTGTCCCAATACACATTCCTTGTTCTGAGTGTCTGAGAGGGAAGAGTATGGCCTGAATGCACTGTATGCTTGATTAGCTGCCTGACTGCCTGAATGCCTTTCTGAGTGATTGGTTGCCTGAGGGTGACCCAGCCGAATGAATGAGAGACAGAACAGTATATCTGGGGCCCTCTCACTGCTAGGATTTGTTCATAAGCTGAAGTTGATAAATGAAGCTTATCCTTAAAGCACAGCTGGAAGAAGAAGATTTGCTGCTGCATTTGCTTCGACCTCATCTGAAAGCTGTCGAGTTCATCGTGGACTGATCCCAGGGAGTGTGATGCTGGAAATGCATCGGAGGGACAGGGCCTCCGTATCCTTGTCCTTTTTCTGTTCTTATCGTGTGTTCTGTCGTGTTTTCCGCGCAGAAGTCCATGCGGGACTACTGGCGGTGCAGCTCTCTCTTTTGGTTTGGTGAACAGACCCATGGGATACCCTTATGGCACCCATGGGTAGGGGTGCAACCCTGTGCCCCTAGTGTATGTTTTTGGGCACCCGTGGGTGGCCCACAGAGCCGGGTATGGGCTGGTGGCAGCTACATGCTGAAGTTGACAGGTGCGCTGGGTATCCGCCATTTTAGGGTACCCCGGCCCTGCCATTGGAATCAGTTGATTCCTGATAGGAAACAAGATGGCCCCGGTGGCCTCTTGCTTTCTATCGCCTGATACCTTGTTTTCCCAAAGTCCTGGGAAGCCCTGACTCTGTCCCTTCCCCCTGACTGGCTGTTGGGTGGAGGTTCCGTATATGGTGTTGTTGTGAAGGCCCAGCTAGACTTACTGGAGCCTTCCCGCTGACTGTATGTTGTGGGTACCGCCTGTGGGTGGGACCTGGGTGAATGGGGAGTGTGACCAATATGCACTCCGTGTTGTGGCTGTCTGGTTTCTGCCATGAGAGACAAAGACTGAGACAGCCCTGCCCGAAACTGGACTGAATGCAGTATGTAGAGTTGAATGGCTGAGTACTTGTCTCAATCCACATTCCTTGTTGTGAGTGTCTGAGCGGGAGAAGAGTGGCCTGAATGCCCTGCGTGCCTGATTGGCTGACCGACTGCATGAATGCCCTTCTGTACGATTGGCTGCTGAGTGTGTGCCAGCAGTGTGGATGAGAGACCAAATAGTATATCTGGGGACCTCTCACCACTGGAAATTGTTCAGAAGCTGAAGTCCACTACGACGAGTAACTGGAGTAACTGACGCTTGACCTTGAGGCCCTGCTGGAGGAGAAGGATTGCCGTGGCTCTCCTTCACGATCTAAAGGCTGCTGTGTCTCCAAGGACTGACCCAGAGAGGACCTGGTAAGGCGCCCTCTTCCCGAGCTACGAGGGACCATCGTGCACAGCTGACCTTTGCCAACGCTCCCTGGTAGACAGACCTACGACAGGCTGCCGACCCGATACGGGGACTGCTGAGGAATCCCAAAGCGAAGCACCCGGACTGTTGTCCGCCACTGTCGACGACCGCCGTCGCCGACCGGAGCCGCCGTGCTCCCGTTTGCCTAAGAACTTCAACTTGATCAACGGACGCTCTCGTCTGCATCGCCGTGCCGTCTCCTGTGGGAGAAGGCCTGACCGTCGACGCGCCGAGGAGTATCCACCGGTGGGTTTCCCGCCACCCAAAGACCGCAGAGACGCCGACGACTCGACGCCCTGGCTGGGCCACAGTTCTTCTTCATCTCTTTGCGGTCCAGAACTATCGTCACCGAGGTGCCCCGCACGCCTCTTCCTTGCAGGACGCCAACGCTCTGTCGTCGACGAGCACCGCTCGGATCAAAGCCTGCTGCCTCATCGACGTCGTTCTACCCGGTTCACGGTCGGACGTTCGGCGCCCCGTGTCTCCCGCTTGAAAGGGGCGACATTCAAGAAGGGCCGCCGATTCCCCGACACCGAACCCCGAGTCCGCGACGCCTCTCGACGATCCGTGGCTCCTGCCTTAAAGGGAGTCACTCCAGAAGGATCGGTCGACGCCTCGCCGACGAACTCTACTCCACCAGGTACATTGGGGGGGTAAAACATTGGGGGAGAGAACGAGACTCTTGAACAATATATGGACTGGGCTTGTTTTATATATCGTTATTTTACAGGTTGCCCAGGTGGGGGGATCTCCACTCAGAGCTGTGTCCAGTAGCAAGGACCAGTCGTCTGCCTATTGTTTCATCCGTCTGCTTTCTCTCTTCTCTCTATTGCTGGTTTCATTGCTATTGATCCGTGTGGCATTTTCACAGCCTTGTTGAATGCACTCTAATCGAATATTAGTGGTACCACTTTAGAATTGTAGATATTTACCATTGTTGATTTTCCGGAGCACAAAGTGCGTTATTGTGATAAGTGTACATAACCTTTGAATATTAATTATATAAAGACTGTGTTTTCAGTAATACAGTGTGTGGACATTCCTTTGTGGGGGCTTGGGGATACACTGTACTTAAGAACCAGCCCGCATCACCTCCTGAGAAGCTAGGCCTTGATTGCTCGACCAGCGTTACCATATCAGAGAATCTCGGCTGGGGTCCTCTGTGCCTTTCCTCTGCCATATAGAGAGCGGAAGTAAGACCCCCCCACCTCGTCCTGACAAGCTTGGTGGGATGCTTATGGTTTTAAGAATCAGTGTATAACCGTGCCACTTACAAAATATCTGCACTTTATTGAATTAAGGTTTAGGTGTGTTCCAAATAACTGCATTACAAGCAATGGAGACCATTGCGAATGGTAAATTGACTCGGATGAGCTTAGAGGCTCTCCAGAGTGCTTGTGAAGCCAGGGAGTTAGACTTTGTGGATAAGTCTAGGGCTGAGCTGATAGCTGCCCTGGTGGACTACCAGACTGATGGTGAAACTCTTGATGAAGGGGGGGATGCAACCAGTGAGGACTCTGCCCCTGGGGTTGTCGCTGAATCTGTTTCTGGGAATGCCGCCATTCCTGCTGCCTCTGTTCCGAACCCCAGCAATTCCATGGAACTTGAGTTATTAAGGATGAAGTTAGCCTTTGAATATCGCAAGTTGGAAATCGATGCTGAACTTAAGAAAGAGGAGTTGGCACAACAAGTGGAACTCAAGAATCGGGATCTTGCACTCAAAGATAAGGACACTGAATGTCAGAGAATCCAGTTAGAGAAAGCTCGAGTGGAGGCTTCAGCTAAACCAATTGAGAGTGGCAGGTCCCCAGCCACCAAGTTTATGAAAGATTTGGTTGGTGTGTTTTTGGAGGGTTCAGATATCCTCCAATGGATTGAAGCGTTTGAAATGGCTTGTGCGATTCATGATGTTGATAAAAGAGATTGGGCTAAGTGTTTGTTAAGTAGAGTACCTCAAACTGGATATGACTGTATTCTGAAACTGAGTGTGGAAGAAAGGGGTCAGTATGAGTGTATGAAGTCTGCTTTAATTGCCAAGTTTGGCAAGACACCTACCCAATATCTTAAAAGGTTCAGGGATTTTAAGAAACGAGAGAATGTGTCTTGGGTTGACTGGGTGAGTGCTGCGCACATGAACATGATGGGGTGGATTGATGGGTACAAGGTGAAAACTTTTGCTGAATTATCCCACCTGTTGTTTTTTGAGCATTTTTCTGAAGCCTGTTCGCCAGAGCTGCGTCAGTATGTTGCTGACCAGAACATTTTGGACCCCTTTAAGCTGGCTAGGTTGGCTGACAAGTGGGTCTCCCACCGGGTGTCCCCTAAGGACTCCAGTGGGAAGGACAAGGATAAAGAGAAGGGGGCCTCTCAGAAAGCTGAGGAGTCCCCCAAGCAGTCACAGTCGAATAAAACAAAACCTTCCTCTCCTAAGAACCAAAAATCTAGTGGGGATAAGTCCTCTGTGGGTGGGAATAAGAGTAGTGGTCCACCTGCTGCAAAGCAGGCTCCCAGTGGTTCCAGTACCGTACCTCGCACTCCTAGCACTTGTTGGGATTGTGGGGCTCTGGATCACCGAAGGGGTGACTCCAAGTGTAAAGGTAAGGCACTTGGAGTACAGGCTGTCAGCCTGACCTACCCTTACCCCGTGTCTGAGGTGGAGGCCACCGTCCTCCCCTCCTCTACCGGAATCACATTTGGTGCTCCAGTAGAGGTTTCCTTAGTGTCCCTTGGGGCCTGGGACCAGTACGCAGAAGTACTGGCGACTATCCCGCAGAACACCCGTAGGTTTTTGAGAAGTGTCCTCTTGAATGGCCAGCCTTCTACTGGTTTGAGAGACACTGGGGCAAGCATGACAGTGGTGGACAGGACCCTGCTCAAGCCAGAGGACTATGTAAGTGCTCCTCTGAGAACCACCAGGTTAGCTGGTGGGCCTCCCAAATTATCGCCTGTAGCCTTAGTCACACTCATGATTGGAGACAAGACAGCAAAGCTTCCTGTCCTGGGTCAGGACAATGTCCCTGCTAACATTCTGTTAGGTAATGATCTAGTAGAGTTGGGGTTGATCTCGGATGGTCTTCCCATGACTGCTGCTGCGGTCACTAGGTCACAGGTGACACCGGGTCTGGCTGTGAGTCAGGTACCCGAGCCAAAGGCGAGGCCTAAGGCACGAAGAAGGAAGACCAAGAAGGCCACCTCTGTGGGAGGAACACCTTCTCTTCCTGCTGTTCCGACAGCACCCATTGGGATCCATGCTCCGGACGGGCTGGGTCCAGTGGAAAACCCGGACTCAACTCCTGTGGGAGAAGAGACAGAAGACTCTCCTGTGGGAGAGGTTCTCAACCCGGAGGATCATCCCGACCTTCAATGCTTGTTAGCTGAAGAGGGACCCTCCCGGGCGGACTTCTGTAAAGGGCAGAGAGAGTGTCCCTCTCTCGAGGGTCTGCGGACGCAGGCCCTGTCCCAGGCACAAGGTGAAGTGCCTAGGACATTCAAGATTTATTGGGAGGGTGAGCTCCTTGTTAGTGAGCCCACTAAGCCTGAACCTGGTGCCCTCAAGAGGTTGGTGGTACCCCAGGTTTACAGGCCCTTCCTACTGCAGTTGGCGCATGAGGTGCCCTTGGCTGGTCATCTTGGTACCAAGAAGACTAAGCAGAGGCTCTCTGCCCACTTCTACTGGCCTCGGATGGGAGTGGAAGTGGAGTCCCACTGCCGGACCTGCCCCACTTGTCAGTTATCTGGCAAGACTGGAGGCAGGGTCATTGCCCCACTGCAGCCATTGCCAGTGGTCGGCACACCATTTGAGAGGGTGGGCATCGACATTGTCGGTCCCCTGGACCCTCCCACTTCAGGTGGACATCGGTTCATCCTGGTCTTGGTTGATCATGCCACCAGGTACCCTGAGGCTATACCCCTTCGGACGATTACTGCCAAGGTGGTTGCCCGGGCTCTCCTGGGCATTTTTACCCGTGTTGGATTCCCCAAGGAAGTTGTCTCCGACCGAGGATCCAACTTCATGTCGAGTTACATGAAGACCATGTGGAAAGAGTGCGGGGTAACCTACAAGTTCTCCACCTCTTACCACCCCCAGACCAATGGTCTGGTTGAGAGATTTAACAAAACTCTCAAGGGCATGCCAGGTGCTTTGGAAGAGCCCCTACGGAGGAAATGGGATCTCCTCCTGCCATGCCTGCTGTTTGCTTACAGAGAGGTACCTCAAGAGGGTGTTGGTTTCAGCCCCTTTGAGTTACTCTTTGGACATCCCGTGAGGGGGCCCCTCGCCTTGATCCGAGAAGGCTTGGAAGCCACCCCTCCGGGTCCCGCCAAGCAAGTGGGGGACTATGTGTTAGGCCTCAGACGGAGGATGACACAGATGATGGGTCAGGCAACAGCAAATCTCAAGGCCAGCCAAGAACTGAATAAGTATTGGCATGACCTTAAAGCTTCGCAGGTCGATTGGACTCCGGGACAGGAAGTCCTCGTGATGGAGCCTACCAAGCCTAGGGCTTTGGCAGACAAGTGGACTGGACCCTTCAGGATAATCTCCAAGATGGGCGAAGTCAATTATCTGGTTGACCTGGGTGCCTCCGGGGTAGCCCCTCAGGTATTCCATGTCAACAGGCTCAAGCCTTTCCACCGGCGAGCGGAAGTCTCATGTCTCTTGCTAGCTTCAGGGCAAGAAGAGGATGAGAGTGAGCCCCTTCCTGATTTGCTGCATAGCAACCCTCAGGACGGCTCAGTGGAGGGAGTACAGCTCTCTCCCGATTTGACAACAGAGCAGCAGAGGGCCTGCCGGGCTTTGCTCCAGCAGTATGCCTCTCTGTTTTCGCTGACACCGGGCCTTACACCTTGGTGTAGGCATGAAATTGACACTGGTGACAGCGTGCCTGTCAAGAGCAGGTGCTACCGTATGTCAGATACCGTTAAGAACCACATCCAGGCTGAGGTCGCCAAGATGTTGGATCTGGGTGTAATTGAACCCTCAACCAGTCCCTGGTCCAGTCCAGTGGTCCTTGTCCCCAAGGCAAGTTCCCAGGCGGGTACCAAAGATTGGAGGTTCTGTGTGGACTACCGAGGAGTCAATGCCGTCACCAAAACTGACGCGCACCCATTGCCCAGGGCTGATGAGCTCGTGGACACCATAGGTGCTGCCAAATTTGTGAGCACCTTTGACCTCACCTCAGGCTATTGGCAAATAGCTCTGACGGACCATGCCAAGGAAAAGACGGCATTCTCCACACCAGAGGGACTCTACCAGTTTAGGGTCATGCCTTTTGGGTTGAAGAATGCCCCTGCCACTTTCCAGAGGTTGGTCAATCATGCGCTCAGTGGGCTGGAGGCCTTTTGTGTGGCCTACCTAGACGACATTGCCGTCTACAGTTCCACCTGGGAAGCGCATTTGACACACCTGGATAAAGTGTTGCAGGCCTTGAAAAGGGCTAACCTCACTATCAAGGCTACCAAGTGCCAGATAGCTCAGGGGAAAGTTACCTATCTTGGTCATGAGGTAGGAGGGGGTCAAATCCAGCCTCTTTCCAGTAAGGTACAGGACGTACAGGACTGGGAGACTCCCACTACTCAAACCCAGGTGAGAGCCTTTTTGGGCCTCACTGGGTATTATCGCAATTTCATGGCGGACTATGGGACCATAGCCGCACCACTGACAGCTCTGACTTCACCCAAACAGCCTAGGAAGGTTAATTGGACTGAAGACTGTCAGAGGGCCTTTGATGGCTTGAAAGAAAGTCTGTGTAGGGCACCCGTGTTGTGTGCACCTGACTACAGCCGACCCTTTATCGTCCAGACGGATGCCTGCGACACCGGAATTGGAGCTGTCTTGTCCCAGTTAGATGACAAAGGGAGAGAACATCCTATCATATTCATCAGTAGACAACTCAAGGGTAGAGAACTTAGGTGGGCTACTGTTGAAAAGGAATGTTTTAGTATAGTTTGGAGCCTTAGGCGTTTTAGGCCCTACCTTACGGGGTCCACCTTCAAGGTCCAAACAGATCATAAGCCCCTGAAATGGCTTATGCAGATGAAGGGTGAAAATCCGAAACTGCTCAGGTGGTCCATTAGCCTGCAAGGGCTAGACTTCACCATAGAGCACAGACCAGGGAAGAGTCACGATAATGCAGATGGCCTTTCCAGAAGGTATGTTGACCGTCTGGATGAGGGTGTCTATCCCGTGGGAGATCAGGCACCCTAACCTCAGTCTGGGGGGGGCGACTGTGATGCTGGAAATGCATCGGAGGGACAGGGCCTCCGTATCCTTGTCCTTTTTCTGTTCTTATCGTGTGTTCTGTCGTGTTTTCCGCGCAGAAGTCCATGCGGGACTCCTGGCGGTGCAGCTCTCTCTTTTGGTTTGGTGAACAGACCCATGGGATACCCTTATGGCACCCATGGGTAGGGGTGCAACCCTGTGCCCCTAGTGTATGTTTTTGGGCACCCGTGGGTGGCCCACAGAGCCGGGTATGGGCTGGTGGCAGCTACATGCTGAAGTTGACAGGTGCGCTGGGTATCCGCCATTTTAGGGTACCCCGGCCCTGCCATTGGAATCAGTTGATTCCTGATAGGAAACAAGATGGCCCCGGTGGCCTCTTGCTTTCTATCGCCTGATACCTTGTTTTCCCAAAGTCCTGGGAAGCCCTGACTCTGTCCCTTCCCCCTGACTGGCTGTTGGGTGGAAGTTCCGTATATGGTGTTGTTGTGAAGGCCCAGCTAGACTTACTGGAGCCTTCCCGCTGACTGTATGTTGTGGGTACCGCCTGTGGGTGGGACCTGGGTGAATGGGGAGTGTGACCAATATGCACTCCGTGTTGTGGCTGTCTGGTTTCTGCCATGAGAGACAAAGACTGAGACAGCCCTGCCCGAAACTGGACTGAATGCAGTATGTAGAGTTGAATGGCTGAGTACTTGTCTCAATCCACATTCCTTGTTGTGAGTGTCTGAGCGGGAGAAGAGTGGCCTGAATGCCCTGCGTGCCTGATTGGCTGACCGACTGCATGAATGCCCTTCTGTACGATTGGCTGCTGAGTGTGTGCCAGCAGTGTGGATGAGAGACCAAATAGTATATCTGGGGACCTCTCACCACTGGAAATTGTTCAGAAGCTGAAGTCCACTACGACGAGTAACTGGAGTAACTGACGCTTGACCTTGAGGCCCTGCTGGAGGAGAAGGATTGCCGTGGCTCTCCTTCACGATCTAAAGGCTGCTGTGTCTCCAAGGACTGACCCAGAGAGGACCTGGTAAGGCGCCCTCTTCCCGAGCTACGAGGGACCATCGTGCACAGCTGACATTTGCCAACGCTCCCTGGTAGACAGACCTACGACAGGCTGCCGACCCGATACGGGGACTGCTGAGGAATCCCAAAGCGAAGCACCCGGACTGTTGTCCGCCACTGTCGACGACCGCCGTCGCCGACCGGAGCCGCCGTGCTCCCGTTTGCCTAAGAACTTCAACTTGATCAACGGACGCTCTCGTCTGCATCGCCGTGCCGTCTCCTGTGGGAGAAGGCCTGACCGTCGACGCGCCGAGGAGTATCCACCGGTGGGTTTCCCGCCACCCAAAGACCGCAGAGACGCCGACGACTCGACGCCCTGGCTGGGCCACAGTTCTTCTTCATCTCTTTGCGGTCCAGAACTATCGTCACCGAGGTGCCCCGCACGCCTCTTCCTTGCAGGACGCCAACGCTCTGTCGTCGACGAGCACCGCTCGGATCAAAGCCTGCTGCCTCATCGACGTCGTTCTACCCGGTTCACGGTCGGACGTTCGGCGCCCCGTGTCTCCCGCTTGAAAGGGGCGACATTCAAGAAGGGCCGCCGATTCCCCGACACCGAACCCCGAGTCCGCGACGCCTCTCGACGATCCGTGGCTCCTGCCTTAAAGGGAGTCACTCCAGAAGGATCGGTCGACGCCTCGCCGACGAACTCTACTCCACCAGGTACATTGGGGGGGTAAAACATTGGGGGAGAGAACGAGACTCTTGAACAATATATGGACTGGGCTTGTTTTATATATCGTTATTTTACAGGTTGCCCAGGTGGGGGGATCTCCACTCAGAGCTGTGTCCAGTAGCAAGGACCAGTCGTCTGCCTATTGTTTCATCCGTCTGCTTTCTCTCTTCTCTCTATTGCTGGTTTCATTGCTATTGATCCGTGTGGCATTTTCACAGCCTTGTTGAATGCACTCTAATCGAATATTAGTGGTACCACTTTAGAATTGTAGATATTTACCATTGTTGATTTTCCGGAGCACAAAGTGCGTTATTGTGATAAGTGTACATAACCTTTGAATATTAATTATATAAAGACTGTGTTTTCAGTAATACAGTGTGTGGACATTCCTTTGTGGGGGCTTGGGGATACACTGTACTTAAGAACCAGCCCGCATCACCTCCTGAGAAGCTAGGCCTTGATTGCTCGACCAGCGTTACCATATCAGAGAATCTCGGCTGGGGTCCTCTGTGCCTTTCCTCTGCCATATAGAGAGCGGAAGTACAGACCCCCCCACCTCGTCCTGACAGGGAGGACCTGGGTAGGTGCCCTCTTCCCGAGCTCCGAGAGACCATCGAGCACTGGTAACCTTTGCCGAAGCTCCCTGGAAACCAGACCCTCGACAGGCTGCCGACCGGAGACAGGGATCATCGTAGAGAACGAAGAGAAGCACCAGACATTCTGTCCACCGTCGTCAACCAGGGTTCGCAGGTTTGCTATGACCGCTGGAGGCCCGTCAAAGCCACGTTGCCCA
The DNA here is from genome assembly GCF_040938575.1 of Ambystoma mexicanum. Classification (NCBI taxonomy): domain Eukaryota; kingdom Metazoa; phylum Chordata; class Amphibia; order Caudata; family Ambystomatidae; genus Ambystoma; species Ambystoma mexicanum. The sequence continues at coordinate 1,468,784,841 of NC_090924.1, read as the reverse complement.
GAAGCAGGGATCGACAACCGGAGCCACAACGCTCCATTGATTAAGACATTCAAATCGAAGGAATCTCTCGACCGCACCCCCGACCGCTTTGTCCCGCCAGAGAAAGTCGCGGCTGCTGACGCACCGGGGAGAATCCACTGGTGGGTTTCCCGCCACCCGAAGACCGCAGAAACACCGGACGACTTCACGCCCATGCTGGGCCAAAGTTCTTCATAGACTCTTTGCAGTCCCAAACTATCGACATCGAGGTGCCCCGCACGCCTCATCCTTGTAGGACATCTTTGACTCATCGTTGACGAGCACTGCCAGGACCGAAGCCACTGCCTCGATGCCATCAAACTTTTCATCGAGGATCATCGACGCCAAGTTCACTTTCTTTGAGGGCCATCGACGATCCGTGGCTCCTGCTTTAAAGGGAGTCACTCAAGAAGGATCCATCGATGCCTCCTCGAGGGACTCTGCTATTCCAGGTACATTGGGGAGGTAGAAACATTTTAGAACGAAATAAGATTAATTGAACAATATATGGACTGGGCTTGTAGTACACCTTTCTTTTACAGGTTGCCCAGTTGGGGGTATCCTCGCACAGGACTGTGTCTAGGTAAACGGGGCCATTATTCTGCCAATTGTTCTAACTAACTGCTTTCCTCCTATGTCTATTGTTGGTTACCCTTATTAATTTATTTGTGTGACTTTTAAACTAAGTACAGTTGATGCACTTTAATGGAATCTGATAATAATTGTGGTACCACTTAGAACTTTATTATTTGCCATTGTAGATCAACTGAGCACAAAGTGAGTTATTGTGATTGTGTATATAACCTTGAATCTTAATTATATAAAGACTGTGTCTTAACTAATATAGTGTGTGGACATTCCTTTGTGGGGGCTTGGGGACTACACTGTACTTAAGAACCAGCCTGCATGACCCCCTGAAAGCTAAGCCTTGATTGCTCAACCATTGCTACCTTATAGAGAATCTTGGCTGGGGTCCTCTGTGCCTCTCCTCTACAATATAAAGAGCAGGAGTACAGACCCCCCCCAATTTTTACACTGCGAGATGGGACCCTGCCAAAACGTGTCAAACTCATTATGGAATATTGGAACAAAAATGGACAACACCCTCACTCTTGATTCACAGGTCAAACACATCATCAAAGGGAGTTTCTCTCAGCTGCAGAAGCTACGCCGCCTCTTACCTTACTTAGCATTCACCCAGAGGGCCATGGCCAACATTTCTCAAATACTATCCAAACTAGACTATGCAACAGTCTCTATCTCGGACACCCAGATTACCCAATGAGGAAACTTCAGAGAGTTCAAAATGCAGAGACCAGACTGCTTCTCATAATGAAGCTATGGGAACATATCAAGCCAGCATTATGTACTACCCACTCTCTGCCCATCAAAAAAAGGGTTCATTTCAGAGCCTTCTGCATCACCCATCGTTCATACCATGGAGGGGGCCCTTTCTCCTTCAGAAGTAAGGGTCAACACTACACTCCTTCCAGAACACCAAAGGCCAGCAATGCTGCACTAGTGCTCGTCCCCAACTTCAACAAAAAATGGCAAGGAGGATCCTCTTTTTCCAACCTGTGCGCATGGAAGTGAACCACCTGACTTTCAAGAAAACGCTCAAGAATTGGCCTTTGAAACAACCACTTTGAAAGAAATGAAAAATAATAGCAACTGCCTTCACACTGTGAAACAGAAACCTGGGCTAATTTACGACAAGTGATTTTTAAAACTCTTGGCACTACCATCTGTGGGAACAAATGTGATTCATGGAACCTCTGGTACGTGATAAAGGTCTGCATCTTAATCTCTCTGAAATCTACAACCAAGAGCCAGGAGGCAACACTCTATCACTCCCCCCTCATCCCTATAAATAGCTCCTCACTACTAAAAACCTGCATCCTTGCACCTCCCACCCTCCTACAGATGATCCCCTAGGTCTAGAGTAACAGATTCAGACCCTTTCCATCTGCCATCAACGACCATGTTGTGAATGTTTGCACTTCACAATCCGGGGGATGCCCATATGGCCAGCCTGCCCAGCTGGAGCCAACCACAAACATAGAGATTTCACATTGGTACTTCCGACCTGCATCCATCAACACCAAAGGTTTCTGCATCTGCCTTCGCGTTGCCCGACTAACACATCCTGCCCTCCTTTTTTTACAGTCATGTGCAGCAAGCCCAACATTATTGGCAGAAAGACGATATATAAGAACACTTTACATTACTTTACGTCTTCCTCATCATCTACATCCAGTTCTTCCCCAATCAGCGATTCAGGATCAGTCCAGGAAGACGCCCCAGAGGGAGAGTTCCTGGATCGTTATTTGTGAAGTGTCAGTAAATGCAAAGGAGGAGGTGGCCACATTCAAAGGGTCTGGAATATAAGGTGTGAGATCCAACAACGCCCTCAGAAGTTCCTACAATTTGGCAGTTGAAAGAAGCCCACCCTTTAACTGCTGGGCTATTATGCATTCCTACGCAAAAAGGACGAGCAATCTCACTCTCATCCACTACATTTCAATGGTGTCGGGGCTCAGGTAGCAATGAGCGCGTTGGTACTGACGCTGCTCAGACTCGAGCAGAAGATGACTTCCAGAAGTACCATCTGCACTCCTCTGGCAAAGAGTCAAGAAGAGCGGTTAACTGCTCGGCATTCAAGAGTCAAGAGGAAGAAGAAAATAGAGTGATATCTTCACCACTGGAAGGAATGGGAGGGCAGGGAGAATACTTAAGCAATAAGCCTGAAGTGGGCTGGCATTACCGGTCAGGCAGTGGCCCGGGGCCTGAGGTGCCGTCTCAAAGTAAAGGGCAGCCATTGACCAGCCACTGAGGCTTTCACACCTGTCAGCTATTTGCACTGTCACATGCTTTCAGGGGAGCTAATAGTTCTTTTTTAGGTTGAGAAATGGCACGGTTGCTGTTTCCAAACTTTAAACATATGACAACACAGAATGGTCACTGTGGACTTAGGAGGAAGGCAACTACATTTCCATGGGGGCCATTGCTGTGGAGGAGAAGGGTCGGTGAGATTTTCCTGGAGCCATCGAGTGATGAGGCGGCCACAAGCAAGTGGGGATGGGGTGGTGGGGGGAGTGGGTGGGGGCGGTGGATGTGTTAAGGGGGATGGTAGGGGCAGAAAAGGCTGATGCCCCATGAGGTATAGCTCGCCGTGTGAGCTTCCTGATTGGCTAAGAGTCCCTATGACGTGATCTCTCGGGTGCTAATCAGTTATAATCTTAGTATCCAAGGCCTCAGGAAAATACTTTCTTGTTCAGTCTCTGAAAGTGTTAAGCAGCTCAAGATGGGCATTCTACCAAGAATAACCACAGTGAACAAGAAGTTGGATGAAAGGCTTCGATGGATCTGCGAGATGCACTTTGCCGCCACCCAATCGAGAGGTGCAACAAACGAACCTCAGGTTGGCTGTGAAGGACACACATTGCCAGCTACCAGCTCTTCCATTTGTCCTGAGAATATCCCTCTTCTGTTGGTCAAGGTCTTGGCACTGTTATTAGTAGCTACGTCTTCACCTGTCTAGACGACTGTCTGATCACGAAATCCTCAGAGAAGCAGCTAATCACAGTACTTGCAAACCTCTGAGATCCATGGGCTATTGCTCAAATGAAGCAAGTCTCACCTGAGACCACAGAGAGCATTCACTTCACAGGGGTGCACTGCCACACAGACTGGGGGAAGTGCTCCTGCCCCAGGACAGGGGATGGAGACTGCAGACTTCACCCCTGTGAACTGCCACGCAGACTGGGGGAAAGTGCTCCTGCCCCAGGACAGGGGATGGAGACCGCAGACTTCACCCCTGTGAACTGCCACGCAGACTGGGGGAAAGTGCTCCTGCCCCAGGACAGGGGATGGAGACCGCAGACTTCACTCCTGTGAACTGCCACGCAGACTGGGGGAAAGTGCTCCTGCCCCAGGACAGGGGATGGAGACCGCAGACTTCACCCCTGTGAACTGCCACGCAGACTGGGGGAAAGTGCTCCTGCCCCAGGACAGGGGATGGAGACCGCAGACTTCACCCCTGTGAACTGCCACGCAGACTGGGGGAAAGTGCTCCTGCCCCAGGACAGGGGAAGGAGACCGCAGACTTCACCCCTGTGAACTGCCACGCAGACTGGGGGAAAAGTGCTCCTGCCACAGGACAGGGAATGGGGACCGCAGAATTCACACGTGTGCACTGCCACACAGACTGGGGAAAGTGCTCCTGCCCCAGGACAGGGGATGGGGACCGCAGACTTCACCCCTGTGAACTGCCACGCAGACTGGGGGAAAGTGCTCCTGCCCCAGGACAGGAGATGGAGACCGCAGACTTCACCCCTGTGAACTGCCACGCAGACTGGGGTAAAGTGCTCCTGCCCCAGGACAGAGGATGGAGACCGCAGACCTCACCCCTGTGAACTGCCACGCAGACTGGGGGAAAGTGCTCCTGCCCCAGGACAGGGGAAGGAGACCGCAGACTTCACCCCTGTGAACTGCCACACAGACTGGGGGAAAGTGCTCCTGCCCCAGGACAGGGGATGGGGACCGCAGAATTCACACGTGTGCACTGCCACACAGACTGGGGGAAAGTGCTCCTGCCCCAGGGAATGGGGACCGCAGAATTCACACGTGTGCACTGCCACACAGACTGGGGGAAAGTGCTCCTGCCCCAGGACAGGGGATGGGGACCGCAGACTTCACCCCTGTGAACTGCCACACAGACTGGGGTAAAGTGCTCCTGCCCCAGGACAGGGGATGGAGACCGCAGACCTCACCCCTGTGAACTGCCACACAGACTGGGGGATAATGGACAGGGAATGGAGACCGCAAACTTCACACCTGTGAACTGCCACACAGACTGTGGGATAGTGCTCCTGCCCCAGGACAGGGGAAGGAGACCGCAGACGTCACCCCTGTGAACTGCCACACAGACTGGGGGAAAGTGCTCCTTCCCTTGGACAGGGGAAGGAGACCGCAGACTTCACCCCTGTGAACTGCCACGCAGACTGGATGGGGACCGCAAACCTCACCCCTGTGAACTGCCACACAGACTGAGGAAAGTGCTCCTTCCCTTGGACAGGGGATGGAGACCGCAGAATAAACACTTGTGAACTGCCACGCAGACTGTGGGATAGTGCTCCTCCCCCAGGACAGGGGAAGGAGACCGCAGACGTCACCCCTGTGCACTGCCGCACAGACTGGGGGGAAATGGACAGGGAATGGAGACCGCAGACATTGCTGACAGGCGTCCAGATGATGGAAATGGCCTCTGCTACAGCTACGACAACTTCAGGGACACCTGGCATTCTGTGTGTTTGCCATGGCATGGGTAACATTACACATAAGGATCTTCTACTGTGTGTTGACTAAATCAACAAATTGGTACACGTATTCAATTTACCATGGACATAGGGCAAAGGTCAGTCCACTGCCTTGATGCTGCAGCATCCCGCAGGTACTACAGTATTAAACATACTGACCGGAAACAACGTATTGCACAGACTCGGTTTCCATCCTAGTAGAACATGAATGTGAAAAGCGTATGAATGATACGGCACCGAAGTTCCCGGGAAGAGGCTATTCTGAACCAGCGGTGTGTGATGCCAAACTGTCCAGAAAGGCAACAACAAAACGGCCAGGTCTACACCACTGGTACATGCCTCCAAATATTCTACACAGAGATTCGAAATCAAGAAGACTATTCAAACCCATACCTTCCCAACATTCTAGCATGCCTGGGCTATTCCATGAATTTCCAGTAGGTTCCTCCAGGCAAAGTGACCATCTCAAAGATATGCTGGCACACAGCAATAACAAAACCAACAAAACAAAACCAATAAAGCAGGCACATGTCCGTGTCTGCAATGTGTTCATAGTATTTCTGTTGCAGAAGGTACTGCAGCACCTATATACAGGAGAGCCAATTCTGTTAAACAACTATAATACATGCAAGAGTCTGAATGTCATTTACAGTGTTACATGTCCTTGTGGTAAATACTATGTGGGGCAAATCTTCGAGTCAAGTAAAGTTGAGATGGAATGAGCACCGCTCAAATACACGTACAAAGAACCTAAAGTCACCAGTGACATGTCATTTTCTAGAAGAAGGTCATCAGGTATCCCAAATTAAGTTCCAAGAAGTCGTGAGGCCAGAAATGTGGGATAAGAATATTACCAAGCTTCTAAATCAAATAGGGACTTTTTGGATTGATTGGTTACACTCTTTGTTTCCAGGAGGGATGAATGAATAATGCAGCTTTGTTTCCTGTAGAATTGTCTCATCATTCAAGGCATAGTGGTTCATTTGTGCTGCTCCATTGAAGGATGAACAAGTATTTTTGACTATTTGTAGAACAGTTCCAGTCATTATTTATAGCTCCTCTGTTAAGGATCAGCCAAATTAGACATATGGTATGATATGATTTGGTATGTATAACGTGCCTGTACACTAGTGTTCCTAGATGCCACAAGACAAGGCGGGGGGACAGAGAGTAGACAGTTCTGCAATCCTACTAGGCCTTGTGTCATTCAGATCATGCAAGTGCAGCAACACAAGTGGAAGGGTGAAAGGGAGAGGGGGAAGTACTCGGGAGAGGGAAGGGGAAAGTGCAGCCAGGGCAGTGTGGCTCTGGGTAAGTGCATGGAAGGCAGGGGGTAGTAGGAGTTACAGTTACAGCCCCTAAGTGTGCAGTAGGCCCAGAAGCAGTGCAGGGAGACTGGTCATGGAGGGGCCTGCTACCCTGTGAGACTCTGATGGTACCTGTCAACCAGTAAAGGCCAGCAGACAGGAAGGTTAGCATGGAAGAGGTAGAGAGAAGGCAGAGGAGAAAGGGAAGGTCTTGAGCGGCTTCCAGAACTTCAGGTGGTCCGGCTCAAGCTTCAGAGGGGCAGGGAGGCCGTTCCAGAGGGAAGCACCTGCAAAGGAGAGGGATCTACCCCCACTATCAGCTTGGAGAAACATCTGACCCTCAGGCAGTTTGAGGTAGCTGAGGGAAGGGCTCTAGAAGGAAGGCATTTAGGGAGAGAGAGTTTGATATAGTGCAGGCTCTGGCCCCAGAAAGCCTTGTGGATGATGCAATGGGTCTTGAACTTGATCCTTGCAGCCACCCGAAGCCGGTGCAGAGATTTCAAGGCTGGATAGATGCAGTCCCTGGGCCTGAGGCCAAGGATGAGTCTAGCAGTCCTGTTTTGCATTAGTTGAAGGGGGCGAAGAGTAGAGTTAGGCATATTGAGAAAGAGGCTGTTGCAGTGTTAGACAGAAACCTGTACAGTTCCCTTAGGGACCACAGCAAAAGATTTAGGACTACAGGTGGTTGGCAGTAAACCCAATTGGTAGCAGTCTGTACCACCCAGATTTACCTGGTAGCTGTGGCTGAGCAGTCAGACCGCTCTCAAGATGAGTTAAGCAGTATATAGAGTATACACAATAGGTACAGAGATACAGTAGCACAAGCAAACACTGACAAGAGCTTTGGTGTAAAAGTATATCATTATTTATTAAAAAACACACTTGTAAATTACACTAGCACAAAGAGAGGTAAATAAATTCAACACACAGTCACTATTATATATACAACCCTGATTACTTATTAGACAAGTCTTAATGAGAACCACCACTTATTTTCCGACAGAGGTGAGCGCTTAACATAAGATGGCACTCTAATATGTTATGAAAAAGGGAGGGAAAAAGGCAGAGTTATGAAAGCACACAAATTTCAATACTTTTCAAAGAACCACAGTGAGGGAGGTTAGGCAGAGTCTACTGGAGAGCAAGGAAGTTCAAATGCCAGGCCCACTCTTAGAGAGAACAAGCAAAATGTGTCCAGGATCACACAGTGGGGTTATGCCCAAAGAGTCTTTGTAAATATTTCACAAAAAGATTGAGATCAAGTCAAGAAAAGTTAGTTAACAGGTCCCTGGCTAACCCAGGTTAGAAAGTCGAGGATTTACTGTCACCCCGAACGATCTGTCGCAAGGGAAGCCAGGCAGGACACAGTACCTGAAAGTGGGAAGAACGCTCCAGCGGGGGCAGTTGTTCCTGGCAGCGGGTGCAAGTCGGTGTTTCATCCAGAGGAAGAGGAGGTCTGACCGTGGAGGAAAGCTGAAGGTCGTTGCGCTGCCAGGGAAGAAAGCAGCCACGGAGTTTCCTGGTTACAAGGTACCACCCTTTTCTTCGCAGTAGTGGTAAACCATGGTATTCCGGTTGCCGGGGTGCTTGGCATGGGCAAGGCAGCCACGAGATAGTCCAGGAAGGCGAAAAGACGGGCAAACTGGTTATCCCCACCAGTCAAAGGAGGAAGACTCTCTGGACTGGAGATCTCCTGTGTCGTCGGGAAAAGTGGTGAGACGGTTCAACAGGGCTCCACCAGTGGTGTCGTCGATGCAGGTCAGCTCGGCTTCTCCCTCCTCGGATTCTTTAGGTCCTGTAGCGACTTCTAAAGTTCCAGTCCCCAAAGCCAAAAGAGTGCGACTTGAGTTGCAGAGGCAACTCAGTCCAGGGTGCCTAAACCCCCTCCCACACCCCCTGTGGTACCCAGACAGAGTGGCACCACTTTTGGAGGCTTCTGTGGAGAAGCCCGCCAAAACGTGGAACAAAGGGCTCGACTTGGGTTGGAGTCACAGAAGCGAACACAAACGCCATTTTGGAACCAAGTTTCGGCAAAAACTACCAACCGGTGAATTTATATTAATTTAATAAACCGTGGTATGTTCGGGGCTATATTAAAAAGTGGTAGCCTCGAACAATGGGAAAATCCCATAGGAATATATTCGCGGTCGAATATAAAAAGTAGTATCCACTGCCACCAGCCAAAACTCGGTCGGGGGGACTGGACAGTGCCCCCTCGAACAGCAGACCCCGGGGCAATCGAATTGCCCCTACCAGTACGTCCACAATAGGATGGTTTGTACTGGTTCTGTTCACAATTTGAGACTAGTAAATCCAATGGTGACTTTACATGCCCTGGGAGACAGTAGCCAGTCCCAGGGTATGGAGTGTATGTTTGGGGATCGCTCCAACACCCCTGGGTTACGGCACAGAGGATGCTGGGTAACCCACATACCAAAAACACATGAAGCCCTATGGGGTAAAGGACCCCATAGCCCATAAAATACATACAAAGTCAAAGGAACACCTCAAATCATGTCTAAGAGTGGGAGGAAAAGAGTCTCACTCTTAGCAGGAGAAAAAAATAAACCCTTTGGTGTGCGTTCTGAGGGATCTGAGGACAGGCCCTCTCTGAGGGAAGTGGGGTGCTTATTGGCCTGGATAAATAAAGATGGTGGGTGGCGCAGCAGCAATGAAGGCGGGCTGTGTGGATTATTCATTCGCGCCTTACATGAAGTAGCTTTGGTACACCTCATAGGTTAGCACTGTGACGAGGAAACATTGGACTTGGCGTAATCGAGATTACTGGTGAGAAGTCCAAGCATCGCTGATCAATGGGCCGGCTCTTGCCTGGTAAGAGATCCGGCATCAGATGTTTGGCCGGATGTTGGACCTGGCCTGCCTCTGCCCTGTCATGGCTTTGTGGAGGGAAGCTGGGGGCTTGGTGATGTAATCTGCTCTGTGCCCCTTTCAGCAGCCCTGACTTGCATGTTTGCAGGCCCTATTTTCTCAGCCTGTTTCTTTCTTCTCGTCTGAAAGGGACACCACGAGAATCAATGGTCCATGAATATAACTGGGGTGGGGCCTTCACTGTTAAAAGCAGCCTACCTACCTGCTGGGCACACTTGCTTTCCAAAGTGCTTACACTTTCATAGAATAAAAGTAATTTCCAAACTCAAAAATTCTTCTTAAATGTGTACGGTGTATATAAACACTTTCATTTAAATCGAGCAGCTTCAACATTATGGGATGCAACGTTGAAGCTGCTAGGTTTGGTGTAAATGAAAGTGTTCATATACACTCGTGTGTTGTACCAAAGCAACGTTGCATCCTACAACATTGAAGCTCCTTTGGTGCACATGAAAGTGTCCATATACAACACAGGGGTGTATACGAACACTTTCATGTGCACCAAAAGGGTACCGTATATGTGCACTAGTTTATCGCACATATTAAACTGGCAGAGTGCCACAGGAATAGGCTTCCAAAAAGACAGTTTACGAATGTGCTGGTTGCTAGGTTGGTTTCCAACCCATCCCAGCAACCGCCACATTTATTCCGAACGTGGCGCATTTCTTTCCGACTTCGGAGGAATGTGCCACCTTCAGAATAGGTCTTAAGTACCGAAAAGGTTGTTAAGCCTTTTAACGACCTTTTCGGTACTTAACAACTGGATGAGAATAGGGCCCTCAGTGGCAGAATCCAGAAACACATGATGCAGGATCCCTCTCTGGACGGGACTGGACTCAGGTAAGCTGTTTTGGATGGTGGTCACCCCAGCACGGCGACACAAAGGGCCTCACTTTCCCTCCTATCTCAGGTCCCCTTGATGCTAGGACTCCAGAAATTCCGCTGAGGTAAGTCTGTTAGGAGAAGCTGGGGGTCTTCCTAGTTCCAGGCCTCAAAGCAGAACGGCGACGTCAGCAGCACGGTAGCCCAAGCTCAGAGCTGGTCAGCCACAGGGGAGACAGGGGACACTCCCAAAGGCTCTTCTTTGCAGGGTCCCGAGCAGACATCAGGAATGGATGTTCGCTCCACTCCCAGGGTCGCAGCTCCTTTGCAGGACTGCTAAAGATCACGAGCAAGACAGGGCTCCTCCAGGACAGCAGCAGAAGTTGGTTGCCAGGCCTCCTTCAGTCGAGTCTCCGGTCTCTTCATGGGTCTCACAGCTGGACAGGAATCTTGGCCCCTTCAGGTAATTCCAGGCATTTGATGAACGGGTGCAGGGGTTCTCTTCTTATCCCAGCAGCCAGGTAAGAGCATAAACGTCCACTAGCCAATAGCAGAATAAGCCCCACACACACAGCACTGCAGTGGTCCAATCAGGAGCACTGGCGGATCACTCAGACACACTTAAACGGTTGTGGATTCGGACCAGACAGTCCCAGTCCACATATTGCCGGCAAAAACACACAGCCCTCCAGTAGCCCGCCAAAAGCTGCTGTGTTCCTGGGCACTGGGCGTTCTTATAAGATGTTTCTGGCCTCTGAGGCCAGGAAGAAGGGTAAACGACAAGATAGTCAAAGGACATGCAGAAAACCTTGTGGCATGGCCATGTTTGGTCATTAGCCACAGATAGTAGCCAAATGAGTAGCCAAACGAGGTAAACGCAGTAAGGCTAAAAAGCACCAAAAAAATGTGAAAGGTCACTGCTGCCATCCATTTGGCCTCTTAGCACCCCTAGACTAACCAGAAATCCTCTGAGTGTTAACAAAGGTGCACCCCATTGCACGCAGTGATAACAAGTTACTAAAAGTAGTGACACAGTAACAAGACCAAGGGAGACAATGTTACCCAGTACTGACAGCCTGAAGGACATGTCACTTACCCCGATAACAGATGAGGACAGTGCACTGTAAAAAGTACAGCTCAGGATGAAAAATAAAAAAATAAAAGTTTGGGGGTCCATTAAAATGGAAGAATAGGTGCAGAGGGATCAACGCTGCATTTGCTTTTTGCAAATATAGTCACCCACGATTGCGCTTTGAGCAACATTGTGCACTCTAATGAAATGTGTGCGCGGCGGCATGTCCCCCCCTACACCAGTGCTAATGAGAGCGACTGCTGTTGCAATGCGACTCCCACACTGAAGGAATGTCCTGCACGCACGTCTCAGGTCACACTGTAAGCAAACTCCCCCCCCCCCCCCCCCCCCACACACACACACACAGCAATATTTCCCTTGGCTCTGAAGAGCGCCCAGAAGGACATGAAAACACACACGTCATTACTTCGGCTTTATCTTGGAAGGCCTCCAGAGGAGCCCTTGGCAGCGGACTCGCTCTGTGTGTGTGGAGGAGTCCGCGGACTCTGGAAATACGCAATTCCTATGATATAGCTGCACTATTTAGCTACCACTCAGGAGCACTTACCTGCCTTCTGAATCTCAGCTCAATGGCTCTCACTTGAAGGGAGGAGAAATCACCCATTGCAATGCTGGGTGTACATACATTAGGATAGGTGCATTGAGCCACTGAGCTACCTTACCTCCTGATCCTTTCAAAATGTGATACACTGAACTCCCATACCGCCTGTCCTTTCTCAGTGCATTCATCTACTGAGCTACCGTGCTCCTTGAAGCTTTCACAAAGCGTCGAACAACCGAGCTATCACAAGTCCTCTTTCTTTCACAATGCCTTATGGCTTAACCAGAGGTGGACTGGCCTATAGGCAAGGGTGTACTGGCCTACAGGCAATGGAGTACTGACCTACAGGCAGGGCTGTACTGGCCTACAGTTAGGGCTGTATTGGGCTACAGGTAAGGGTGTACTGCCTACAGGCAGGGCTGTACTGGCCTAACGGCAGGGCTGTACTGGCCTACAGGCAAGGGTGGACGGGGCATACAGGGACCTCTGTCGAGTTCCCAGTGAGCCTCGTTTGTGCGGTTCCCTATTTCTTAGGGGAGAAGTTCCACAAACCCTCTTTTGAGGAATTGGGCTTGGTCACGTAGTGTAACATGGGGCCACCTTGAAAAACATTTCCAGGGCAACTTTTGCTTCCCAGACCGCCTCGGGCCCTAACCCGCTGAGCTACCTCTTTCTTGCACGATGCCTCTGTTTCCTGCCGCGTGACGCGTGCTTGTGGCATGTGTGTGCTGACGCCTGAAGCAGGCGTCCTGCGCCGGTGTGATAAGGAGGGCTGCCAGCAGGCGTGAGTGACACTCGCTTAGTTTAGCAAGAATTCCCATGAGCCCCCCCGCACCACAGACCACATATTAACTTATCAGAAACTGCATTCCATCCGCGAGAAAATAAAACAAGCATTGGCAGAGCCAGTCGTTTGTAAGAAGAATACGGGCATTTTCCAGGTCACTTCCCAGTGTTGCTGTCCCTCACTCCCTTGCCAGGGTAGTCAGAAAGTGGGGTGGCAATGGAAAACATATAAAGCGTGATCCCACAAGGGCTGGGGACTGGGGGAGGGGGCGAAGCTCCGAGTGGGAGGAGCCTGCCCTCGAACTACGCTCAAAGGAAATGTTCAAAATAATAGTTTAAGAATGGTGCACTTTCTTCCATGCTGCTTCTTTCCAATAATGGCAAAGTATAAAAGGTGCTCACCTTTTAAACCCAGCAATCTGTGCACAATATTCCCTGGAAATCAAAATATGCTAAGATGAGAGCTGTACATGATGACAATTTTATATGGTCTTGTGGGTGAGCGACAACACTTGGAACGTAATAAACAGGGTGACATCCTTGTAGCCGAACACTTGAGCCAGCCTGCTGACCCCAAAAACCCACAGGGGGTGCTGCGCCTGCCCTCTGAAAAAAAGCAACACTGTCTACCCACGTGTATCATTTCCTTGTTTATTTATTTGTACATTTGTAAAGTGCGCAAAATCAACGTGCAGCAAGACACTGGGAACAGAACAGAGCAGCAGAGGGCCACAATCAGGGCCAAGAACCGCTCCGTCTCCAGGATTGCAGACTCTCCTGCCACATCCTGGGCAAATATTCAGACTCACTTGCCCTCTCATTATCTCCCTCCTCACCCCCTGTTTGACTTTCAACCATACTCTGCTTTACAATGATGGCTTGAGAAGGAGTGCAAGGGGACTGTGGGCCGAGAAGAGGGTTTCAAGGAGGCTGGGGCCTGAGAAAAGAGGTGCAAGGGTCGGTGGTTCCAGACAATGGGTGAGAGGCAGATGGGGCATGGAAAGAGATGTATTATGGTAGACTAACTGCTATACAAGTTTCAATAACATAGCATAACAGGGCATAGCAAAAAGTGTCACTCATCCTCCGTTGGGCAGTGCTCTGGATGGCCCATGCCACTTTGGTGACTGGCAGCAAAATGTGAACAAAAAGTGAATGACGGCTCTGCTGAGGCCAGTCCTCCATACTACGAGTGAGGACGTGATTTGCTCAGGATCACACACTGCGGCTAAACAGTGAATCTGAGAATGTAAACCTTGCAATGTTTAACCACTTGAACACAAACCTTTGAAGCTACTTTTGGCACAAATATTCAAAGTTTGGATTTGAAGGCCTCCTATAATGTCTGGTAGAGCAGAGCTCTCGAGTTCCCATGGCGTTGCATGAGGGTGCCATCATGTTCCCTCGAATTCTGGGACTTTAAACGGGCGAGAAAATAACTACAGGTCCCAGAATACAAATGGAAAAAAACTGGAGCTTAATGGCCTTCTCACACGTGGCCCTGAGAAACTGAGGAGCGCAGATAGTTTACTTATAAAATACAGATAGCTCATATTATGGCAACATTACAATAAGTTTATCCTTAGAGACACGTGTTACAGCAAAATAATATTGCTGTTGCCTTTTATTCCACATCCTGAATGGCAAACTTCAAGGCCCACAATGCACCATATGACCAGGCTGAGAAGAGTCATCTCTTTTTAGGCCACTACTTGGATAACATTAATTTTGTCACAAACTTCCAGCAGGCTGCTGTGCAAGATGGTAAGAGCATTTGCCTATTCATATAAATCGGCAAATCAGCGTCAACTAAAGGGTGGGCCGGATAAGAGAAAGGGGCATGTTGCAGGCCATTACTAAGCCACTGGCAGCCCAGTTCCTGACGCTGCATGCATTACCAAGCCACAGGCAGCCCAGTTCCTGATGCTGCATGCATTACCAAGCCACTGGCAGCCCAGTTCCTGACGCTGCATGCATTACCAAGCCACAGGCAGCCCAGTTCCTGATGCTGCATGCATTACCAAGCCACAGGCAGCCCAGTTCCAGACGCTGCGTGCATTACCAAGCCACAGGCAGCCCAGTTCCTGATGCTGCATGCATTACCAAGCCACAGGCAGCCCAGTTCCGGACGCTGCGCACATTACCAAGCCACAGACAGCCCAGTTCCGGACGCTTCGTGCATTACCAAGCCACAGGCAGGCCCATTCTGGATGCTGCATGCATTACCAAGCCACAGGCAGCCCAGTTCCGGATGCTGCGTGCATTACCAAGCCACAGGGAGCCCAGTTCCGGACGCTGCGTGCATTACCAAGCCACAGACAGCCCAGTTCCGGACGCTGCGTGCATTACCAAGCCACAGGCAGCCCAGTTCCGGACGCTGCGTGCATTACCAAGCCACAGGCAGCCCCGTTCCAGACGCTGCATGCATTACTAAGCCACAGACAGCCCAGGTCCAGAGGCTGCGTGCATTACCAAGCCACAGGCAGCCCAGTTCCGGACACTGTGTTCATTACCAAGCCACATGCAGCCCAGTTCCAGACGCTGTGTGCATTACAAAGCCACAGAAAGCCCAGTTCCTGACGCTGCATGCATTACTAAGCCACAGGCAGCCCAGTTCCTGACGCTGCATGCATTACTAAGCCACAGGCAGCCCAGTTCCGGACGCTGCATGCATTACTAAGCCACAGGCAGCCCAGTTCCAGATGCTGCGTGCATTACCAAGCCACAGGCAGCCCAGTTCCTGACGCTGCATGCATTACTAAGCCACTGGCAGCCCAGTTCCGGACGCTGCATGCATTACCAAGCCACAGGCAGCCCAGTTCCAGACGCTGCGTGCATTACCAAGCCACAGGCAGCCCAGTTCCAGACGCTGCGTGCATTACCAAGCCACAGGCAGCCCATTTCCGGATGCTGCATGCAATACTAAGCCACTGCCAGTCCAGTTCCGGACGCTGCGCGCATTACCAAGCCACAGACAGCCCAGTTCTGGATGCTGCGTGCATTACCAAGCCACAGGCAGCCCACTTCCGGACGCTGCATGCATTACCAAGCCACAGGCAGCCCCGTTCCAGACGCTGCATGCATTACTAAGCCACAGACAGCCCAGGTCCAGACGCTGCATGCATTACCAAGCCACAGGCAGCCCAGTTCCGGACACTGTGTTCATTACCAAGCCACAGGCAGCCCAGTTCCAGACTCTGCGTGCATTACAAAGCCACATGCAGCCCAGTTCCAGACGCTGTGTGCATTACAAAGCAACAGAAAGCCCAGTTCCAGACACTGCATGCATTACCAAGCCACAGGCAGTCCATTTCCGGATGCTGTGTGAATTACTAAGCCACTGCCAGCCCAGTTCTGGATGCTGCATGCATTACTAAGCCACAGGCAGCCCAGTTCCGGACGCTGTCTGCATTACCAAGCCACAGGCAGCCCAGTTCCTGATGCTGGATGCATTACCAAGCCACAGGCAGCCCAGTTCCAGAATCTGCATGCATTACTAAGCCACAGGCAGCCCAGTTCCGGACGCTGCGTGCATTACCAAGCCACAGGCAGCCCATGTCCGGACACTGCATGCATTACCAAGCCACAGGCAGCCCAGTTCTGGATGCTGCGTGCATTACCAAGCCACAGGCAGCCCAGTTCCGGACACTGCCTTCATTACCAAGCCACAGGCTGCCCCGTTCTGGACGCTGGCTGCATTACCAAGCCACAGGCAGCCACGTTCCGGATACTTCATGAATTACCAAGCCACAGGCAGCCCAATTCCGAAGCTGCGTGCATTGCCAAACCACAGGCAGCCCAGTTCAGGATGCTGTCTTCATTACCAAGCCACAGGCAGCCCAGCTCCGGACACTGCGTGCATTACCAAGCCACAGACAGCCCAGTTCCAGACGCTGCGTGCATTACCAAGCCACAGGCAGCCCAGTTCCGACGCTGCATGCATTACCAAGCCCAAGGCAGCCCAGCTCCAGACGCTGCATGCATTACTAAGCCACAGGCAGCCCAGGTCTGGACGCTGTGTGCATTACCAAGCCACAGGCAGCCCAGTTCCAGACAATGCATGCATTACCAAGCCACAGGCAGTCCATTTCCGGATGCTGTGTGAATTACTAAGCCACTGCCAGCCCAGTTCTGGACACTGCATGCATTACCAAGCCACAGGCAGCCCAGTTCCGGACGCTGTCTGCATTACCACGCCACAGGCAGCCCAGTTCCTGATGCTGCATGCATTACCAAGCCACAGACAGCCCAGTTCCAGACTCTGCATGCATTACTAAGCCACAGGCAGCTCAGTTCCGGACGCTGCGTGCATTACCAAGCCACAGGCAGCCCATATCCGGACACTGCATGCATTACCAAGCCGCAGGCAGCCCCGTTCTGGATGCTGTGTGCATTACCAAGCCACAGGCAGCCCAGTTCCGGACACTGCCTGCATTACCAAGCCACAGGCTGCCCCGTTCCGGACGCTGGCTGCATTACCAAGCCACAGGCAGCCCCGTTCCGGATACTTCATTCATTACCAAGCCACAGGCAGCCCAATTCCGAAGCTGCGTGCATTGCCAAACCACAGGCAGCCCAGTTCAGGACGCTGTCTGCATTACCAAGCCACAGGCAGCCCAGCTCCGGACACTGCGTGCATTACCAAGCCACAGGCAGCCCGGTTCCAGACTCTGCATGCATTACTAAGCCACAGACAGCCCAGTTCCGGACGCTGCGTGCAATACCAAGCCACAGGCAGCCCATGTCCGGACACTGCATGCATTACCAAGCCACAGGCAGCCCAGTTCTGGATGCTGCGTGCATTACCAAGCCACAGGCAGCCCACTTCCAGACACTGCCTGCATTACCAAGCCACAGGCTGCCCCGTTCCGGACGCTGGCTGCATTACCAAGCCACAGGCAGCCCCGTTCCGGATACTTCATGCATTACCAAGCCACAGGCAGCCCAATTCTGAAGCTGCGTGCATTGCCAAACCACAGGCAGCCCAGTTCAGGACGCTGTCTGCATTACCAAGCCACAGGCAGCCCAGCTCCGGACACTGCGTGCATTACCAAGCCACAGGCAGCCCAGTTCCGGACGCTACGTGCATCACCAAGCCACAGGCAGCCCAGTTCCAGATGCTGCATGCATTACTAAGGCACAGGCAGCCCAGGTCCGGACGCTGCGTGCATTACCAAGCCACAGGTAGCCCAGTTCCGGACACTGTGTTCATTACCAAGCCACAGGCAGCCCAGGTCCGGACGCTGCGTGCATTACCAAGCCACAGGCAGCCCAGTTCCGGACACTGTGTTCATTACCAAGCCACAGGCAGCCCAGGTCCGGACGCTGTGTGCATTACAATGCCACAAGCAGCCCAGTTCCAGACACTGCATGCATTACCAAGCCACAGGCAGTCCATTTCCGGATGCTGCGTGCATTACCAAGCCACTGCCAGACCAGTCTGGACACTCCGTGCATTACCAAGGCACAGGCAGCCCAGTTCCGGATGCTGCATGCATTACCAAGCCACCGGCAGCCCAGTTTCTGATGCTGAATGCATTACCAAGCCACAGGCAGCCCAGTTCCAGACTCTGCATGCATTACTAAGCCACAGGCAGCCCAGATCCGGACGCTGCGTGCATTACCAAGCAACAGGCAGCCCAGTTCCAGACACTGCCTGCATTACCAAGCCACAGGCTGCCCCGTTCCGGATGCTGCCTGCATTACCATGCCACAGGCAGCACAGTTCCGGAAGCTGCATGCATTACCATGCCACAGGCAGCACAGTTCCGGAAGCTGCATGCTTTACCAAGCCACAGGCAGTCCAGTTCTGGATGCTGTCTGCATTACCAAGCCACAGGCTGCCCCGTTCCGGATGCTGCCTGCATTACCAAGCCACAGGCAGCACAGTTCCGGAAGCTGCATGCTTTACCAAGCCACAGGCAGCCCAGTTCTGGCTGCTGTCTGCATTACTTAGCCACAGGCAGCCCAGTTCAGGACTCTGTCTGCATTACCAAGCTACAGGCAGCCCAGTTCCGGACACTTCATGCTATACAAAGCCACAGGCTGCCCAGTTCTGGACGCTGCATGCATTACAAAGCCACAGGCAGCCCAGTTTCCGAAAGCCGCTGGCACTACAAAGCCACAGGCAGCCTTGTTCTGGACTCTGCATGCTATCCAAAATCACAGGCAGCCCAGTTCCGGACGCTGCGTGTATTACAAAGGCACAGGTAGCCCAGTTCCGGACGGTGCATGCATTACCAAGCCACAGGCAGGCCAGTTCCGGACACTGCGTGCATTACCAAGTCACAGGTAGCCCAGTTATGGATGCTGAGTGCAGTACCAAGCCACAGGGAGCCCAGTTCAGGACGCTGCCTGCATTACCAAGCCACAGGCAGGCCCATTCTGGATGCTGCATGCATTACCAAGCCACAGGCAGCCCCGTTCTGGACGCTGCGTGCATTACCAAGCCACAGGCAGCCCAATTCCGAAGCTGCGTGCATTGCCAAGCCACAGGCAGCCCAGTTCAGGACGCTGTCTGCATTACCAAGTCACAGGCAGCCCAGCTCCGGACACTGCGTGCATTACCAAGCCACAGGCAGCCCCGTTCTGGACGCTGCGTGCATTACCAAGCCACAGGCAGCCCAATTCCGAAGCTGCATGCATTGCCAAGCCACAGGCAGCCCAGTTCAGGACGCTGTCTGCATTATCAAGCCACAGGCAGCCCAGCTTCGGACACTGCGTGCATTACTAAGCCACAGACAGCCCAGTTCCGGACGCTGCGTGCTTTACCAAGTCACAGGTAGCCCAGTTTCGGACGTTGCATGCATTACCAAGCCACAGGCAGCCCAGTTCCAGACGCTGCGCGCTTTACCAAGTCACAGGCAGCCCAGTTCCAGACACTGCCTGCATTACCAAGACACAGGCTGCCCCGTTCCGGATGCTGCCTGCATTACCATGCCACAGGCAGCACAGTTCCGGAAGCTGCATGCATTACCAAGCCACAGGCAGTCCAGTTCTGGATGCTGTCTGCATTACCAAGCCACAGGCTGCCCCGTTCCGGATGCTGCCTGCATTACCAAGCCACAGGCAGCACAGTTCCGGAAGCTGCATGCATTACCAAGCCACAGGCAGCCCAGTTCTGGATGCTGTCTGCATTACTAAGCCACAGGCAGCCCAGTTCAGGACTCTGTCTGCATTACCAAGCCACAGGCAGCCCAGCTCCGGACACTGCATGCTATACAAAGCCACAGGCTGCCCAGTTCCGGACGCTGCATGCATTACAAAGCCACAGGCAGCCCAGTTTCCGAAAGCCGCGTGCACTACAAAGCCACAGGCAGCCTAGTTCTGGACTCTGCATGCTATACAAAATCACAGGCAGCCCAGTTCCGGACGCTGCGTGTATTAAAAAGGCACAGGTAGCCCAGTTCCGGACGGTGCATGCATTACCAAGCCACAGGCAGGCCAGTTCCGGACACTGCGTGCATTACCAAGTCACAGGTAGCCCAGTTATGGATGCTGAGTGCAGTACCAAGCCACAGGGAGCCCAGTTCAGGACGCTGCCTGCATTACCAAGCCACAGGCAGGCCCATTCTGGATGCTGCATTCATTACCAAGCCACAGGCAGCCCCGTTCTGGACGCTGCGTGCATTACCAAGCCACAGGCAGCCCAATTCCGAAGCTGCGTGCATTGCCAAGCCACAGGCAGCCCAGTTCAGGACGCTGTCTGCATTACCAAGTCACAGGCAGCCCAGCTCCGGACACTGCGTGCATTACCAAGCCACAGGCAGCCCCGTTCTGGACGCTGCGTGCATTACCAAGCCACAGGCAGCCCAATTCCGAAGCTGCATGCATTGCCAAGCCACAGGCAGCCCAGTTCAGGACGCTGTCTGCATTATCAAGCCACAGGCAGCCCAGCTTCGGACACTGCGTGCATTACTAAGCCACAGACAGCCCAGTTCCGGACGCTGCGTGCTTTACCAAGTCACAGGTAGCCCAGTTTCGGACGTTGCATGCATTACCAAGCCACAGGCAGCCCAGTTCCAGACGCTGCGCGCTTTACCAAGTCACAGGCAGCCCAGTTCCAGACACTGCCTGCATTACCAAGACACAGGCTTCCCCGTTCCGGATGCTGCCTGCATTACCATGCCACAGGCAGCACAGTTCCGGAAGCTGCATGCATTACCAAGCCACAGGCAGTCCAGTTCTGGATGCTGTCTGCATTACCAAGCCACAGGCTGCCCCGTTCCGGATGCTGCCTGCATTACCAAGCCACAGGCAGCACAGTTCCGGAAGCTGCATGCATTACCAAGCCACAGGCAGCCCAGTTCTGGATGCTGTCTGCATTACTAAGCCACAGGCAGCCCAGTTCAGGACTCTGTCTGCATTACCAAGCCACAGGCAGCCCAGCTCCGGACACTGCATGCTATACAAAGCCACAGGCTGCCCAGTTCCGGACGCTGCATGCATTACAAAGCCACAGGCAGCCCAGTTTCCGAAAGCCGCGTGCACTACAAAGCCACAGGCAGCCTAGTTCTGGACTCTGCATGCTATACAAAATCACAGGCAGCCCAGTTCCGGACGCTGCGTGTATTAAAAAGGCACAGGTAGCCCAGTTCCGGACAGTGCATGCATTACCAAGCCACAGGCAGGCCAGTTCCGGACACTGCGTGCATTACCAAGCCACAGGTAGCCCAGTTATGGATGCTGAGTGCAGTACCAAGCCACAGGGAGCCCAGTTCAGGACGCTGCCTGCATTACCAAGCCACAGGCAGGCCCATTCTGGATGCTGCATTCATTACCAAGCCACAGGCAGCCCCGTTCTGGACGCTGCGTGCATTACCAAGCCACAGGCAGCCCAATTCCGAAGCTGCGTGCATTGCCAAGCCACAGGCAGCCCAGTTCAGGACGCTGTCTGCATTACCAAGTCACAGGCAGCCCAGCTCTGGACACTGCATGCATTACCAAGCCACAGGCAGCCCCGTTCTGGACGCTGCGTGCATTACCAAGCCACAGGCAGCCCAATTCCGAAGCTGCATGCATTGCCAAGCCACAGGCAGCCCAGTTCAGGACGCTGTCTGCATTACCAAGCCACAGGCAGCCCAGCTCCGGACACTGCGTGCATTACTAAGCCACAGGCAGCCCAGGTCTGGACGCTGCGTGCATTACCAAGCCACAGGCAGCCTAGTTCCGGACACTGTGTTCATTACCAAGCCACAGGCAGCCCAGTTCCGGACGCTGTGTGGATTACAATGCCACAGGCAGCCCAGTTCCAGACACTGCATGCATTACCAAGCCACAGGCAGCCCAGTTCCAGACACTGCATGCATTACTAAGCCACAGGCAGCCCAGTTCCGGATGCTGCATGCATTACCAAGCCACAGGCAGGCCAGTTCCGGACACTGTGTGCATTACCAAGCCACAGGCAGCCCAGTTCCGGATGCTGCGTGCATTACCAAGCCGCAGGCAGCCCAGTGCCGGACACTGCATGCATTACCAAGCCACAGGCAGCCCTGTTCCAGACGCTGCGTGCATTACAAAGCCACAGGCAGCCCATTTCCGGATGCTGCGTGCATTACTAAGCCACTGCCAGCCCAGTTCTGGACGATGCATGCATTACCAAGCCACAGGCAGCCCAGTTCCTGACGCTGCATGCATTACCAAGCCACAGGCAGCCCAGTTCCAGACGCTGCATGCATTACTAAGCCACAGGCAGCCCAGTTTCCGGATGCTGTGTGCATTACCAAGCCACAGGCAGCCCAGTTCCGGACACTGCATGCATTACCAAGCCACAGGCAGCCCTGTTCCGGACTCTGCCTGCATTACCAAGCCACAGGCAGCCCAGTTCCAGACACTGCATGCATTACCAAGCCACAGGCAGCCCTGTTCCGGACCCTGCCTGCATTACCAAGCCACAGGCAGCACCGTTCCGGATGCTGTGTGCATTACCAAGCCACAGGCAGCCCTGTTCCGGACACTGCATGCATTACCAAGCCACAGGCAGCACCGTTCCGGATGCTGTGTGCATTACTAAGCGTGGGAGTTTCTCAGAGGCTGGCCCTCTTTCTCCAGTCAGCCTCCCCCGAGGTCCCTGGACCTTTTCCCCAACAAATAGTGATACTTACTTGCGACTGAGACTTCCTCTGGAACATTTTGACATTCCACAGCTTGTGTCTCGCTTGTTTGACCCCCCAATCCGACCCCGAGACACCACTCACCAGATAGGGATGGGCTGCTAAAGCCTAAGACCGCTGTGAAATGACTGCATTCATTTCCCTGCGTCACGTGGCTCTTCTTTCATCCACTCTTACCTGAAAGAAATACTACAAAAGTATTTTACTTACCTTTTGAATTGCATACTGCCATTCTCAAAGTATTACAAAACGGTTTACTTGCTGTAATAATGTCATATGTGTAAAAGTTACTTATTGTACGTCTTAGTACTTACTACTGAACAATCACATGTCTTATCTTAGTGCATATACTCCATAAACCATTATTTGCATATATATTTTAGTGTGTCTGTGTTTCTTTGGCCTTTGTGTATGCTCTAATTAATTGTACCTCCCTACAGCCCTTTGTCCCTCTTAAAATAAGCCTGGCTCCTCAGCCACTGCTACCAACAAAACGTGTGTTGGAGCCCTGTGTCGAAGTGTGAGACTTATTTTGCAAAACTCCCTAACAGTGTTGTGTGGCTATTTGCCCACCCTTTAACTGCCAATGGCCATGCTAATCCCTATAGCCCTTCCCACTCAGTTCCTGCCCCACCTCGCCCAAAACACCTCCTCATAGGAACTCTTAGAGATCGCTTTAATCAAGCCTGAACGTGAAGTGGCTGCCAGGGTTTCTGAAAGCAGTCTTCTGAGAGTTAATGATATGATATGATAGGTTGCGAGGACCGGGAATCGAACCTGTGGTGCTCTGTGTCGCCTTGCTTCCAAGGCGAGCATGTTGCCCCTGAGCTATCCACCCAATAAAACGTCTTAACCAGGCCGGACTTCAGACACTTGATTTATAAGCACTGGGCATGTCCTTCACTGAGGACCTTTTATAAACAAGCATTGGCAAAGCCAACAGTTTTGGCTTGTTTATAGGTTGTAGGCATTTGCCAGGCACTGCTATTAGATGCACCTGCTACCATTAATGCCCAGTTAATACCACCACGGCAGTGCCAGGCAGCTGTCTTTCCCATGCCCACACAAAAGCCCAAACTGTTGGCATTGCCAATGCTTCTTTTAGTTCTAGGTCACACGTCTTCGCGATATTGCCATAGAAATTAGAACGATTGTTAGACCACATCTCTGGTTCAGTTCGAGCACGACTGTGCAACAGTGGTGCCGAGCAGTGCAACAGCTGTGCCGAGCAGTGCAACAGCGGTGCCGAGCAGTGCAGCAGCGGTGCCGAGCAGTGCAGAGCAGCGGTGCCGAGCAGTGCAGCAGCAGTGCCGAGCAGTGCAACAGCAGTGCCGAGCAGTGCAGAGCAGCAGCGCCGAGCAGTGCAGCAGCAGTGCCAAGCTGTGCAACAGCAGTGCCGAGCAGTGCAGAGCAGCAGCGCCGAGCAGTGCAGCAGCAGTGCCAAGCAGTGCAACACCAGTGCCGAGCAGTGCAACAGCAGTGCCGAGCAGTGCAACAGCTGTGCCGAGCGGTGCAACGGCAGTGCCGAGCAGCGCAGAGCAGCAGCACCGAGCAGTGCAGCAGCAGTGCCAAGCTGTGCAACAGCAGTGCCGAGCAGTGCAGAGCAGCAGCGCCGAGCAGTGCAGCAGCAGTGCCAAGCAGTGCAACACCAGTGCCGAGCAGTGCAACAGCAGTGCCGAGCAGTGCAACAGCTGTGCCGAGCAGTGCAACAGCTGTGCCGAGCGGTGCAACGGCAGTGCCGAGCAGTGCAGAGCAGTAGCGCCGAGCAGTGCAGCAGCAGTGCCAAGCTGTGCAACAGCAGTGCCGAGCAGTGCAGAGCAGCAGCGCCGAGCAGTGCAGCAGCAGTGCCAAGCAGTGCAACACCAGTGCCGAGCAGTGCAACAGCAGTGCCGAGCAGTGCAACAGCTGTGCTCAGTGGTGCAACAGCAGTGCCGAGCAGTGCAACAGCAGTGCCGAGCAGTGCTACAGCAATGCCGAGCAGTGCAACAGCTGTGCTCAGCGGTGCAACAGCGGTGCCGAGCAGTGCAACAGCAGTGCCGAGCAGTGCAACAGCGGTGCTCAGCGGTGCAACAGCGGTGCCGAGCGGTGCAACAGCGGTGCCGAGCGGTGCCCAGCGGTGCCGAGCGGTGCAACAGCGATGCCGAGCGGTGCAACAGCGGTGCCGAGCAGTGCATAATAAACTGTTAATTTGGGGCTAAACGGATCCATTTGATTTGAAATGAAAGTGAATCATAGAGAACATTGCTGGAATTCCAACTAGATGTGCAATATATAAGAAACACATTGGCCCAGCGCCTTGAAACACTTGTGCACCAGCGCGCTATAAATGCCATATCATTTCATATCATATCATATCACAGCCCTGTTCAGAGCAGACGCTCGTGCAGAGCAGGGGACGTGCCTCACTATAGGACTGGCAGAGCTGCCAGCTGTGCTGATGCCCGCCTGCTAGGGCACGGGCACTCGATGCAAGCGTTGGCAATGAAGCGTTCTGCTGCACTGATGGCAAGTCTTTCTTGCCTGGGCAGCAGAGATGCGCGCGCCCAGCTGCCACTCTGAGCCTCCAGAGGAGGGCAGACAGCACTCCATTGTTCTGCTCCCCCAAAGGCCCATTGTCCCTGGATGAATGGAGCCAGGGACCAAGTGTGGCAGCGCCGGAGCTTGTGCCCGGGCAAGGGGCTGTGCTGAGATCACCTGCATTGAAAGAGACAGGGCTGGAATCCCACCCACAGGCAGCAGGGTGGCAGGGCTGGAATGCCACCCACAGGCAGCAGGGTGGCAGGGCTGGAATCCCACCCACAGGCAGCAGGGTGGCAGGGCTGAGATTTCACTCAGAGCACGGCGACGGCGCTCAGCTCTCACCCAGAGCAGGAGGATGTGCTGAGATCCCATACAGGGCCTTGCATAGGAACTGCCTGCGCCTGATCACCATAGCCAGGGCACGGAGCAGCACCACAGATCCGCCCTCTGCAGGGCATTGCTGGGCACCTATCCTCTGCCAGAGGCTGGAGTCCCTGGCCAGCGCATAGGCCCAGTGCCCACGTGCTCGGGCGGAGATCAGACACTGTCGGCATGACTGGTGCACCCTGGCATAGACCGTGCTCACATGGCATGGGCCTGCTGGCCGTCGTGGGGGTCCTGTGCCTGCCCTCTGCGTCCAGCTCTGCTCCGGAATTCTCAGGTGAGTGCTGGTGCCCGCCACAGGAAGGGTTTATAGTCTGACACTGGAGGGCATTCCTGTAATCTGCGACAATGCCACTACAGCCGGTGGCAGCTGGGACGTGGAGGGGTGCAGGGGCGTTGCTAGGGGGGGGCTAAGGGGGCTATAGCCCCTGATCTTTTGGTTGTAGCCCCGGATAGAATCTCAGGATCTACAGCCAAAAGACTAGCTAGCCCCCAGTCCCAACAGTTCCCACAACAGCTTAGCCCCGGGTCTTTTCCAGACCTAGCAACTCCCCTGGAGGGGTGTAAGGGAGCAGAGAAGCAAGAGAGTCGGGTCTAACAACACGGGGTGGGAGGAATTGCCCTCAATGGATCTACCAGTAAACAGGGGAGGACCCAGGCAAGCACACCTGAATTAATCTAGCAAGATGTCGGGCACTGATTTCTTCTAGAAATGGTTTAAAATTTTGGATTGCAATCATGCATTTCGCTGCAAACATTGGTTAACAATGTAGAATGTACATTTGGTTCTGCAGGACACCCCATGGAACACTCCGATAGGATCAAAACAGTAACAGGAGCATTTCACAACACATGCAGAGGCTGGTTCTCCCCAAAGATAAACACAGTCAGCATTTCTCAACAGCATATGGCAGCATTGCCTTCGTTCAAATATATGCCAGCATTGCCCTCGTTCACGCTGGGTCTGCCAACATCTAATCATGAGACGTGCCCCCCTTTCATCCTTTGTGTGTGCTGGCCGGCATTGCTGGTCTCAGTAATGCATGCCATCATGGCCACTGCAAAGCGCATGCTTGTGCTGCTATTGCCGAAAGAAAACATAAGGCCTGTCTCAAAGATATATGCCAGTGCTGCCCACTTTTCATGCTGCTAGTGCTCAAATTAAATCCTGCCGCCTGTCTGGCTGTATGCCCTCCGTTCTTCATCGTGTAGCCCTCAGCGGTGCCCACAAAGAGTGCATTTGCTGCAGATGTTCATTCACGCACTAATGCACACACATTCCCGCAAACAGAAAAGCAGAGACATGTTTTAAACATACCTTTTCTTAACTTAAAAGCCATGAACGTATAAAACTAGCATTGGTAAAGCCAACCGTTTAGACTTTTGTGTAGGCATGGGAATGGCGATTGCTAGGCACTTCCGTGGTGGTATTAACTGGCAATTGCTAATAGCAGATGCAAAAGCGTGCCAGTGCCTGGGTATCTAATAGCAGTTACTTTCAAATGCCTAATATCGTTGGCTTTTTAAAGGAATGTTGTTAACAGGACTTCAGTGAAGGACACTGAGAGGCTTATAAATCG
Source organism: Ambystoma mexicanum (assembly GCF_040938575.1). Taxonomy (NCBI): domain Eukaryota; kingdom Metazoa; phylum Chordata; class Amphibia; order Caudata; family Ambystomatidae; genus Ambystoma; species Ambystoma mexicanum. The sequence continues at coordinate 1,468,757,471 of NC_090924.1, read as the reverse complement.
AGTGGCTGAAGGCAGACCTGGTGAGACATTTGTATTACATCAGTATCGGATTTAAAGCTGCAATTCATCTATAAACGCTCAGAACAATGCTTTGAAAAAAACACTGGCAGGTACTTTGAGTGCAAGGTTTGATTTGAAGGCTTGATACAGCTAGCTCAAAGGAGGAGGCGTTTTGGGCGGGAAGGGGCAGGAAGTGTGTGGTGATATTAGTGTAGGCATGGGCAGTCAAGAACCAAACAGCACCTACAAGCTGCGCCTCCCTCCTAATGGCCCAAACTAAAAAGGACAGGAAGGAATATCCGAAGCTAAAGAATTCCATAATTTAGGAGCTAAGGGCTGGAAAGAACGCACATGGGGAGGTGCACGGGGGTCGTGGAACAGAGAAAAGAACCCTAGAGAACAGCAGTCATTAAGACGCGACAAGACAACGGATTGCAATGAAACCTATGCCCAGGCAACAGTTAGCAAATGGCGGATATTCCTGACATTGAAAAGATGAAAAGGACAACGTACGCCTCCAGCAGAGATTGATGTGAAAAGGATGAGTTAAGAACGAATCAGAGATTAGGCACGCGATGGCCAATCCGAAGCTGGAGTGGAGGGAGCAGAGTAACAGGATGGGAAGGGCTTGAGGAAGAGGCGGGGCACATTTAGAGAGAGGAACCGAGGGGGTGCAGGGGGTGGGAGCTTCCATGATCTACGAGCAGAAAGACTGGCAGAACTTTGCTGATGGGCAGAGTCCCCCAATAGGGGAGAGAAATAAAGACGTGTGCACTGTGGGCACACAATTGCACCTGAACCCCAGGACCTGAACCCCAAGAGGCCGGCGGTGAAGAGTAGCGTGTAAAGAAGAGCCGGCCTAGAAAGGAACCCTGGGGGCAGCAAATGAAGGCCCGAAAGACTAAAGAGTGACCTCAAAGAACCCCAAGGATGAAAGCCCAGGAGGCAGTGTGTGAGGGTTAACCCGTAGGGAGCGAAAAATCAATGCTATTAGGCCAAGAAAAAATATCGATGTATAAAGACCACTCGGAGAGCTCCGAGCGGTCTTCCTAAATCAAACTGTCCTGTCTCTGTCGCACAGGAGCGAGCTCCGAGCGGTCTTCCTAAATCAAACTGTCCTGCCCCTGTCGCACACGAGCGAGCTCCGAGCGGTCTAACTAAATCAAACTGTCCTGCCCCTGTCACACACGAGTGAGCTCCGAGCGGTCTTCCTAAACCAAACTGTCCTGTCTCTGTCGCACACGAGCGAGCTCCGAGCGGTCTTCCTAAATCAAACTGTCCTGCCCCTGTCGCACACGAGCGAGCTCCGAGCGGTCTTCCTAAATCAAACTGTCCTGCCCCTGTCGCACACGAGCGAGCTCCGAGCGGTCTTCCTAAACCAAACTGTCCTGTCTCTGTCGCACACGAGCGAGCTCCGAGCGGTCTTCCTAAACCAAACTGTCCTGTCTCTGTCGCACACGAGCGAGCTCCGAGCGGTCTTCCTAAATCAAACTGTCCTGCCCCTGTCGCACACGAGCGAGCTCCGAGCGGTCTTCCTAAATCAAACTGTCCTGCCCCTGTCGCACACGAGCGAGCTCCGAGCGGTCTTCCTAAATCAAACTGTCCTGCCCCTGTCGCACACGAGCGAGCTCCGAGCGGTCTTCGTAAATCAAACTGTCCTGCCCCTGTCGCACACGAGTGAGCTCCGAGCGGTCTAACTAAATCAAACTGTCCTGCCCCTGTCACACACGAGTGAGCTCCGAGCGGTCTAACTAAATCAAACTGTCCTGCCCCTGTCGCACACGAGCGAGCTCCGAGTGGTCTAACTAAATCAAACTGTCCTGTCTCTGTCGCACACGAGCGAGCTCCGAGCGGTCTTCCTAAATCAAACTGTCCTGTCCCTGTCGCACACGAGCGAGCTCCGAGCGGTCTTCCTAAATCAAACTGTCCTGCCCCTGTCGCACACGAGCGAGCTCCGAGCGGTCTTCCTAAATCAAACTGTCCTGCCCCTGTCGCACACGAGCGAGCTCCGAGCGGTCTTCCTAAATCAAACTGTCCTGCCCCTGTCGCACACGAGCGAGCTCCGAGCGGTCTTCCTAAATCAAACTGTCCTGCCCCTGTCACACATGAGCGAGCTCCGAGCGGTCTAACTAAATCAAACTGTCCTGCCCCTGTCGCACACGAGCGAGCTCCGAGCGGTCTAACTAAATCAAACTGTCCTGTCTCTGTCGCACATGAGTGAGCTCCGAGCGGTCTAACTAAATCAAACTGTCCTGCCCCTGTCACACACGAGTGAGCTCTGAGCGGTCTAACTAAATCAAACTGTCCTGCCCCTGTCGCACAAGAGCGAGCTCCGAGCGGTCTTCCTAAATTAAACTGTCCTGCCCCTGTCGCACACGAGTGAGCTCCGAGCGGTCTTCCTAAATCAAACTGTCCTGTCCCTGTCGCACACGAGCGAGCTCCGAGCGGTCTTCCTAAATCAAACTGTCCTGCCCCTGTCACACACGAGCGAGCTCTGAGCGGTCTAACTAAATCAAACTGTCCTGCCCCTGTCACACACGAGCGAGCTCCGAGCGGTCTTCCTAAATCAAACTGTCCTGCCCCTGTCACACACGAGCGAGCTCCGAGCGGTCTAACTAAATCAAACTGTCCTGCCCCTGTCGCACACGAGCGAGCTCCGAGCGGTCTAACTAAATCAAACTGTCCTGCCCCTGTCACACACGAGCGAGCTCCGAGCGGTCTTCCTAAATCAAACTGTCCTGCCCCTGTCACACACGAGTGAGCTCCGAGCGGTCTTCCTAAATCAAACTGTCCTGCCCCTGTCACACATGAGCGAGCTCCGAGCGGTCTTCCTAAATCAAACTGTCCTGCCCCTGTCACACATGAGCGAGCTCTGAACGGTCTAACTAAATCAAACTGTCCTGCCCCTGTCACACAAGAGTGATCTCCATGTGGTCTCCCTAAATCAAACTGTCCTGCCCCTGTCGCACACGAATGATCTCTGAGCAGTCTAACTAAATAAAACTGTCCCGCCCCTGTCACACACCAGCGAACTCCACATGGTCTTCCAAAATCAAATTGTCTTGCCCCTGTCACACAAGAGTGAGCTCCATGTGGTCTCCCTAAATCAAACTGTCCTGCCCCTGTCACACATGAGCGAGCTCCGAACGGTCTTCCTAAATCAAACTGTCCTGCCCCTGTCACACATGAGCGAGCTCCGAGCGGTCTTCCTAAATCAATCTGTCAGGCCCCTGTCGCACACAAGCGCGCGCAGGTGGTGACAAGCGTGACCAGGCGAGGGATGTCACTGTAGTGAGGTGTCATTCTTTATGTGTGTCTGAGCAGAGGTGTCTTTAAGGGAGGGCAAAAGGTGCACATGACCCGGGACACCACCCTGGGGGGGGGGGGGAGAGGAGTTCCCCATCTGGCTGCCTGTTTGAAAGCAGTCAGTGCCCATTTTTTTCACAAAACTAAAATAACCCAAAACAGGATGTTTTGTTTTGCACTGCTGCGTTGCCAAACCTGCTGCCATGTTCTTTTCCCAACTCAGCCTTTCCTATGGATGAGGTTGCAAAGCGTGCATATACATTTACATTTGTGATAGTAACACTTACTTTGTGCTACACAGCAACGCAACTGTGATGTGTGTACTTTCCAAGTCAGTTCTTAAGATAATAGGGTATTCTTTTAGTTCATGAATTTGAAACGTTCACAAATAATTGCTCCTTTCTCTACTGTAAGAATAGGCAAACTATGGGGTCAAGTGCATACATTTCAGATTCGACTCACATCTCAGCTGCAGCTCTTAACCGACAGGCAACTCAATCTTGTGTTCCCTAACTCGTCAACATTGCCAGAATGTAAGCTTTTGAAAATTGTCAGCCCAAAGAGTCATTTAAACCTGAAGGTATGCTCTTCAAAAAAGTCTCACTCATGGATTTAGTGTCCCATCTCCTGAACTATGGACCTCTCACCTCACTGCCACTCTCCCACCTTACTCTTCCACTTCCATCAATGGCGGCACCAAGTGGGAAGCCCTCCTTGCAGGCTTCTTCTCACCGCGCTGCCTGCATCAATGTCTACTTCACAGGCACAGTCCTGGTTCAAGGCCCTTAAGCCAACCTCCTCCCCTTTGACCGGATCCTGCCTTCTCTCACCAATTTCCTTCCTTCTCCTCCCTCTCCCCTTTCTTGCCCCTCTGCTCCTCCACTTCTGATTGAAGCCCCACACCCCAACACTCCACCTCAAAAAACCTTCAAAGGGAGTGATCGTCTCCACCCAGTGACCCTCAACTCGCGCTCAGCCATCAAACACTCTGCTGACATTTGCCGCCTTCTTGAAGACACTGATCTGGAAGTCCTTTCAGGATGGCAACCTTCTCCATATTGCCACTCTTAACTCTCGCTCAGCTGTCAAACACTCCTCCAACATCTGCTGCCTTCTGGAGGAACTTGACCTTGATGTCCTCGCTCTCACCGAGACATGGTTCACAGCCAGCTCTGTCACAAGTTTTGACACGCTCCTCACAAATGGCTACAAGATCCTCTCCACGCCCAGGCCCAACCGCTCCAGAGGGGGTATAGCTCTGATCTTCCCCAAGTGGATTCCTGCCTTCACCATTCCTACGCAGGCCTACCCCTCTTTCAAATGCCTCGTCTGCAAGCTCTCTATCCTAGCCATTCCCTTACTGTGGCTACTATCTATCGGCCACCTGGTCAGATCTCCTCCGTCCTCTCTGAGTGGGCAGACCTCTCCTCTTCACTCCTGGCCTCGACCACTCAACCCCTCCTTCTTGGAGACTTCAACATCCACCTGTCTTCCTACTGTCCACCCTCTGGACTCTTTCACAACCTTTGCGACTCTCTCTCACTCTCTATCCTCCCCTCTGGCCTGACTCACACTGCAGGGCACACTTCGGATGTTCTGATTTCCTCAGACCTCCCCCTGTCTATCCCCCTCACCACTCCTCTCTCCTGGAGTGATCACTTTCTCCTTTCCTCCCATCGCTCCCTCTCTACCCCTCAGGCTAAGCCACCTCCATCACTGCCACCCACCTTCTCGGTCATCCGACCCATGAAGCGCATGTCAGTTGAGGCTTTCGCTGCCACCTTCTCGCCCCCCCCCCTTCGGCTGACTCCCACCCTGACACAGCCCTTTCCATGCTCCACTCTGCTATATCTGATACTCTTGATATCCTTGCCCCTGTCATGAGAATCCGCTTGAAGCCCAAAGCCAAGTGCAACTCCTGGTACGACACAGACCTCGTCACCCTTAAAGGCAAGTGCAGATGGCCGAGAGGAAATGGCGTGCTTCATGTTCATCCTCTGACAAACTGGCCTGCCTCCTGCTCCAAAGGCAATACTGCCTCTCTATCCTCACAAAGAAGAGAGCTCTTATTCAAATCCGTGTCTCTGCAGCATCAAACAACTTGGCTGCACTCTTTAAAATCTGCAAGGAACTGCCCAATCCTGCTGCAGTCTCTACCTCTCCTGTCCCCTCCCAGGCCCTCTGCATGGCACTGGTATCTCACTTCATCTCTAAAACCCAGAACATCCTGTCCTGCCTCTCCACCTCTGTCCTCCCTCCCTCTACTCCCTGCTCCTCCTCTGTCCCTTCTGCAGCAACCTCTCCTCCCTCCTTCTCTGCCTTTCCCCTGTTCTCTGCAGATGAGGTTTCTAGACAAGTCCGATATATGAAACTCTTGTCAAAACAGGTTCACCCCTGTTCCTCCAAAACCATCAAGGACCACATTGACTCCCTGGCCTCTGCCTTGGCTGACTTCTGCAACCACTCCTTCGCCACTAGAGTCTTCCCATCCCCCTGAAGCACTCCCTTGTCCACCCTCTTCTTAAGAAAGCCTCTCTGTATACCTCCTGCCCGGCTAACTATCGCCCAATATCCATCACTCCCTTCCTCGGCAAACTCCTAGAAAAACTGGCCATCTCCCAGCTTAATCTCCTCACTGAATCTGTTGGTTGTCTTCATGACTATCGATCTGGCTTCAGAGCTGCCAGAAGCACGGAAACTGCTCCCCTGAACATCCGTGAAGACCTGTTCTCCAACCTTGATTCTAACACCCCCTGTGTCCTCATCCTGCTTGATCTCTCTTCTGCCTTTGACATGGACAACCATGCCATCCTGCTCAAATGTCTCCGTGATAACCTGGGTATCACCGGTCAGGCCCTGGCGTGGTTGACCTCTTTCCTCTCTGACCGACCGTCCCAGGTCTAACTTGAGTCCTTCCTCTCTACTATCTTTTACTCTACCTGTGGTGTCACCCAGGGGTCTAACCTCTCTCCCTGGCTTTTCAATCTAAACCTGGCACTTCTTGCCCACACCATTGCCACTCTCGGCCCCAATTTCAGTGCTATGCTGATGACACTCAGCTCATTTTCAGGCTACCTTCGGCCAACTCTTCCCCGTCTCTCATCATTGACTGTTTGTCTACTATCCAGGAGTGGTGTGCTGACAAAGTGACCTCTGCCTTAATGCCAGTAAGATTGAGATGCTCCTCATTGGTACGCCTGCTCCCTCCTTTCCTGTCACTCTCTGGCTGGCCTCCCTTGGCCCTCCTCCTGTTCCTACCTGCGAGGCTAAATGTTAAGAAAGGAAGAAGGTCTTGACTATGGCAAGGGGAAAAGTGCACAGAATTGCACAGGGAACAACTTTGGATCTAACAACGTGCATAAAATACCCAAGGCTTGTGTATGTATAAACCCAGGAGTGCAAATAAAGTATTTACCAATATACGAAAAAGGAATGTAGGGTAAGCACTTAAGACCTCCTTATAACTGAAAGGAAAGTCAGAAAACTCTTTACCCACTATGCTCTTACAGATACTGACGGCGCTAAACCCACGTAGCGGGCAAGCAAGTACAGATTCTATGAACTGGCACTCTGTAAAATACTGAATAAGTAACATTCAAACAGTACTCACGAGGACCGGAAAGACCACTAGAATGTCAGTAATTTCACGAACCCTGTAGATCAAACAGGAACCCAGAAGGCTGTAAAAGCAAAGTGTTAAAGATAACAAAATACATTAACCCTAGTCAGGGGCAAGTATGAATTGATATTAACTTGTGAGGAAAACAAAAGGCGATACACACTGGAACATGTTACAACAACACCCACACCTAATATGCGATGGAAAGTAAATGCTGAAGTGCAATGGAAAATATGGAATGGAATCTGAATAAAGTAGGATCAGGAGCAGGGGAAACGCTATTACAAAGAAAACCTTTCCCACCCAACCAAGGGAAAAAGGCAGTAAACTAATACTACAAAAGTAAGGTTAATGCATCAAGTCTTTCAGTAACCAGAACAGCATAAAGAGACAGAATGCTCCGGCAACCTGGGCTGCATCAAATAGTAAAGCACAGAGAAAGGCTGTCTGCAGACAGAGGAAGATAGAAAGGGAAATGCAGAAAGCATAAATCAATTAAGCACATTAATCCGAAATCCAGGACAGAGGAACAAGATACTGGAGCTAAGAACTGGGCACAAAAGCTAGGAACTGGAACTAGGTACAAGGCACAGAAACCAGGAACAAGGAACAGGATACTAGTCACAACAGGAACACTGCTACAATGACCAGCGCCGGACTGAAGCAAACTGAGGCTTTTTAAAGCTGCTAAACGAGCACACCCCTCAGGCGTGCCGCCTGCTGCACCTGCAGCCACAGGTGTTGCCTATCCTCCACCCAGCCTTGTCCTGCAAGGGAGGAGATGAAGCAGTGAGCCAGGCATTCTGGGAAGCAGGAGGTGAAGCAGTGAGCCAAGGCATTCTGGGAAGCATAGTCATTTGATTTAAGTAGCATGCTGGCTGTCAAAAACCTGGAATGGATCCGGAAGGGAAGAAACTTGGAAAATAAGTTTGTAACGGTCCCAATTCATCAGAACACTGTAGCATAAGGTTCGAAGGAAATGTCCAGTAGGGAATAAACCCCAAAACATGCCCCCAAGTGGCGGGAACGGGAACGAAGGGAGCGAGAACGGGAGCGAAGGGAGCGTGCCGTGACACTAAAAACCTCAGGGTTATCTTCGACTCCACACTCTCCTTCTCCCCTCACATCTCAGACATCTCTAAACTGTCACACTACCAGCTGCACCTCCTCAGAGGTATTCTACCTTTCCTCTCCTTCCCCCAGAAGCTCACTGTCTCCAGAGCTCTGCTTCTCCCTAGGCTGGACTACTGCAACAGTTATTTTCTAAATCTGCCTGCCTCTACTCTCTGCCCTCTGAAAATCATTCAGATCAAGACTGCAAGACTTATCCTTGGCCTCAAGCCCAGGGATCGTATCTCTCCAGGACTGAAATCTCTGCCCTGGCTCCCAGCGGCTGCGAGGAATAAGTTCAAAACCCTATGCATTGTCCACAAGGCCTTCTGGGGCCTGGGACCCCAATACCTTCAACTCTCTCATCCTAAATATCTTCCCTCTTGAGCTCTTCGCTCATCCGCCTCCAACTCCCTTAGGGTCAGTTGCTTCTCCAAGCAACGAGTTGGTGGTAGATCTCTTTCTTCGGCTGGGGCCTCCCTGTGGAACAGCCTCCCTGTCTCCCTGAAACTTGAGGAGAACCATCTCCGATTCCGGAAGCATCTCAAAACCTTTCTCTTTGCTTCTGCCTTTTCTCCTCCTCTCCCCTGCTGACCTTCTGTCTGAAACTGAATCTGCGCTGATTACCTGGGCACCCTTTGATCATGGGCCCAGCCCCCCCCCCAGTCACTCCCACCGGCACTGCCTGCCTGGCAACTCATGAACTTGGGGACTGTTTCTGCATCCCTACAGTCCCACTACCAGCACTTGACTCCTGTTGTCTGCACACACATGGCACTTGCCACCTGCTGGACGTTACTTACTTATGTTATTATTCTATGCACATGTACTGCACTGTCCCTGCATTTTCCCCTTTCCCCATCCCTTGCACTTGCACAATCTGATTGACACCTGGCCTAGTAGGATCGTTGTCTGTTCTCCCTTTGTTCACCCTCCCTTGCTTTGTCACGCCTTGAAACACTTGTGTATAGGCGCGTTATAAATGCCATATCATATCATATCATATCATATCATACTTGCACTCAAAGAAACTTGGTTCAATGCCAGCTCAGTTACCTCCTTTGATTCACTCCTAACTGACGGCTTTAAGATCACCTCAAAGCTTGACCCCAACCGGCTGGCGGAGGAGTTGCCCTAATCTTCCCAGAGTGGATTCCTTCTTCCATCCTACCCACTCAGCCTTATTCATCCTTTTAGAGTCTACTATGCAAATTGGTCATCTCTCCTTCCTCCACCTTGACCATTGCTACCATCTTCTGGCCCCCTGCCACTTCTTCTCTCTTGCTCTCTGAGTGGGCGGACTTCTGTTCTCCCTACTCTCTACCACCTCCAACCTGCTACTACTAGGTGACTTCAACTTCCACCTAGACTCCCCTTGTACAGCAACCATCCTCTTCACTGACCTCTGTTCCTCCCTATCCCTCTCCTTTCTTCCCTCTGGCCCTACCCATTCTGCTGGACACACGCTAGACACCATCATCATATACTCCAACCTCACTCGCTCTACTTCCGTGGTCACCCCTCTCTCCTGGTATGACCACTCTCTCCTCACCTCTCACCTGGGTCCCTATGGCCCTTTGACAACTTCTCATAAAACTCTTCCAACCTCGTTCAGGAACAATCGTCCAATGAAACGAGTGTCAGCTGCTGCCTTGTCCTCCTCCTTCATTCCACCACGCCCACCCAAAACAGACTCTAACACTGATTCTGCCCTCAGCAAGGTATATCTATCCATTACCAACACACTTGATATTCTTGCCCCAGTCATGAGGACCCGCAGGAAACCGGTCTCTAAGCGTAATACATGGTACGACTCCGATCTTGCAGACCAAAAACGTAAGTGCAGGGCTGCAGAAAGGAAGTGGCAAACCTTAGGTGCACCCTCTGACAAACTGGCCTGCGGCCTGACCCAAAGACACTACAGACTCTCCATCCGTGCCAGGAAAAGAGCCCACATTCAGGCATGAGTGTCCTATGCCCCCAACAACACTCTTCAAAGTCTGCAGGGAACTTGCCAACCGGTCCGAAGTATCTTCTGCCCCTACTCCTTCCCAGGCCTCTCACTTCATTTCCAAAACCCAAGACATACTGAATCAACCCTCCCATCTCTCTCCCCCTACCACCTATCGTCCTCCTTCCTCCTTCTCCTCCTTCGCTGCTGTTTCTCCTGAAGAAGTCACCAGAGTTGTCAAATCCGTAAATGTCTCTTCCAAACAAGTCGCCCCTTTCTCTTCCAGAACCATCAAGGACAACATCTCCTCTCTCACCCCTGTTCTTACTGATCTTTGCAATCACGCCTTTGCCATTGGCTCTTTTTTAATCTCCCTCAAGCACTCCCTTGTGCACCCCTTCTTAAAAAACACTCTGCAGACCCTTCCTGCCCAGCCAACTACTGACCCATTTCCATCACCCCCTTCCTGGGGAAATTGCTCGAGAAGTTGGCCCTCCCTCTACTCAAATCTCATACCAAACTTGTTGGCGGACTACACAACCACCAGTCTGCATTCCGAGCATCCTGAGGTTATGGAAACTGCTCTTCTGAACACCTGTGAAGAACCCTTGACTCCAACTCCCCTGCTGTCCTCATCCTCCTTGATCTCTCTTTGGCATTCAACAGAGTGAATAACTCCATCCTCATAACAAGGCTCCATGATACCCTTGACATCTCGGACCGGGACTGGTCGGGCTCACCTCCTTCCTTACGGATCGTTCCTCCAACACCATTCTGGGCCCTTTCTCCTCCCCTACTTCCTTCCCCACCTGTGGCGTCCCCCAGGGCACTATTCTCCTGCCCTAGCTCTTTAACATATACCTTTCTCTGCTGGCACGTCTCATTTCCTCGTTCTCCCCCATCTTCCAGTGCTACGCTGACAACACACAACTCTTCTTCAAACTTCCCACTGATACCCTTGCACCTTCCCTCGTCCCTGTCTGCCTCTCTGCCATCCAGGCCTGGTGCACTGCTAATGACCTCTGCCTCAATACTAGCAAAACAGCGATTCTCCCTATTGTGTCCTATTTCTTACCCTCACTCTGGGCTCCCCCTTCCCCCTCCTCTGTAGCCAGGAATCTCAGAGTCATCTTCGATCCCTCCCGCTCCTTCATCCCTCATCTTCAGGACATTGTCAAAAAGTCCTACTTTCAGCTCTTCCTTCTCAAAGGAACTCTGTCCTTCCTCACCTTCCTCAGAGACTTAATGTTACCCGTGCTCTGGTTCTCTCCAGGCTAGACTATTGCAATAGCCGCCTCCTTAATCTTCCTGCATCCACACTGCAACCCCTCCAGCTAACCCAGAATATGGCAGCGAGAGCCCAGGGACTGCATGTCTCCTGCCCTACAAATCCTTCACTGGCTCCTGGTCTCAGCACGGATTAAATTCAAATCTCTCTGTATCTTCCACAAGGCTATCTGGGGCCGGGGACCTCTCTAACCTCAACGCTTCCTGACTAAATATTCCCCTTCTAGACTCCTGTGTTCCTCTGGCACCAACTCCTTGGGTGTGAAGCGGTTTGTGAAACAGGGATCTGGTGGTCAATCATTCTCCAAAGCGGGCTCCCTCCTTTGGAACACCCTCTCCCTCTGGGTCTTGAGCAGGACCTCCGTAAGTACTGGAAAAGCCTCAAGACCTTTCTCATTACCTCTTCCTTCTACTCCTCTCTTCCCTTCTAATCATACAGTACCGTGACTGATGTGCAGGGCCTTTATGTATCCTTGGGGCCCTGACCTCCCACATCGCTCATCCCAGCCGCTGTCTATTTACTGCACTTACTTGGATCACCCTCCCCACGGGAGGTTGCACTTAGGTTCTTCTCTTCTTAGCACTTCACCCTGAGCACTTCACCCCGAGCAGCACAGCACCTATCTCTTACCCCCTCCCCTCTGCACTTGCACACTCTGAACGCTCACAAGGCATAGTAGGTTTGTCTCCCCTTCCTGTTATTCTCATTATTTGTTTGTAATATTAATTCAATTAGTTATCTTTGTTGGAATTCATTGTCTACCTTCCCCTGACCCCACCCTGTTGCCCTGTGGGTGCTTTGAAACAGTTTTGCTAATTGTATAAGCGCCTAACAAATTCCCAATAAATAAATAAATAGAAAAAATGTCTGGGGCAAACAAACAAGTATTTTGGAAAAGGCTACTTATTCTTTCTAAAGGTTTTCAAAAGTGACACTTGCGGCTCTTATGGTGTTTCCTTGGTAACACAAATAAATAAAAATAGCATAGCAATGATGTGTGGAAAAGAGTATCATCTGAAAATAGCAAGTCTTGGAAAGGAAATCTACAGCTGGAAAGGCCATCTCATAACCTCAAAGCCCTAAAGCGTGGCTGTGGCTGAGATCCTCGGGATGGAGAGAGCCTCAGCCTGAATGAACGGTGCATTCCTGAAACTTGTCAAACATGCATTGTCAATGCCAACAGCTTTGCCTTTTGTGTAGGCATGGCAAAGGCATTTTCCATCCACTGCCGGTGTAGTATTAAATGTCCATAGATGGTAGCTGCTACACAGTGATGCAAATACATGTCCAAATAATATCAGTGTCTCACTGTTATGCTGGGACCATGCTCTAGAGCAGGGGTCTCCAACCTTTATGTTAGCTAGAGCTACTTGTAGTGGAGGCCAACAGTGGAGAGCTACTAGCGGGCGATAACGGGGTGGGGATATTTATAAACCTCTGAATTTTTAACAATATTTCTTTGCCCAATTATTTCCTCTCTATAAACAGATGGAATAACATATGCCTTCACGATTATATTTAGAACTTCAAAAACCTCTTTGTTGACTTATTATTTATTAGTAGCTGTCTCAAAAAGACAGATATTTGTTGGACTACCACACAAATATCCTGTAATTATTGTGCCCTTCCTTTGCGTTTTATGAAGGCTTTCTACATGCTAGGCACACTATTGTTTTCCAAATGTGCATTTCACACTTTCATTAAAAAAACAAAAGTAATTTCCAAATTGAAAAATGCCGCTTGCATTCTCTAGTTTTCGTTTAAATGTTTTTTTTTGTGAGACACCACACATACTCTGTTATTTGTGTGCCCCTCTGTGTTTTAGCACAGGTTATATTTATAAAGATGTTATATGCTTGTCAAACTGGTTAATCACAAATAAATGCTTCTGTTGTGCTGACAGCAGTTTTTAGGAAATTAAACTTTGGGTTCATGGATGCCAACTTTTGATTTTCATTACAGGGGCAGAAATATCCCCACCTCCGTCCTGAATATGAACAAGCAACCAGCCCAACCCATACCCTGGACAAACACATTTATAGCACTTTTTATATGATTCCAGTGCTATGCAGATGAAACTCAGCTCATTTTCAGGCTATCCTCGGCCACCTCTTCTCCCTCCCTCATCTCTGACTGCCTGTTCGCCACCCAGGAGTGGTGTGCCGCCAATGATCTCTGCCTTAATGCCAGTAAGACCGAGATTCTCCTCATTGGCACACCTTCTCCCTCCTTCCCTGCAGCTCTCTGGCCGGCCACCCTTCTCCCTCCTCCTGCTCCCACCTGTGTGGCTAAAAACCTTGGGGACCTCTTCGACTCCACACTCTCCTTCTCTCCTCACATCTCTGACATCTCTAAGATGTCACACTACCAGCTGCACCTCCTCAGAGGTATTCTTCCTTTCCTCTCCTTCCCCCAGGTGCTCAATGTCTCCAGAGCCCTGGTTCTCTCTAGGCTGGACTATTGCAACAGCCTCTTTCTAAATCTGCCTGCTTCTACTCTCCGCCCTCTGCAACTCATCCAGAACAGGACTGCGAGACTTGTCCTTGGCCTCAAGCCCAGGGATCGTATCTCTCAGGACTGAAATCTCTGCACTGGCTCCCAGTGGCTGCGAGGATTAGGTTCAAAACCCTCTGTATGGTTCACAAGGCCTTCTAGGTCCTGGGGCTGCAATACCTTCAACTCTCTCTACCGAAATATCTTCTTTCTCGAACTCTTCGCTCATCAGCCTCCAACTCACTCAGGGTCAGTCGCTTGTCCAAGCAACGAGTTGGTGATAGATCTCTTTCCTTGGCTGGGGCCTCCCTCTGGAACAGCCTCCCTGCCTCCCTGAAACTTAAGAAGAATCATCTCTGCTTCCAGAAGCACCTCAAAACCTTTCTCTTTGCTTCTGCCTTTTCTCCTCCTCTCCCCTGCTGACTTCCTGGCTGACACTGAAACTGCACTGGTCACCTCCACTGGTCACCTGGCAACCCCCCCTGCTCTGAAGCCCAGCCCCCCCCAGTCACACACCTGCACTGCCTTCCTGGCAACCCCTACGCACTTAGGGATTGTTCTGTACCCCTACAGTTCCACCACTAGCACTTGACACCTGATGTCTGCACTACCCTTCCACCAGCTGGCCACGGACGCTACTGATTGTTATTTATTATCCCATGTACTGCACTGTCCCCTTCCCCTCATCCCACACTTTCCTCCTTCCGCCTTCCCATGCCCTTGCACGATCTGAATGACACCTGGCATAGTAGGATCATTGTCTGTCTTCTCTCTGTTCCCCCTCCCATGCCTCGTCGCGCCTGAAACACTTATGATATGATTTGATACGGCATTTAGTTTTGATTATATAACATCTCAGCATCGGTCTGTCAACTTGTTGAGCTATCCTGGTAGGCTTCTAATGTACAGCGTGTCTATGGATAGCTTAATGTACTAAAAGTGGGTGTACCTGTGTCATGCAAGTGATTTAAAGTGGAAATGTACAATGTGGAGTTTGGAAAGAAGCCACATGAAAGAAATTGCACCACCCTTAAAATAGTATGTTCAACAGTTCCAGGCGAGCAGCAGTGCTACTGTGATATTTTCATTACGTGGTCACAATGATCCTGATCCTGCCCCAACCTCTCTGACATCTCTGGCAAACAAGAGCAGCTTGCTTAAGAAGGACAATGTTGGGGGGCGCACAAGGCCAACTCTGGTACTACAGGCGGCCTGCAGAAGCAGGATGTGATACTGAAATCTGTCAGGGAATATGCAAGCTGCTCCATGTGGCACAGCAGCCAAGCTCCCCACCAGCAATTGGAACGATCCTGATCAAGGAAAATAACTGCGAAAACAGCATTGAGTAATTTCACTTAAAAAATTGTTTCTTTTTCAGTATTTCCAGCGCGGACCGTTTGGCGACCTCTGCTCTAGAGTGTGGTGCTAACCACACATTGCTGTGCCCTGTGTCTCCCTGTTAGGCAGAAACCTGTGCAGTACCCTTAGGGACCACTGCAAAAAGTTTAAGTCTACAGGAGTAAGCAGTAAACCCAATTGGTAGCAGTCCGCACCACCCAGATTTACCTGGTAGCTGTGGCTGAGCAGTCAGACTTCTCTCAAGAAGAATTAGGCAGTATATAGAGTATACACAATAGGGCTAAAAATACAGTAGAACAAGCAAACACTGACCAGAGCTCTGGTATAAAAGTATATAATTATTTATTTAAAAACACACTTATGAAAATACACTGGCACTAATATATCAAGCAAGTTCAAACACAGTCACTATAAGTATATATGCCTCCCTAGTTAATTATTCGACAAGTGTAGGTTAAGACACCACTTATTTAGCAAAACAGAGGTGAGCGCCTAACCGTAGATGGCACTCCAATAATTTGTTTAAAAAGGGAGAGAAAAGGCAGAGTAGGAAAATAAGACAGTACCAAAAATTTTAAGAAACCTCAGCAAGTCAAGAAAGGCAGGGTCTACTGTAGAGCAAAAAGTTCATAGGCCAGGCCCACTCTTGGAGAGAGCAAGGCGGAATGTGCCCAAGATCACACAGTGGAAATGCACTCAAAGTCTTTGCAGAATAGTCAAAAAGAGATTGGATCAGTTCAGAAAGGCAAAGTTAGCAGGTCTGAGGTCAACCCAGTTAGAAAGTCAAGGATTTACGGGACACCTTGGACAATCTGTTGCAAGGGAGACCAGGCGGGGCACAATACCTGAAAGGGTGAGAAAGCTCCAGTGGTGGCAGTTGTTCCTGGCAGCGGGTGCAAGTTGTGGCTTCAACCAGAGGAAGAAAGGATCTCGACGAGGAAGAAACCTGGAGGTCGTTGTACTGCCAGGGAAGAAACCAGCCGCGGAGTTTCCCAATTAAAAGGTACGACCCTTTCATGCGCGGTAGTGGTGAAGCGTGGCTATCCGCGTGCCGGGGTGCTTGGCATGGGCAATTCGACCACGAGACATCCAGGAAGGCGAAAAAGGCGAACTGGTTGGTCCCACCAGCTCAAAGGGAAGAAGACTCTCCTGGAAGAAGATCTCCTCTGTCATCGGGGAAATGGTGAGTTCGTACAGCAGGGCTCCACCAGTGGTGTCGTCGTTGTAGATGGCTCAGCTTCTCCCCTCTTCGGATTCTTTAGGTCCTGTGGCGACTTCTGAAGTTCCAGTCCCCAAAGCCCTGCTTTTATGCAGAAAACCCCCCATTCAACAGCCTAGCTGTCACTCAAACATGCCAAGTGGTGAGCCGGGCGGCTCACCACTGGGCCAATCACACAAGAGTGTGACTTGAGTTGCCAAGGCAACTCAGTCCAGGGTGCCTAATCCCCCTCCCACACATCCTGTAGACCCCAGACAGAGTGGCACCACTTTTGGGGCTTCTGTGGAGAAGCCCGCCAAAAAGTGGAACAAAGGGCTCGACTTGGGTTAGAGTTTCAGAGGCGAACACAAACGCCATTTTAAAACCGAGTCCTGGCAAAAAGACCCGACCGGGGAATAAATATTAAATAAATAACCCAGCGGTATCTTTAACATTGCACCAAAAAAGTGGTGCGTTTAAAATCAATGGGAAAATCCCATAGGAAATATTCTGGTGGAATATTTCGTGTGGTATCCACTGCCACCAGCCAGAAACTTGACAAGGGGGGACTGGACAGTGCAGACCCAGGGACAATCGAATTACCCCTACCAGTACTTCCACAATATGATGGTTTGTACTGGTTCTGTTCACAATTTGAGACTAGTAAAGCCTATGGTGACTTTACATGCCCTGGGAGACAGTAGTCAGTCCCAGGGTATGGAGTCTATGTTTGGGGGTCACTATGACACCCCTGTGTTACTGCACTGAGGGTGCTGTGTAACACACGTACCAAAACAGATGACGCCCTATGGAGTAAAAGACCCCATAGCCCACAAGCACACACCAAGTCAAAATCATACCTCAAATCATGCCTAAGAGTGGGAGAAAAAGAGTCTCACTCTTAGCAGGAGAAAAAAATAAACCCCAAAAAAACCAGCAAAGCTGCTGGGGGACTCACTAGGTTTGGGAAATTAGCCTTAACAGAGAATTCTCCCTAACACTCCCTCTGGTGCTGGGCCCATGCTCTCGAGTCGGAGTGCTGACCACGGATTGCTGTGCCCCTGTGTCTTACTCTGATGCTGGGTCCATGCCCCAGAGTGTGGTGCTAACCGCAGATTGCTGTGCCCCTGTGTCTCCCTCTGGTGCTGGGTCCATGCCCCAGAGTGTGGTGCTAACCGCAGATTGCTGTGCCCCTGTGTCTCCCTCTGGTGCTGGGTCCATGCCCCAGAGTGTGGTGCTAACCGCAGATTGCTGTGCCACTGTGTCCCCCTCTGGTTCTGGGACCATGCTCTCGAGTGGGGTGCAGAACACACATTTCTGTGCCCCTGTGTCTACCTCGGGTGCTGGGACCGTTTGAGTGGGGGTGCTGGCTACCCATTGTAGTCCTCCTGTGCCTCACAGTGGTGCTGTGACAATGCTCAGAGTGTGGGTGCTGGCAAACCATTGCTGTGCCCCTGTGTCTCACTCTGGTGCTGGGCCAATGATCTCAAGTGGGGAGGGGGGGGAGGGGATCTGGCCACACATTGCTGTGCCCCTGTGTCTCCCTCTGGTGCTGGGACCATGCTCTCGAGTGGGCAGCTGACCACAGTTTGCTGTGCCCCTGTGTCTCACTGTGATGCTGGGACCATACTTAGAGTGGGGAGATAGCCACACATTGCTGTGCCCCTGTGTCTCACTCTGGTGCTGGGCCAATGTCCTAGAGTGGGGAGGGGGGGGCTGGCCACACATTGCTGTGCCCCTGTGTCTCCCTCTGGTGCTGGGACCATGCTCTCGAGTGGGCAGCTGACCACAGTTTGCTGTGCCCCTGTGTCTCACTGTGATGCTGGGACCATACTTAGAGTGGGGAGATAGCCACACATTGCTGTGCCCCTGTGTCTCACTCTGGTGCTGGGCCAATGTCCTAGAGTGGGGAGGGGGGGGGCTGGCCACACATTGCTGTGCCCCTGTGTCTCCCTCTGGTGCTGGGACCATGCTCTCGAGTGGGCAGCTGACCACAGTTTGCTGTGCCCCTGTGTCTCACTGTGATGCTGGGACCATACTTAGAGTGGGGAGATAGCCACACATTGCTGTGCCCCTGTGTCTCACTCTGGTGCTGGGCCAATGTCCTAGAGTGGGGGGGGGGCTGGCCACACATTGCTGTGCCCCTGTGTCTCCCTCTGGTGCTGGGACCATGCTCTCGAGTGGGCAGCTGACCACAGTTTGCTGTGCCCCTGTGTCTCACTGTGATGCTGGGACCATACTCAGAGTGGGGAGATAGCCACACATTGCTGTGCCCCTGTGTCTCACTCTGATGCTGGGTCCATGCCCCAGAGTGTGGGTGCTGACCACACATTGCTGTGCCCCTGTGTCTCACTGTGATGCTGGGACAATGCTCAGAGTGGGGTGCAGAACACACATTGCTGTGCCTCTATGTCTCTCTCTGGTGCTGGGCCAATGCTCTAGAGTGGGGGCACTCACCACAAATTGCTATGCCCCTGTGTCTCACACTGGTGCTGGGACCATTCTCTAGAGTGTGGGTGCTGGCCACACATAGCTGTGCCTCTGTGTCTCACTCTGGTGCTGGGACCATTCTCTAGAATGGGGTGCTGACCACAAATTGCTGTGCCCCTGTGTTATGTTATGTTATGTTAATGTCATTTGTAGAGCGCAAGCGCATGTACGCCCATGGGCATCATGGTGGTAGAGGAGACAGTGAGGTGGACGTTCCAGGGCGCCGTTGATTAAAACAGCAAAGTCTTCAGGTTGCGCCGGAAAGTGAAGTGGGCAGTAGTCTCCCGCAGGGAGAAGGGCAGGTTGTTCCACATCTTAGCAACCGAAAAATCACGGCCGCCTTTGCGGACCAGCCTAAAATGAGGCACCACCACCCAAAGAGCTGCTTAGGATCGAAGGATACTAGTAGGTAGGTAGCGGGGGAATTTGACTTGCAAGAACTCCGCTCCCATAACATAAAAGGCTCTATGCACTATGCACATGGATTTGAACATAATCCGATGAGCAACAGGGAGCCAGTACAATTACCTCAACAAAGGGGTCATATGAGCCGCCAATGGAGGTCGGATGATAAATCAGGCGGCCGCATTTTGAAGCAGCTGCAGCCGCCCAATGAAATAACCTGGTTCAGCTAAATAGAGTGAGTTGCAGTAATCCAGAACACTAAGGGCCAAAGCAGCAACTGCTGGTGCCTGGTTTACTGTCGGAATGAAGGGGAGAACCTTACAGAGAATCCAAAGTTTAAAGTGGCCAGATTTACATGCCGCACTGACCTGTTCATCCATGGTCAGTGTGGCCGAGATCTGCACACCAAGATTCCGCACAGATGAGACTGGTATTGGAAGAGAGCCGAGGGATGGGGGCCAGAAGTCTGACGTCCAGATTAGTTGAGGATTAGAGGTGCCCACAACTAGAACCTCGGTTTTACTTGCATTAAGTTTCAACCAGTTCAGCAAAATCCATCTTCCCAGTTCCTCCAGGCAGCGTCTGACACGGGATGCCTCACTCTGATGCTGGGAACATGCTCTAGAGTGGAGTGCTGACCAGCCATTGCAGTGCCCCTGTGTCACATTCTGGTGCTGGGACAATGCTCAGGTGGGGGTGTGGGCCACCCATTGCTGTGCCCTTGTGTCTCACTCTGGTGCTGGGACCATGCTCTGGAGTGGGGTGCTGGCCACACATTGCTGTTCCCTTTTTTCTCACTCTGGTGCTGGGACCATGCTCTGGAGTGGGGTGCTGGGCACACATTGCTGTTCCCTTTTGTCTCACTTTGGTGCTGGGACCATGCTCTGGAGTGGTGTGCTGGCCACACATTGCTGTTCCCTTTTGTCTCACTCTGGTGCTGGGACTTGTGAGGTAGGCATTGTATCAAGAGATGACACATACAATGTATTTTAAGTTTCAAAGAAGCTGTATTTTCTAGCTTTGATTTAAGTTGGTGTTCAGTATGTTTTAACTAGCAGCTTTGCTTCAGTTACATATTCAATATGCTTTAATTAGCAGATTTACTTCAGTTTGTTATTCAATGGACTTTAACTAGTAGCTTTACTCTAGTTCAGTATTCAATATACTTTAATTTCGCCTGGACCGTTGCCTTTCTATGGTCCCATATGAGCGCTCCGGTCTCCGGTGTCCTCAGACACTTACCAGCTCTCTGTGCCTACCACAGCGGCCTCTGCTCACCTTCCCGGTAATGGAGAAACAGATCGCCACACATTCTTCCCGACTCCTTCTCGACTTCGTGATGGATGCGGACCATGTCTCTCCGACTCTCGGCTGCCCCGCTGCACCGAGACGCAGCACAGATGGTGTTTCTCTCTCTCGTCTCTCCGTTCTGCATCCCAGCTGCCTAACTTCCTTGTTGAAGGCTTCCGGACCGGCTCCTACTAGCTGCAGGTCCTCTCGGATTTGTGGCCGGCATCCAAACTCTTCAGTGTCCTCCCAACATAGCGGTACACCTCCCAACACGGCGATACTCTCCTTCCTCCTTTTATACACCTGGGCCTTATTAAGGGTCCTTAGGTGTAAGTCCTTGGCTTCCCTTGCCTGACTCCAACAAGCCCAAATAAGGGGACAAGCCTGACCTTCAGTGTAGGAGGATTTCCTACTCATCTTCTTTGTCCCACTACTAGCGTGGTGTTGGATATTGGAAGTGTGCATTACGTTGAGTCGCTTCTACCTCTTCTTAGTACTGGGTAGATCTTTACAGGGAAGGGTGGGGCATGAATGATCGTAGTCCATGAAGGCTGAGGGAGGGGATCGAAAGTCAATGTCGGGGAAGCAGGGATACCATGTCTCATCATCCAGCACCCTCTCTCCGATCCCTGAGGATCCTTCACCCAGGTAATCCTCCCTCACTTGTCCACCCCTAGGGTCCGGATCCAAAAGCGATGGCCCTTCCCAGGTCACCTGAGCAGAGGATCCCAGGGGAGTAGTAGTGAGATTGGCTTAAGGATTCTCACAGACCATGCTCAGAGTGGGGTTGCTGGCCACACAATGGGTCACTTGTGATGGACTGACTTCTGTCCTGACGGAGTATAACAATGAGTACAGGCTGAAGTGCTCAGTCAGTCCTTACACTTGTACACACGAAGAGCCAACACAATCATAAAAGTTAAACAGGCACAGTCAAGATATATACGTCCTTGACCTGTTTTGGTAATATGGGCTGAGGGAAGGCTATACTCTCAAGTGGGGTGTGAATGATGTTTAGTAGCAACCAAAATAGCAAGGTTACACAGTCTAATCAAGGTTCTATAAAATAGATATACTTTAATTAAACACACCATCTGCAATTTTAACTAAATAGAAAAACTACACAAAATCCACCCTTGAGGACAGAACACAGAATAAGCAAAGATTGCAAGTTGCAGCACTCTGGGTAATACATCAGGAGTGTAAGGCAAGTAATAACCACAATGTTTTTTAAAGTGACATGTTCTTGGGTCAAAAGTCACCTAACCAGTCTCTAGGGCTCATAAATGGACCAAGGGGGCAGTTAGCAGTCAATAGTACCTTTTACAGTTCTTGGTGGTCCGGAAGCACCAATTCAGACTTCTTTGCACTTTCTTAGCAATTCGAAGATCGGGAGAGTGCAAAAGGAAGCAATGTAGGGTCCTGGTGGTTCAAATGTGTCGAACGGTTCTTGAAAAAAATGGCTATAAGCAGATCAACAGTGATAAACACTAGCTTCCTGGCTGTCTTGGCTCTCAGGTTGCAGTGCGTCCCACTTCAGGGATCAGGCACAAGATGGGTTCTTGTTCTCTGGCTTCCAAACACAGGGGAGGATGGCACACAACTGCAGGGGTCCTGCAACATGGCAAGATCCCAAGTACCACTGTGGCTGGCAGAGAGGCAGGTCTTGCTATGGCAGTAGGTCACTCCTCAGGATGCTTTGATTCCCGCTCCAGGTAGCCAGGGACAAGATGGCGATAGGATGGGCCATTTTCTCTCAGACTCCCAAACACCGGGGAGGTTGGCACACAAAAGAGTGGTCTTTCAACACAGTGAGGTCCTGGTTACTGCTCTGGCTCGCAGAGAGGTGGTCTTGTTCCAGCAGCAGGATCACCCCAAATGGTCAATGGGGATGTGTAGGGGTCAGAGTTTGCCTCTGCCTGGGTACATCCACTTTCACCCCACAACTGGAGGACCCTGGAAAGGACAGCTCTCCCAGCAGAGTCTAAATTTAATTTTCTTCGAGGGTTGCAGTCCAAACGATGATTAAAAAAAGTGGTGTGAGATCCCTTTTTTTAAAGGTAAAAGTGCGCAGGTGAATGGACTAAAGTCACCCAATACATGTTCTGTGAGTGGACCTTGCCTTTCTGACATCACACTCAAAGTAATTTGCTCTAGAGTAAGTGTATGGGACAGGAAGGAGAGAGAGAGGCAGAGAGAAACAAGATGGTGGAAACCTTCCTCCACTATACAGAGATCTCCGGTCTACACTAACCCCTCCCCTTTGCCTTCTCACAAGGATAAGAGGCATTTAGAAATGCAGCGCCCTGGTGTGAAGCTACTCCCTTTGGATGGATATGCTCCTTTGATGCCTAATGTGCCACTGTATCTGGAGGAGGGTGTTACCTACCCTCACAAAGAGATCAAAGAAGAGGCACGGCCAATCAGGATCCTGTCCTGTCATTTGGCAGGATCAGCCTGTCTGGCCAGAATACACACACCTTTCACAGCTGAGCTGGCTTACAAAGCTGACACATGTGTGATATCAAATTGGATGTGAGTGCAATGATCATGACTAGTGCCATGCATCATGCCTTGACCCAGGCATAGCTTATATGTAGAGTTCACCCTTCCACCAACATGGGCAGCTTATGATCATCATAGTTTTGTTACAAGGGTGAATATCTTAAATGAAGGCTTTGTGTTGCTGAGACTTGACTGTCACTGCAGCTGTCAAAAAGGCACCTGTGACCTCTGTACCTGATCTGTGCCACTTGTAGAGCTACTGCCAGGATACTAACGCAGCAAGGCAAGAGTGTACACTATGTGTTTGGTATGGAGCTTATGAAAGGGGAATCTTATCAACAGATTACTCTTGCAGAGATGGAATTACTTGTGTCATTGTATTAACTAAAATGAAAAAGCCAGGGCTCCTACACCCTTGACAGATAGGCATTCATCACACGCCCCGAGCCAAAAAGGTTGAGAACCACCCTGCCAAGGGCCAGGATCATACTCAAGCAGGGAAAATAACCAGTTGCATCTGCACTAGCAAGTTGATGCCTAGGCTTGGGAAGCATGTCATTCTAACTCTCTGTAAATAGATGTCCCAATGCCCAGGTTCTGGACTATTCTCAACCACGTCCCAGTTTTCCTCTAACCCTATCAGTCACCTGTTAAGGCAGGTACTGGGCTGATCAGTGACTTCTGAGCTCAGCTGTGCTAAGAAGTCCACTCTAATTCCAGTTTTACAAGTGCCTCTCTGGCTTTTGCTTCCCTGCCCAAAGTCTGGGGTTTCTTGAACTGGGCCCTGGTCAGGCCAGCTTTCCAATGCTGGAACGTGGTTTGGCAGGCAGATGCCACCTGAGGCTTCTGTGATGTATGCACAGCGACAGCGATGACATGGGACCGCTGTTAATTAACGAAATCTTGGAGGAATCCCACCAGAGAGAAGTTACTGTTCCTCTTACAAGACCACTGAACAACAGGTAGTGGAATTAAATGGGTCTGGCATGCATCTCCTGTCCTATCAGTAGCTAGGTAGGATTGGACTGAGTGCACAGTTTTCATCTCGGAATGCGCACATGGATTACCAAAATCATCTGACAAGCTTTACAGATCCCCCAGCCACATCTAAATGGACAGCAGATTTGTCAGGAACCAAGTCCAAGTCCATTAGGAAACTCCTGGAGCTTGGGTGAACAACCATGTCCTGGCTGTGCCCGGATCGAGAATTGTTGGGATCCTTGTCTTTGAACTCACCAGGGCTTTCACCCTGCACTGGTTCCTGGTTTTGAAATAGGCCAGGGATTTTGCCCTGCACCTGTTGTCTTTCTAGGAGTTGTTCAATACCTCTACCCTGCGCATGCTCCTCTGTCTGCTTCAAAAGACTTGGGACAGTACATCTATTCTCGGCAAGACTCAACCTGTCCTGGGCCAACAGCTGAAGACAACTCTTTCATCTCTGCCAGGTCCTTCCTGTGTGTAACATCCTTGTCCATCATCTCAGGTATCTCCTATATGTCCTTAGACAGTCCTGAGCTCACTGAGTCATTTTCTAACTCCAAAGTCACTTCTGTGGCCGTAGAGTCCTCGCCTGCAAGAGTAGGAGTCTCAGGGGACTTCAGGCCTGGCTGGCAACTACTATTGAGATCAGTCTCTCCCACATTACAGTGGAGGAATCCTCCTGTTTATGGAATAGGTATAGGCTTTCCCTCTGTGCTTGCTCCCTGTGTGGGAGTGGTTCAGGACGTCCGCCCCATACCTGCTCTGTAGTCAGCCTCAAGTGACCTACTTAAGTGGAACAGCCCTGCAGAGGCTTGACTGTCACTGCAGCTGTCAAATAGGCATCTGTGACCTCTGAACCTGCTCTGTGCCACTGGTACCACTGGTGCCAAAGGCTTGGTCGGGGACTTCTCAAGAGTGTAGAATCTGTAGGCTCTGCAGTGTGGCATTGGAGACAGCCCGGCATGTGCTGACCCAGATTCCTAGATTGCAATCTATGTATGATAGGGGGTATGCATCCTATCAAAACATCTGCTCTGATCAATTCTGGAGTCTCCTCTATGGAGCAGAATCCTGTGTTCTTGCAGCTGGGGCAATCCAGACTAACAGCCTCATCATGAGTTTGGCAGTAACCCTTAAATGCAGAGGTAACGCTATTACCACGGCATTTAAGGGTTTGCCAAATCACGGGTTTGGCTGTATTTGCGCCAGGAAAATTCCCATTTTCGGGAGCAAATAGCGCTCCGCTATTAGCACACGGTAATTGTGGCAAAAATCCCCTATTGGGTCCAGTGGGCCCAATGGGGAATTACTGTTACCGCCAAACCCGTGAACCAGCGCTAATAGCTCCAGAGGGTTTGGCGGTAATGCTATTAGCCTAGGCGGTATTTTGTGGTAATACTGCCGGGATGCCGGGATACTGGCCAACTCGTGATGAGGCACTAAATGTTTGAGCTTTTTTTCATTGGGGCCATTTCTTATCTATATGTAAATGTTTATAATGGATTTGCACATTTTATTTTGTTCTATTATGTTAAATGTATGTTTTAACAAGTTTTAACTAGCTTGTAAATTCTTTTTATTGTTTTTATATGTAGTGTGAAAGGTTAATTTACCATATGCACTTAAAACAAAAAACAAAAAAGAGCAAGTGCTGCACGTCAGGATACTGATGTAGCAGGGCACAAGTACACAATAGGCTTTTAGCATGGACTGAGTGAAAGGGGTATTTGTTCAGAAGATTAGCCTTTCAGAGATTGAATTACCCTCAAAATTGTATCAAATAATAAATAATAAAAACACAAGCTG
Organism: Ambystoma mexicanum; assembly: GCF_040938575.1. Classification (NCBI taxonomy): domain Eukaryota; kingdom Metazoa; phylum Chordata; class Amphibia; order Caudata; family Ambystomatidae; genus Ambystoma; species Ambystoma mexicanum. The sequence continues at coordinate 1,468,731,670 of NC_090924.1, read as the reverse complement.
TCACACCCTTGCCAGATGGCAATTAATCACAGCACCCCTGGGCCTCTGAGTGGTGCTGGGACAAAGTTCAAAGTAGGGTGTTGGCCACTCCTTGTGGTATCCCTGTGCCTCGCAGTGGTGCTGCGACGATTCTCAGAGTGAAGGTACTGGTCACCCTTTGCTGTGCCTCTGTGCCTCACACTGGTGCTGGGATAAGGCCCTGAGTGGGGGTGATAGCCACCCATTGGGGTGCCCCAATGCCTCTCGGAGGTGCAGGGACAATACTCAGAGTTGGGATTCTGGCCACCCCTTCAAGTGCCCCTGTGCCTCTCTGTGTTGCTAGGACAACGTTCAGAGTGAGGGTGGTGGCCTCTACTTGCTGTACCCCTGTTCCTCTTAGTGGTTCTGGGACATTGTTCAGGTTGGGTTTGCTGGTGACCCATTGCTGTGCCCCTGAGCCTCACAGTGGTGTTTGGACAAGACCTCGGTGGGAGTGCTGGCCACCCCTTCGGGTACCCCTATGCCTCGCAGTGGTAACAGGTCAATGGTCAGAGTAGGGGTGAAGATACGCATTGCTGTGCCCCTGTGCCAAACATGCTCAGAGTAGGGGTGCTGGCCACCCATTGGGGTGTCCCTTTGCCTTTCCATGGTGCAGGGACAATGCTCACAATAGGGGTGTTGGCCAGCCATTGAGGTGCCCCTGTCCCTTTCAGTGGGGCTGGAACACTGCTCAGATATGCTTGTATCATCTCACAGTGAGTTGCCAGAAGTCATTTGTAGTTTTGGCTATTAGGTGGCTCTGAAAGCGCTACCTTTAAGCTGAAACTGTTGTCATTAAATTATGAGCTTCAAATAGGGGCTTTAAATGAGGGTCTGTAATGATTTTCAATGCAGATGATTTATGAGGCTGGGTTTGTGTTGTTTAGCTATGTGTCCCACCTAGTTAACGGCCATCTCTAAATGCAAACTATTTATTGTCCTCCCATTCCCACCAATCCCACCCCGAACGACACCCCTTTTTGCACTCTTTGCTTGCAATTGTGTTGTGTGCTGAATATGTCAGCCATTTGTACTACCACAATGGTGGCCGCCATGTGTTAATGCTATTATTATGTTATTTGACTTGTTTGATGCTTTAAATAAATGTACTATATATTTGAATTTATGTAATATATTTGTATTTATTTTGTATGACAAATAAACAACTTACTTTTATAAATATGTTTTATTGCAAGCTGGCTCTAAAATGCCCATGTACTAATTCATGGGTGTTGGTCTAGTGTGTTGAAATGTAAGCAGTACCTGATTGGTTGGCAGCATGTTAAAGTGATGTCAGTATGATGTGATTGGCTCTAGAGTGATTTTTTTTTCAACATGGCAGCCCTTTTCTTTCACCTCCTTGTTTGCAACCGAGCAGGGCTTTATAGGTATTACTATAAGGTGAAATTGCTGACTCCGCATTAAATTGTTTGGTGAAATCTAAATAACTTGTTTAATGAGGGGTTCCTTGAAATCAATGCACAGGTCTCTGAGGGGAGCTTCGTGAGTGCATACACCCAGCTGCAAGTTCCTATCAGCAGCTGAAGCACAGCTTGAGGCGGTGGAGGAAGATTCCCGGCACTGACACAGGTGAGGAAGCAGAGAGTGGCACACCGGATAGGAAGGCATGCAGCGCCTTCAGCAGCACCATTCATGTCTGGTGTTAGGACTGATTTTCTACACTCTGGCGTTGTGGACAGATGTATAGAAGGCCAACCTATATTGTGACAGGTACAACTCTGGGGAGCTGTAGCCAAACCAGTTCATCTAGCAGTGATAGGCTACGTTCTTCAGAGGTGGTGAGCTTGTAAGGTGTCCACAATGAGGTCACACAATGGGAATCACAGATTACACTTAGACAGGATGTATAAAAATACAGCTATTTATGGCCGAAAACACACTATGAGAAATGACTACAAGCAGGTAGAGTTATCACACAATACTATTAAACTAAATACATATATACATTCACTTTTTATAGGGTCTAATACACATCAGAAACTCCTGCAAAGGAAAGTTTAGGATAGTATTAGGTAATCAAGGTCCACAGAGATGATCCCTAACTAACATTGTCCAGCCCTAAATTGTCTCTGGCCTTTTGCCCAATTGTTCAGGTAAAGGTTCCACCGAAGTTATGAAGTTATGAAGTAGGAAAAAATTGCAGGTAGGATCTCCGGGGTCCAATGAAGGGCTCTTAGGGTTAGGGTTCAAGTTAGAAAAAATACCAAACAGTCAGATGTCTTACACAGGTAAGCAATGGCAAAGCCAATAATGTTAGACTTAAGGTTTATTATAAGCCTATTGACCTATAATGGAACCAGTAGGTTAGAAGCTCTGAAATTTACCCCCCTACTCCAATTCTTCCCCAGCCTTGGCAGGACAAAGGAAGAGGGTCCGAGGTTGCTTTTCCTGCCAAAAGTCACAGTGCCCGATTCACAGAGGTTGCAGATTCAAGCTGATCTCCGGTTGGTCTCTTTCACAGTTGAAAATTGAAGAATGCATCAAAACTTGATGCAGGACCCCTCTCAGGAATGGACTTGGGTCAGGTAAGCTATTTCAGATGGTGGTCACTGCAGCACGGTGACACAAAAATAGTCATCAGCCACAGTCTTTTCCACGATGCTAGTACGCCGTAACTTCGCAGAGGTTAGTCACGTAAGACCAGCTGAGGATCCCCCAAGTTTCAGGCTGAAACTCGGAACAGTAATGCCAGCAGCACGGTAGCCCAAAATCGAGGCTGGTCAGCAACAGGAAGGTTCCAGGGCTCTTCAGAAGGCTTCCTTTGACAGGGAACCGAGCAGACGTCAGAAATGGATGGTCCCTCCACTCCAAGGGTCACATCACCTTCACAGGACTGCTAAAGATCACGAGCAAGACAGGGCTCCTCCAGGACAGCAGCAGAAGTTGGTTGCCAGGCCTCCTTCAGTCAGGTCTCAGGTTTCCTGGACAGGATACCTGGCTCCTTCAGGTTTCTCCAGGATCTCTGAAGAATAGGAGAAGGAGTCCACTTCTTATCAGAAAATCCAGGTAAGAGCTGAAACTCCCACTAGCCAACAGCAGCACTAGCCCACACACACACTCCCCAATCAGAAACCAGTTTGTGGATTGGGACCAGACAGTCCCAGCCCACATTCTGCCAGCAAACACACACAGCCCTCCAATAGCCCGCCAAACATTTCTGCTTTCCCGGGCACTGGAAGTCCTTATAAGGATTTTCCTGGCCTTTCAGAAGGCTAAATAGGAAGATGGCAGAAGGACAAGCGACACATGTGCTGGCACGGTCATGTTTGACCAATAGCCACAATTAGTAGCCAAACGTGGTAACTGCGGTAAATGCAGTTAAGCTAAAATGAAAATTCCCCAAAAGTGGGAAAAAGTCACTGCTGCCACCAGCCTGTCCTTTTAGCACACCTAGTAACCAAAAATCCTCTGAGTGTTAGTCTAGGGCAACACAAAAATGTACCTCATTATACTGCAGTGTAAGCTGCTGTGCACAATGATGAAAAGCTACCACAAGTGATACAAAAGTAACTAAAAGTAGTGACACAGTAACACGACTAAGGGAAACAATGTTTCTCAGTACTGACAGCCTGAAGGAATTGTCAATTTCCCCATAACATATGAGCAAACTCCAGTGAAGTGAAGTTTAAGGCTGTGACTGTGCAATGAATATATCAGTTTGGAAATAAATATTAATTTTCTGTTTAATGCGGATCGTGTTCGCGAACTGCAAGACCTGCAGAGCCACACACCCTTATTCACGTCAGCTCTATGGCCTGTGAAGAAATGTACGTCCGCATAACTTAAAAATAGCTCCTGTGCTAATGCACCCGTGGGGACAAATTGGAAGATGGAACTCGATTTCTTTTGTTGGGTTTACAATTTAATTCCGGAAAGAATCAGGTCTTAATTCCCAAAGTGTTTTTTTCCCTCCATCCAA